>NC_140170.1:83078917-83290937 GCF_963971535.1 Notolepis coatsorum
CTTGGTTGGGAGACCGCCGGGGAATACCAGGTACGGTGTGCTTAGGGGCTGGTTCTCCATTATTTTTCGCTCCTCTCTCACGCATGGCGAAGAGGGGCCTGTGGGGGTGGTTTTTTGACCTCCTCTGGTGACCCTGTGCTTCCCGTACCGCCAGGCCCGGTCCGAAGTGATGTTTGCGACCCGTAGGCCTGGGTTAACCCTTTTTGGAAACTGAAACACTTGTACTGCGGTATAGCCGGTGTATACCCGCAGGTGTGTTTTGGAGTTTTTTCTTGAGGGGTTATAGGAACAACCACCGCATTGGGTAACACCGAGGTGGTTGATTCCCTGGTGTGTTGGAGCAGTGTCAACTCCCGGGTTCACCGTTTGAGGGTGCCCCTGCACGTTCATGACGTCTGCCAATCGTGTCAGCCTTCTCTGCCTCGACCCCTCTGGGTGGGGGTTTTTAAATGGAGGCTTGGTCATGCAACACCGCCAGCTTACGCTCCTTCCGCCGGGGCGGCTGTGTTCAGCTGTCCCCTCTGGCGCCTGTCTCGTCCGCAGTCTCCAGGCTAGGGTTAACAGCCTGTTGCCTGGTTTTTCCCCGGTGCGCTGCCTGCTTCCGTTGGTTAACCTTTTTTGTGTGCTTACGGCCATGCTGACTGCCTGTTCTGCAGGGTCAGTGTGCCAGGCGGTGTACTATTGGGGGGACGGGGCCCGCTCGGCTTACGGCCATACCAACCTGAACACGCCCGATCTCGTCCGATCTCGGAAGCTAAGCAGGTTCTGGCCTGGTTAGTACTTGGATGGGATTCCGCCTGGGAATACCAGGTGCAGTAACTGAGGGGCCTTTGTCCGAATACGCTGGCGATGTGGGGGGCGGGGCACTACGTGCCCACCTGGTGGGGTCTTGATGCTGGCATCATGGACTTCTCCGGGCCCCCATTCTAGGGAGTCCAGTCCTTTTGGTGGGTCTGGGTCTTCCTTCGTGCTCCGCTGCTACGGCCTTGCCACGGGGTTCGGTTTGCCCTTGACCCCGTGATTCTGGGGGCAGTAACGAGGTTGTTCCTCCGTTCGTTCCCGGGTGGCATGCGGGTTGTGCGTGTGTGTAGTCGTGGGGTCAAGCCACGGTCTGCTCACCCTGTGCGTTGAGTTGCTTGAGTGCCTCTTCGCACGGTCGGGTCCGTCGCCCTCCCGTGAAGCCCCTAATAGGGGGGGTGCCCGCCATTAGGGTGGGTCGGGGGGGCTCGGCCCTCCCTGTTCTGATGGTTTGTGGGGGGCTGTCAGCGGGGTGTATTTGTCGGCCGTTGGCTCTCGCTCGGCCTCCCTTGTGCAGAGAGCGATGCCGAGCGAGAGCGATACGATACAGAACGTTAGGTTATGACTATAACCAAGTTCTGTTAGTATAGCGACGCTCGGCATCCGACGGCGCTGCAGCCTTTGACCTCGCCTTGTGGCGAAAGCTTGGGAAGGAGGAGAGTGGGTGGCCCCACCCCTGCTTATATGGGTAAGCTGATAGGGGTGTGGTCAGACAAATATTGGGATTAAAGGTACATTGTGGTCTTTATTCAGTGCGCGTGCACGTATGCGAGATAGTGCAGAGAGCGATGCCGAGCGTCGCTATACTAACAGAACTTGGTTATAGTCATAACCTAACGTTTTGCACTCAATCAATCAATCAATCAATCAATCAGATTTATTTATATAGCACATTTCACATGACGCGTGTCAACCAAAGTGCTGTACAGAGGGTAGATACACATAGATACATATTGACAACAATCACACTCCGTTTTATGGGAGGGCACACAGGCAAACACATGAAACACAGGAAAACAGGGCATGAGTCAGTGAACGGGAAAGGCTATAGGTAGAAGTGGGTTTTGAGCCTCGATTTGAAGGCATCTATCGAGGGGGCGAGCCTAATGGAGGTGGGAATGCTGTTCCACAGTTCAGGGGCTGCGATAGCAAACGCACGGCCCCCCCTGAGCTTGAGGTTAGACCTCCGGACTGTCAGGAGCCTCTGATCGGCTGACCTGAGGGACCTGGTGTTGGAATAGGGTGATAGGAGGTCTGAGATGTAGGAGGGGGGGGTGACCATTAAGGGCTTTAAAAACTAATAGGAGAACCTTAAAATCTATCCTGTAGCGTACTGGGAGCCAATGAAGGGAGGCAAGGACAGGGGTGATGTGGTCTCTCTTGCGGGTTCCGGTCAACAGTCTGGCAGCAGCATTTTGTACCAGTTGTAAGCGGGACAGGGAAGACTGGTTAATGCCTATATAGAGGGAGTTGCAGTAGTCTAATCTAGATGAAATGAAGGCGTGGATGACTCTCTGAAGGTCTGCAGGGGAGAGAGGGGCTTTGAGTTTAGCAATGGTGCGTAGTTGGAAAAAGCATGCCTTTACCACTGAGTTCACTTGTCTGTCAAATTTAAATTGTGGATCAAAAATGACACCTAGGTTCTTGACATAAGGCTTGACCAGGGAGGACAGGTTGCCAAGGCTGTTGGTAAGGGTGGTGACAGCGTCTGGGGGACCGAAGAGGATTATTTTGCATTTGTTTTGATTTAGTTGTAGAATGTTTTGTGCCATCCAACATTTAACATCATCCAGGCAGGATATGAGACTGTTAAGTAGAGACTGGTTGTTAGGTTTCAGGGAAACGTAAAGCTGTGTGTCGTTAGCATAACAGTGAAAAGAGATGTTGTGCTTCTGAATGATTGGACCAAGGGGTAGCATGTAAAGGGAGAACAGGATCGGGCCAAGGATGGACCGTTGCGGGACCCCACAGAAGAGGGAGGTTGAGGGGGAGGAGCAGTTGGCAATGTTGACAGCAAAGCTTCTATTTGTGAGATAGGAGGAGAACCATGCTAGTGCAGTGTCACTGACACCAACCCCATGTTGGAGACGATCTAATAAAATGGTGTGATCAACAGTGTCGAAAGCTGCACTGAGGTCAAGCAGCATTAAAACAGAGCAGTCACGGTTGTCAGCGGCGAGGAGTAGGTCATTTGACACTTTAAGGAGGGCTGATTCTGTGCTATGGCCAGTCCTGAACCCTGACTGAATGCAGAGTTCATTCAATGTGATGCATGTGAATCTTCTCATGGTTACATTGCGCAGTTTGCTGTAATCAGCTTTATTTCCATCATGAGTAATGCTGGCCCTGATCAAGGTTATTTTGTTGTTAAAGAATAGTGCAAGTTCTTCACACTTAACCGTTGATTGCTGAGGAGGTGTAGGGGCAGTGTTCAGTAGATTAATAGTGGAAAAAAGGATTCTGGAGTTTCCAGCGTTTTCTGTAATGATTTTAGAGAAGTATAGTCTGGTCAGTTTAGGCATAATGGCTGCAAAAAATGATTAACATTTGAGCCAATATTTTTCTGTTCATTTAGGGCCTGATAAACAAAAAAATGCAAGGAGCCCAAAAAATTTGCTAGGCGAAGTCCCTGAAACGGCCATGCCCACTTTTTAGGCCTGGCATTTTGTATCTCGGCTCCTGAAGGTCACAGAGAGTTGATTTTGGACTCAAAAGTTGCGGAAACACCACATTTATATTAGTGTTATGAACAAACATATGCCCTAAAACCTTTACTTTTTCAGATATTTGTGAAAAATCACTGCCATTCCGCCACGCCCGTTTTGGCTACGGCCGAAATTCGAAACCGCTCTGGGTGTATTGCGGATCATGGGAGAAGAGTTTTCTCATTCATACTTTGCTTTTATGGGTGGGCTGCACCGTGAGAAGGTTTATCTGGTCTGTGTTGGCCAGTTGATAAAAGGAACTGGCCTGGATACCATCTTAACCTCAGCTAATCTGAACATCACTGGTCTGACAACTGCTGTATGTGATGTAAATTGCATAAAGAAGGCTAGATACTGCATTCAAATCCTGGCTGTGGTCCTGGCCAATAAGAGATATGAGGCATTCCAGGCAAAACATCTATAAGACAACAGTTTGATTTGGAGCAATTGGGTGGCCAATGAAAACAGCCCCATGTTTCACTACTGGACCAATGTCCTTGAAGCAATCAAGAAGGATCTTATCTTCATCAGATACTTTCGGGAGGCCAACTTCATCATGATGGTCAGTGGACTTGAGCAGCTCATTCCTCTTTACTTTGCACTTGATCATACACACTATGCCAGATGGACATCAGTGTTTCTTCAGGATCTCAAAGAGCTCAAATGGAGACACCCAGTTGTTCAAGGAATTTCTATCAGGCTCTTTCGCAGTAAACACCAGAGGTAACCGATTTTCGAAGATTGTATGTGATCAAAAGCAGGAGCATAATATAAAGATCATCAAGTCTGACACTGGATACGTCGATATCATCAATTGGGAAGATCAGGAATTCTTCAGGAAACTCAAACTTGCCCTACCCGAAATCCAGTGCTACCTAGCTGAGGTCAAAGGTCAAGATCTAGCACATGGACACAAAGAAATGCTGGACTCCTTCAAGGAAACATTTTCAAGCCACACTCTCAAGGTGTATCAGGGGATCCTTACCAACCCCTTCATCCAAGCTCAGTTAATGAGGTTGAACTCATCCATTCCCTTCCCAGATGTGGTAACTAAAGATGCCAGCCTTGTTTTTACAGTTGGCAAAACACAGCATGACCAGTTTGTGTAGGAGCGATTTGTATATGCTCAGAAGGATGTTAGTGCGAAAATCTCCCGAAATGCCCTGAAACTCCCAAATTCAGGTGCAAAAGTCCAGCTTGCTAGCCCTGCAATCAAGCCACCTAAAGGAACCTTTGCAAAGCTGAAGGAGATCAAGATAAGAAGAGACAAGGAGGCTCTTTGGTGGTGAATTCACAGGTAAATCTAGTTGATATAATTTATTATTCAATGTTTTAGACGCAGGCAACTTTCGTCTTACCAGATTCTCGATACAGTGACGTTCAATTATTCATTTTATAAGTGAATTGATTTGACAGTGCTAATTTAGTTTTGGTAAAACTATTCATTTCAATCACAGGTTTACCAGAAGCCCTGTCAAGAAAGGATGGAGACATTTATCACAGCCAAAAGTCTCAAATCCTGAAGGACATCACAAGTTCAATCTACAGCCTCAGAGGGACTTGTGATAGATCTATCTGTGCAAGTACGAATCCTGGCGAAGTCTCTCACCAAAGGCATGACATTCCGGGACTTTGTCTTCAAGGTGTTGAACAGTGTTGCCAAGATTGGTCATGAGAAGGGAGCAAATCGTATTAACATTGTGGCTGACCTCTACCAGACTATGAACATTAAGACTGCGACTAGGAATAATCGGGGGTCAGCAGGTAGTTCACACATGGCCTTCAGCGAGAATGACACCGTGCCGGAATCTAAGCAATTCTTTGAAGGTTTTCTGTCTAATCAAGACAACAAGGTAGCCCTGAATTTAATGTTTGCCAGGATTGCTAAGGAACATGCATGGAACTGGAGCAAGGAGTTCAGCATCACCTATGGCAGGAAGATCCTTGCAAACGTTGGCGAAAATGTTGAGATCCAGCTTTATGACCGCATAGAGATGCTTGAGGAGGCTAACAACCGCATCATTTGCCATGAGATGGACATGCTAAACAAGGGGATCAAGTCAGTTACGGTTAGAACAGTCGACTCCGATGTAGTTGTCATCCTACTAGGGTTCACTACAAAGTTCATGTCAGTATGTTGTGATTTGCAACTTCGTCGACTTTGCTGTTCTGAACAAATGCCAGTTCTACTCAATCACAGAAGCACACAAGAAGCTTGGTGGAGATGTGGCTGATGCCATGCCTGTGTTCCATTATTTCAGTGGCTGTGATTCTGTGAGCGCCTTCTTTGGCCACTCAAAGAATGCTCAATTCAAAGCCTGGATGAACCACAGTAAGTTGACAGAGCTCACTGCTGCATTGAGAGGACTAAGTTGCTGCCCTAGTATTGAGACTGTTAGGAACAGCATGGAAGTTATTGAACCCTGGGTAATGAGCTGGTACAACAAGGCTGGACTGTACGACTGCAAGTATAGATGGACTCAGATTCCAGCTGTTCAAGCAGTCAGTTAAAGATGAGCTGTGAGATCTGCCCCCAAGACAGGATGCACTTCTACAGCATCTGTTGAGAGATACAGTCCAGGCAGGATGGCTGTGGGGGAACAGCCTTCTACAATGCCCTTGTCCACTGGTTGTTGAATGGGGATGGACTTCCGATGGGGAGAAACTCTTCGTCAAGTGGAGCACAGTTTCCGCAGGAGACACATTGTCTCAGGTAACAGGGGTGTGTAGCTGCAGATCTAATAAATGCACCTCATGTTCTTGTGCTGGCAGGGGGATGAAATGTCTCATTTATTGCAAGTGCCTCAGCAAGTGTTTGAATCCTGTGTGATGGGATGTGTGATGTGTTTTTTGGGGGCGGCTGGGTGGCGCAGCGGACATTGCGCTCGTCACCAACGCAAGAGACACCGGGTTCGACTCCGGCTGTCGGCGTTGCCTCCGGCTTGGGCCAGCCGTCATACTAACTCAATTGGCAGAGTTAGGGGGTGGAAATCGATGGGTGGTAATCTGGACGTTGTGGACAGCGACTCCTACAGGTCGGTTGGGGACGCCTGCACAGCAGAGACAGGAAATGGCAGGGGTAGTGTGAGCCTCCCACACGTTACACCTCGCCAATGAGAGGCTGCACTGGCAGGTGAAAAGATGTGACAGGCTGCCTCCCCGTGTATCGGAGGGGACACGTGATGCAAGGTTTTTATCCTCCCTACAACCGGCCAGTGGGGGGCATATGCGAGCAACGTTCAAGACAGCGGAGGGAAGAATTGGCACAGTGGAATTGGGATGGGAGAAAAATAGAAAAAGGGGAGAAAAAGTGGATTAAAAAAAAATCGTAGTGCAGAGAACTTTTATTATGAAACATGCAGAGATGCCACTTTCGCATTGACACGCTCTGATTTCCATGCCATGGTTTCTGCTTGATCCGAATATTATTATTTTCTTTTTAAAAGAGCATTTTGGTTGTTAGACTTGTTTTGACGTTTTCAAAGGTGTTTGAAATGTATGCTAATTGTGACGTTCGAAGCGGTCCTGTGTATCTAGTTTCCATTCGGTTAATACCGTAAATCCTCAAATATAGGACGGGTCTTGTATTTACCTCAGCTGCAAAGAGCACCAGGCCTTTATTAGAGAGAGGCTTATATAAGAGGCAGGCATTCATTTAAAAAAATTACACTCATGGACATAACCCCTTCATTTTCAGACTTTTATTGCAAAACATGGAAAAAAACATGGAAAAAACATGGAAAAAATGCTGTTCATTCTATTTTTTAATACGTACATTGTCTGTCTACATTTATTTAGACTAGCATTGGTATGTAAATATTGAGTGCAGTTGAGTAATTGTGAAACTGGTGTGGATTAACGTAATTCACACACTGAAGTTGGAACTGTCTATACTCTATAGGTTGCGGGGTCCGGGGACGATTTAGCGTGTGGTACCTACCTTCTCGACTTCCTCAGTCAAATCGAGTTGAATCAATAACATGCAGTGGCTTTAGCTACTAACGCTATCATAGCATCATGATCTGTAATGTGTCAACTGGACAACGCCAGCCTCGCCTGCCAAGTCAAGTCAAGTCAAGAGTTTTATTTGTCACAGCATACAAGTATACAATGAAATGCGGGTGGTCTTGCCCGCAACGATGTGCATAATACAATAGTAATATTATAATAGAATCCAATAGAACGACATTGTGCAATAAAACAAGTAAACAGAGTAGGGCATATCGGTATATGTACATGAGTTATTTACAGAGCATGGTAGGACATGCTAGGTCCTATTACGTTAATCCACACCAGTTTCACAATTACTCAACTGCACTCAATATTTACATACCAATGCTAGTCTAAATAAATGTAGACAGACAATGTGGCACTGGATCTTTATGTACATGCTATATTATACAATCTCAAGTTATACTAAACTATTCTTAAAGTGACCTTTCCTTTTGTAAAGTGACCATAAGTGCAGCATGAGTGTGTGTTTGCTCATGTTAAAGTGGCTGCTAGTGTGTGAGCGTGTACAGTGTGTGTGTCGTGTGTGTGTGTACTCATGTGTGCTTGTGTGTGGAGAGTTCGGTGTTCAGGGCTCTGATGGCCTGGGGGAAGAAGCTGAGCCGAAGTATCTCTGTCCTAGTAGCTAGTGTTCGCAGGCGTCTGCCTGACCTCAGCAGCATGAACAGGCTGTTGTTGGGGTGGTGAGGGTCTTTCATTATTCTGCAGGCTCTGGATTTGCACCTCTTGTTGTATAGAACCTGCAGGGGTGGTAGTGCAATACCCGTGGTACGCTCGGCTGAGCGCACCACTCTCTGTAGGGCCTTCTTGTCCTGTGCCGTGCTGTTTCCATACCAGGCAGTGATGTTTCCAGTCAAGATGCTCTCTACAGCTCCGGAGTAGAAAGACTGGAGTATCTTCCCAGATACTCTGAACTTCCTTAACTGTCTCAGGTGGTAGAGGCGCTGCTTCGCCTTTTTTTACGACTGAGTCTATGTGTGTTGTCCATGTCAGATCCTCTGAGATGTGGACCCCCAGGTACTTAAAGCTGCTCACCCTGTCCACGGTAGCCCTGTTTATCCTCAGTGGTGTGTGTGTCTCCTGCTGTCCTCTCCTATAATCCACGATCAGTTCCTTGGTTTTACCAATATGTGTCACCTGGCAGCGCTAGTGACCACAACTCGGCCCGCCCCCTTCTCGGCTAGACGTTCTAGAGTTTTTTTTTTTTTTTATGTGTTTTTTTCTTTTCTTCATATTATTATAAATTGAATGTATAAGTACTTGTTTACTATAAAAACGAACAGTTAGAATATCTAAAATAGTGTCAATCCTGTGTTTAAATTTAGGTTGTTCACGGACTTTATTTCAATGAAACGGGGGCGTAATTACTGTATTTGCATGTGAATCAAGCCCGCAGAGATTTACATTGGGGGAGTGTTTGAAGCGACGCACTGGCTGTTTACACTTTCAATGGGATTATCATCAGGTTGCACTCTGGATCAGAAAGAGATGAATGCATTGGATCTAATGAACGAGTACAGGAACTTTGTTAAACCAGTTGATTCAGTCTCTGCTCACCGGTGAAAACACTGCGCTATTCAACGGAATTAACTATGAGATCGGTCGAGATGCGTCTGCATGGGTAAGTTTAAGAATGTTTGTTTATGTTTACAGTAGCATGTTTACAATTCCGCATCTTTGATAAAACTACACCAAGTTTTTCTGCCGACCACAAGTCCAACCATGTCACGTTATTACGACGAGCTCATGCTACATTAACGTTAGCGTTAGCTAGCTAGCTAGCCACACAGCCATGTAAGTTAAAGTTGCTAACGTTATATTGATAGCTATTGTTTCAGATAGCAAGGTGGAGAGCTACATAACATGCAGTGTGTATGTGTAACTAGGAGGGATATGAGGACTGTGTGTATGTGTAACTAGGAGGGATATGAGGACAGTGTGTATGTGTCACTAGGAGGGATATGAGCACAGTGTGTATGTGTAACTAGGAGGGATATGAGGACAGTGTGTATGTGTAACTAGGAGGGATATGAGCACAGTGTGTATGTGTAACTAGGAGGGATATGAGGACAGTGTGTATGTGTAACTAGGAGGGATATGAGGACAGTGTGTATGTGTAACTAGGAGGGATATGAGGACAGTGTGTATGTGTAACTAGGAGGGATATGAGGACAGTGTGTATGTGTAACTAGGAGGGATATGAGGTCTGTGTGTATGTGTAGCTAGGAGTGATATGATAACTGTGTGTATGTGTAGCTAGGAGTGATATGATAACTGTGTGTATGTGTAGCTAGGAGGGATATGAGGTATGTGTGTATGTGTAGCTAGGAGTGATATGATAACTGTGTGTATGTGTAGCTAGGAGGGATATGATAATGTGTATGTGTAGCTAGGAGTGATATGATAACTGTGTGTATGTGTAGCTAGGAGGGATATGAGGACTGTGTGTATGTGTAGCTATAGGAGGGATATGAGGTATGTGTGTATGTGTAGCTAGGAGTGATATGATAACTGTGTGTATGTGTAGCTAGGAGTGATATGATAACTGTGTGTATGTGTAGCTAGGAGGGATATGAGGACTGTGTGTATGTGTAGCTATAGGAGGGATATGAGGTATGTGTGTATGTGTAGCTAGGAGTGATATGATAACTGTGTGTATGTGTAGCTAGGAGTGATATGATAACTGTGTGTATGTGTAGCTAGGAGTGATATGATAACTGTGTGTATGTGTAGCTAGGAGGGATATGAGGACTGTGTGTATGTGTAGCTAGGGGGGATATGAGGTATGTGTGTATGTGTAGCTAGGAGTGATATGATAACTGTGTGTATGTGTAGCTAGGAGGGATATGATAACTGTGTGTATGTGTAGCTAGGAGTGATATGATAACTGTGTGTATGTGTAGCTAGGAGGGATATGAGGACTGTGTGTATGTGTAGCTATAGGAGGGATATGAGGTATGTGTGTATGTGTAGCTAGGAGTGATATGATAACTGTGTGTATGTGTAGCTAGGAGTGATATGATAACTGTGTGTATGTGTAGCTAGGAGGGATATGAGGACTGTGTGTATGTGTAGCTATAGGAGGGATATGAGGTATGTGTGTATGTGTAGCTAGGAGTGATATGATAACTGTGTGTATGTGTAGCTAGGAGTGATATGATAACTGTGTGTATGTGTAGCTAGGAGTGATATGAGGACTGTGTGTATGTGTAGCTAGGAGGGATATGAGGTCTGTGTGTATGTGTAGCTAGGAGGGGTATGAGGTCTGTGTGTATGTGTAGCTAGGAGGGGTATGATGACTGTGTGTATGTGTAGCTATAGGAGGGATATGAGGTCTGTGTGTATGTGTAGCTAGGAGGGGTATGAGGACTGTGTGTATGTGTAGCTATAGGAGGGATATGAGGTATGTGTGTGTAGCTAGGAGTGATATGATAACTGTGTGTATGTGTAGCTAGGAGTTATATGATAACTGTGTGTATGTGTAGCTAGGAGGGATATGAGGACTGTGTGTATGTGTAGCTAGGAGGGATATGAGGTATGTGTGTATGTGTAGCTAGGAGTGATATGATAACTGTGTGTATGTGTAGCTAGGAGGGATATGATAACTGTGTGTATGTGTAGCTAGGAGTGATATGATAACTGTGTGTATGTGTAGCTAGGAGGGATATGAGGACTGTGTGTATGTGTAGCTAGGAGGGATATGAGGACTGTGTGTACGTGTAACTAGGAGGGATATGAGGACTGTGTGTATGTGTAACTAGAAGGGATATGAGGACTGTGTGTATGTGTAACTGTGACACTGACATCCATCACTTCAATCATACATTATTTTATTATTTATGCATCAGAGAATGGCCCATGCCACTGAGTGAGGACTTTGTTGCTTTTTCTCGTTGTGACATAGATTTAACAATAATTCTGCTTGACTGAGTCTAGCTAGTTTAAGATGCTGCATCCCCTTAACAAAGACGAAATACTTTCTCTGGTCTGCATCCCCTTAACAATTGTGTGTATTGAGCTGTACTGTACTGTACCCATTCTGCAATCTGTTAATAACATTTTCAATCAACCCCCTCAAGACCCAACACACACACAGAGATACAGATGGACTATGGCGCGACCCCGGTCAGTCGCCTTTGGTTTAGCTCCGCGACGATTGTGCACATTTTTAGCTATTATGTTTGTTTTTTCGACTTTTTTTACTAAATCATCACTGGCGGGTATGTCATACGACCGCCAGACACTTATGGACCTAAACTCCGGACTCAAATTGGAGTTGGGAGACACTTTATGCCCAGAAGGGCTAACAGAAATCAAGCGGGAGAACGGCAACAAAGGAAACGGCAGAAAGAAACATAGAGGTAGACGAGGCGGTATCAGACTTAGATTAAAAAGATCTGCTTACCGTCCAGCAATTCCATCCATCTTTCTGGCGAATGCACGTTCGTTGGAGGGAAGGATGGACGACTTGAGAGCGAGGGTACGATTCCAACGGGAGATGAGAGACGTTAATATCATGTGTTTCACTGAGACATGGCTCAAACCAGCAACGCCGGACAACAGCGTCTCTCCATCGGACAATTTCACCGTCCTGAGAGCAGATCGCACGGCAGCCTCTGGGAAGAGCGTCGGAGGTGGGGTCTGCATCCTCACGAACAATCTCTGGGTAAATCCCAAGGAAGTACATGTCCTCTCAAGTTCATGCTCCCCAGATATGGAACATCTCCAGATCCTGTGTCGCCCGTATCACCTACCCCGTGAGTTTACCGCGGTCATTTTATCCGTCGTGTATATTCATCCACAGGCAAATACCGGCAAAGCGCTGGGGGAATTACACGACCACATCAACAAACAGCAGATCAAGCACCCGGAAGCCGCGACGATAGTGACTGGTGATTTCAACCAGGCAAACCTGAAAAAAGTGATGCCGACTTTTTTTCAGCACATCGCCTGCTCCACAAGAGGGGGAAACACACTCGACCACTGCTACACCCCGTTCAGAGCTGCCTACAAGGCTGTAGCGGCTCCGCCACTGATGGGCTCTGTAAGCGCGAGCGATCACGACTCCATCTTTTTAATCCCAGCATACAAACAGCGATCACGCGAAGCCGTCGTGTCACGTGAGACAAAAAAGTGGGCTGACGAATCAGAGGCCGAGCTCCGTGACGCGTTCAAGGATACAGACTGGGACATGTTTGAAGGAAGCGCCAGTGACGTCAGCGAGTATGCTGATACCGTTGTAAGCTACATAACTACAGTGGCAGACGGCATTGTCCCCACAAAGACGGCGCGGGTTTTCCCAAACCAGAAACCTTGGGTGGACAGCACTATAAGAACAGCCCTAAACTCACGCACCACGGCTTATAACCTGGGCAGAGAGTCAGGAAATATGGAGGAATACAAGGCTTCAGTCTACACTCTGCGCAAGGCTGTTAAACTTGCTAAGAGGACATATGCTGAGAAACTGGAGACACAAATGGCACAAAACGACACAAGAGGCTTGTGGAGGGGACTGAAGACAATAACTGACTACAAAGTCAGCGCCCCCGCAATGGGGAGCGACGACGCCTCTCTAGCGGACAAACTCAACTCCTTCTACGCTCGGTTCGGTGTAGACAGCGTCGCCACTAGCCCTCTGGCTAGTGACGTCACTGGCGCACCGGCTGTTGTGGAGGGGGGGGGGCAACCGCGGGGGGGCGGGGGCGCTCTCTCGTTGTCGGAACACAGTGTGAGAAGAGCATTTATGCAGGTGAACACCAGGAAGGCTGCAGGCCCAGATGGTATAACAGGACGCATACTTAAGTCCTGTGCAAACCAGCTTGCCCCGGTGTTCACCGCCATATTTAATCAATCCCTGGCGGAGTCAGTAGTCCCTGCCTGCTTCAAGATGTCTACCATCATCCCTGTACCGAAGAAACCCTCCCCAACATGTCCAAATGATTACAGACCGGTGGCACTCACCTCTGTGGTCATGAAATGTTTCGAGAGGCTGGTCAAGGACCACATTTGTGCCTCTCTCCCCAGTGATATGGACCCTATGCAATTTGCATACAGGACAAACAGGTCCACTGATGACGCGGTCTCCCAGGTACTGCACAGCACTCTCTCCCACCTTGACCGTCAGAAGGGGGGCTATGTGAGACTGTTGTTCATTGACTACAGCTCAGCGTTCAACACCATAGTCCCCACCAGACTGGTGGACAAGCTGATCGAGCTAGGCCTGAGCTCCGCCCTGAGCGCCTGGGTACTGGACTTTCTGAGTGAAAGACCCCAGGCGGTCAGGGTGGGGGGTCAGACCTCCAACACCATCACCCTGAGCATCGGGTCCCCCCAGGGCTGTGTTCTAAGCCCCCTGCTGTACTCACTCTACACACACGACTGTGTGGCCAAGTTCAGCTCCAACTCCATTGTGAAGTTCGCCGACGACACGGTGGTGGTGGGGCTGATCTCGGACAACGACGAGAAGGCCTACCGGGAGGAGGTTGAGGTACTGGAACGTTGGTGCCAGGACAACAGCCTGCTCCTGAACATTGGTAAAACCAAGGAGCTGATCGTGGATTATAGGAGAGGACAGCGGGAGACACACACACCACTGAGGATTAACGGGGCTACCGTGGACAGGGTGAGCAGCTTCAAGTACCTGGGGGTCCACATCTCAGAGGACCTGACATGGTCAACACACATAGGCACAGTAGTAAAGAAAGCGAAGCAGCGCCTCTACCACCTGAGACAGTTAAGGAAGTTCAGAGTATCGGGGAAGATACTTCAGTCCTTCTACTCAGGAGCTGTAGAGAGCATCTTGACCGGAAACATCACTGCCTGGTATGGGAACAGCACGGCACAGGACAAGAAGGCCCTACAGAGTGTGGTGCGCTCAGCCGAGCGTACCACGGGTATTGCGCTACCTCCCCTGCAGGCTCTATACGACAAGAGGTGCAAGTCCAGAGCCTGCAGGATAATGAAAGACCCCCACCACCCCAATAACAGCCTGTTCCAGCTGCTGAGGTCAGGCAGACGCCTGCGAATTCTAGAGACTAAGACGGAGAGGCTTAGGCTAAGCTTCTTCCCCCAGGCCATCAGAGCCTTGAACGGTGAACATTGAGAGACACAGAAACTGAACTATCCACACACAAGTACATACACGACACGCACGCTGAGCACGCTCACACACTAGCAGCCACTTTAACACTCATGCCGCACACACGCACACTTATGGCCAGAGGAAAGGCCACTTAAAATAGTATAACATCAGGAACAGTGTATTGCACTACTAAAGCTAACTAGCATGTCCTATATGCTCTGTAAATACTAATGTACAGATACCGAGATGGCACACCATGTACCTGTTTATTGCACTGTTTTATTGGATTCTATTAATATGTTGTACCACTGTATTTTATTGGATTCTATTATATGTTGTACCACTGTATTGCACATCGTCGCGGGCAAGACCAGCCGCATTTCATTGTATACCTGTATGCCGTGACAATTAAAACTCTTGAATCTTGAATCTTGAATCTTGAATCTTGAACAGTGCTGAGATTATAAACTTGTTGTTATTACACACACACACACACACACACACACACACACACACACACACACACACACACACACACACACACACACACACACACACACACATGGACCCTGCATCCATACACTCTGTAGAAATTGACTTTTATTTTATCTTCTTAAATTGTTTATTTTTTATTGTGATGTTACCTACTAAGATAAGATGATCCTTTATTAATCCCCTTTGGGAAATTCTGGTGTCAAAGCAGCATGGGTGGAGACAGGGGTCCTGAGGAGAGAGACATGTCATGGCAGCACTTAATTATGTTAATGCTATGCAGGAGATGGGCGTTGCTGGAGGGGGTTTGTTGACGCCCCAGCTCACTTTGTCTGAAGTGTGAAAAGTGGCCTTCCTTTGAGAGGGCTTTCACCCCCTTAAGTATTCTAGGACACAACCAGGTTTACAAGTTATAATTGAGCACATCGTGTTAAAAAAATTCTCAGATTTCAACATATGACACATCATTTGAAAGCTTAGATTCTGTACTTTAGCAATCTGGAATAATCTGAAAAATGAAAATGTAGAGATCTGGCACAAAGCGCTGTGAGGTGACACATATGCTCTTCCCGGAGGCTTCTGTGCGGTCCGCTCAGAAGACGGTGAAGGAGTCCGAGGGAGAGACGCTGTGGTCCGGCGTCGCTGGTTTCAGCCAAGTCTCCGTGAAGCACATGATGTTGCAGTCCCTCATCTCTCGCTGGAATCGGACCCTCGCTCGTAAATCATCCATCTTACTCTCTAGCGAACGTGCATTCGCCAGAAAGACGGATGGGATCGCCGGACGGTAAGCAGATCTTTTTAACCTTAATCTGATTCCACTTCTTCTGCCTCTATGCTTCTTCTTGCCGCCGCATTTCTCTTTGTCTCTGTCCCGCCTGATCTCCGGTGGCCAATAAAAGTAAGCACAATCGTTGCGGAGCATTTCCAATGGCGACTAACCTGAGCCTCGCCATCATGATCTCGCCATATAGCGTAGATAGCGAACGTTAACGTTTGCAAACGAAGTCAACGTCATCCAGCTGACACCACAGATCTAGATATTATGACAATGGTAACTAGCGCTAAAGCTAACGCCAACCAGAAGGAAACGTGAATGTACGGTAGTCAGTGTAGCGGGAGGCAGCACTTGATTTGCATTGGCAAGAGTTTATCTCATTCTTTATATCACGGCACGAAAAATTTAAAATATACTTTTTTTTGCGACCTTATAATGGAGACCGGCCTGTATTTGTCTAACCTCCGGCCATTATAAGAGGCCCGTCCTTTAATTGAGTACCCTCCACTATTAGAGGATTTACGGTAGCCTGTTTTTATTTGTGTTAAACAAACGAGTGGTGCGCTTCTCTGCCATGGACAAAAAAACTAAAATGGTTATTGAATGTTACATTTGGACTTGCATGTCATGCAAGATGCATGCTGAAAGAAATGGCATGCAACTGAAATGACAAGCTGTTAAATTAAGCGCCATGTGACTGAGCTCTCGTAAGTGACAGACCAATTAAGTTATTATTTCACCCCTAAAGAAAGAAAAATCCGTGCAACTTCAGGAAAAGGTTTCAATACACTAGATGTGTATGGAAACCGTGCAGAGACAAGACTGTTGTCTAAGAAACGTGAAATTGGTTGGTGTATTGCCAAACAAATTATGGCAGACAAAGACACCCCTGCTTGGGCATCGCACCTAATTGCAGAGGTTTTGATCATCAAAAATTCATTCCAGCTAAGGGTTGATGAGCTCAATGAATCGATCAACGGAGTAAAGAAGGACACACGGGCTATTCTGCAAAGAATATCCAACGCGGAGAACTGTATTGGAGCGATAGAAGATCAGATGGCCATAGACGTCAAAACTTTGAAAGACCTGACTGCAGACGTGGACTATTTGAAAACCAAATTAACCTACATGGAAGCACAGAGTAATAGAAATAACATCGATTGGTCGGCCTGAAAGAAGGAGAGGAAGCCGGTGACCAGAACAATATGATTAATGGCATCCTGAGATACATCCTGGATCTAAAGGACACTGACCAGATACCAGAGGTGGAAAGGCACCATCGGACTCTCTCCGACCCAGACCGGACCCATCGGCACCTCCTCGCCCGTACCTTATACGGCTGCTGAGATGGAACGATAGGCAGGACATCTTGAGAGCCGCGGGGAAGAAAAATAAGCTGACATGGGGAGGAAGGCCACTTTACGCATTCCAGGATTTAGCCGTGGAAATTTAAAAGCAGCGCGCCGGTTATACCGACATCAAGAAGAAACTGGGGGACGTGGATGTCCGAAATGGCATACTGTACCCCGCGAGGCTGATAGTAACCATCGACGGCGAAACATGCATCTATAATAACTCCACGGACGCAGCGAAAGGTTTGAAGATCAAGCTTCTGTAGTATTATTTGATAACCATAAATCCTAAAATGTACTTAAGTCATGTGCAAAATGAATGGATCATGGGTCTAGTCTTATAGTGACTTAGTTCATAGGGTGTATGTGTTTACAGAGATTGATTAACATTGTGCTCACCACAAAGGTGGATTTACATACAAGTGCTGTTAGCAGTTGGGAACGGCCAAAGAACAGGTTTCCTTCAAGCAGCTGTAACTAGGAGATCTAGTTACAGGATGGACAACACAACTGTTTACAATGGGTGTGGGCAAACAGCTAAAACAAAAGGTGACCGCATCACATGTAGCCGCTATCTCCTGCCCCGCGGCCTGGGGACACAGGTGCAACCCAACTGGTCTGATCAGTAGGAAGTTTCAAATAGCAATTATTGTTAAATAACTTAAAGGTGTTTTTACTGATTTAGGATGCTGACCATCAAGGTGAAATACCTGTAAATATTACTGTTGTGTTGGACTAATTATGCTGAACAGAATGATATGAAAATACTGTGTTTATGACAGAAAATCATCGAGGTTACAATCAAGCCTTTTATGAAACTGGGCTTGATGGTAACAGACGGTGATTCTCATCTCATATAACGATTCTATTAGTTAAAAGTAATATGTCTGTGTTCAGAAAATCAATCTCAAATCAATTAGATATATCTTGAAGCTTAAATACTAAAAGGTATTAAGTTTAGTTTAGGCAATTCAACTCTCTGACTTAAAAAAGGCGTAAGTAAGTTGGTCTGCTTAAGGGCCACCTCCTTTTCAAATACCCACTGTGAATGCTTGCGATTGGGTGAAATCCTATGCGTGAGGTCACTTGGTGACGTCACGCCCAGGGTTTCTCGCTCATTGATAAAAGGGGACAGACTGAGCGGGAGAAAAACACACAAAAACGGAACGGACACAAGAACACACCTCCCGATTCACAGAGAGGACAGCAAGCAGAGGAACACGGAGAAGAAGCTTTTTGGAGGGAGAAAAGACTTTCTTTGTTGTCAGCAGAGAACAAAGACACTCAACAACTACCATTCTTTAATCTACTTTCTTAGTCTAGTTTTGATTACAGACGGCATAGGGTCTCGTATATCAATACTATAGCATTGTAATTGAACCAGAACCTTTTGTTATTCACTTATTACTTTGAATTAAAAACAGATGCTGATACAACTTCTCCTCTTCATTCTTCTGCATAGCTGCCGTCGAACAAGGCCAGTTTCCTGGTCTTTGAAAAGTACAAGGGAATTAGTACCGGACAAATCACAACGCAGAGTAGCTTAAGCCTGGTTCTGTATATCAGAACAGAACCATCCTCCCTTGTCACTTCACTTCCTAATATTTTTGGCTAATGGACAGAGCATAGAGGTATCAGGTATGACACGCCCACCATCAGTTTGTTCACGGACAGGGGATGAACACGGGTTCTATCTCCCTTATATTGTGTGTGCCGTTTATTCTTGTATGGTTTGTTATGTGTTTTGTGTGTATTTTCCCTTGTTGGTGCAGACCATTGATCATTTCAATATTCAGTATTTTCCTTTTTATCCCAACCTTTTCAACAAGCTAAAGTGTGAGGTTTCGCATGTTCCCTGGACCTTTAATTCCCTGTCTCCTCACCTCACCAGCCCCCACCTTTGGACTTTCCCTGTCTACTCTCCTCAACAGCCCCCACCCTTGCGATGTTTTACTCTCCTCTGCTCTTCACCAGCCCCCACCCTTGGACTACCTTTCACAGCTGTCATAAGTTATGATTAGCGCCCCAGAGGGCTTTAAATACCTGGACCTCCCCTCCAGTCCTTGTCGGGTCGTTCTGTATGCTGGTTCGGTGTTCTGGACTCTGTATCTTTATCTGTGTTCAGTGTTCATGGAGTCCTGGACGTTACCATCACCTGCCGCGTCTCCGGCGTGAGACGACGTGCCAGCCATCACCACCTGTCGCCGTTTGCCTGGAGTGGGACACCGTCTGCGCTCTCTAATCCTCTACGGGAGGTTTTCCAGTGTTCCCACTCCAGACGTCAAGCCGGTGCGCATCGCTTCCTATTCCACGGGAGGATGCGTCTCTTCGCCCCGGTCCCCTGGGACCCCGGTGTTCTGCGCTGCCCGTCAGCAGCATCCGAGGTGGGATCTCCGTGCCAGGCCTGGAGTGGTGTTCCCACTCCAGACGTCAAGCCGGCGCGCTCCCACTCCAGACCAGACGTCAAGCCGGCGCGCTCCCACTCCAGACGTCAAGCCGGCGCGCATCGCTTCCTATTCCACGGGAGGATGCGTCTCTTCGCCCCGGTCCTCTGGGACCCCGGTGTTCTGCGCTGCCCGTCTGCAGCTTCCGAGGAGGATCTCCGTGCCAGGCCTCCGCCGTCGGAACCCTGCCATCCCTGTAAGCAGCTCTGGCCCTCACCCTGTCCAAGGCCTTAACCCTGTTCTCTGTCCCTGTCTCCAGCCCGCCTCTCCGGGCCTCTGTCCCTGTCCCCCTCTCCAGTGCCCCCTGGTCCTGGTCCTTGACTTTTTGCCCTGGCCCTGTCCCTTAGCCTTAGCCCCTTAGGCTGCTCGCCCCTTAAAGGCACAGTGCCGCATTTTCCCTATATTCTTTGACTCCAGTGTTTTTTGTGTTCTCCCTTAAAGGGACAGTGCCGCCTTTTGTTATGTAATGAATAAATGCCATGTTTTGGCTTACTCTCATACCTGTCTTGTGTTGTGCGATTGGGGTCGGTTACAAACCATAACATAAAGCGCAGTATAATTTTTTATGGGCACAATTAACATGATTATTTGAAATGTAAACAGGGTTTCAAATAAAACAAAGAGATATAAAGCCATTTGAAATCCCTGGACTGTGATGTTGCAATGTTACAGGAGACACATTTGAAGGATGAGGATTCTATTAAGTTGAGACAGAGATGGGTAGGCCAGGCCTACTCAGCGCCAGGTACCGGGGCATCTAGGGGCAGGGCCGCCTCAGGGGGTGTGCGAGCAGTGCGGTCGCACAGGGCCTCGCGGGAAGGGGGGCCTCACACAATTTTTTTTTTTTTTTTTTTTTATTATTTAATTTGTTTTGCAAGGCCCCCGCAGGGCCCTTTTTCATCACAGACCTAAAATCTAGTTTTGCTTATATGCTTATATATTTCACATTAGACACATTTGTAGAATGTGTCTGACTTGTTCCTGGCTCTGCGGCTCTGCGGCTCTGCAGATACACTATTGGCGCTCTGGGGCTCTGCAGCAGACATACTATTGGTTTCAACGAAGGGAGGGGTTACATGTGTACAGTTGGCCGGCGTGCGTCAGGCTTCAGCTGTGTCTGACTATTTCGCGCATGCAGCATTGGAGGTTATGCCAGCCAAGACGAAGAGGACGGTCGTTCGGCAGATGGACTGAAGATGAAAGTTGTTGCATGTTAGAAAGTTCAGTCAGGCTAGCCATGTCGGCTTAGCTAAAGGCAGGGACAGCTAGTTAGCTTTAGCTACGTTATAATATCGAGTGCTAACGTGTGGTTCAGTCGGGATAGCCATGTCGGCTAGTAGCTTAGCTAAAGGCTAACTAGCGTTAGCTAACCTAGAGAGAGCGCGTGCAGCATTGTTATGCCAAGATGAAGAGGACGGTCGTTCGGCAGATGAACTTCGTCAACTCCACGCGGTTGTCTCCATCCTCTTGGACGTTTGGTGAGTTTTTAATGCACTCTATTCTATTCCCGCCGTGGAGATATCTCTCTCTCTCTCTCGGGCCGGCTAGCTATGTTGGCTAACGTTATGTGGAGCCAGCGGGCCAGCTAGCTATCGTAGCTGACGTTCTGTTGGACCAGCGGGCCGGCTAGCTATCGTAGCTAACCTTATGTTGAGCTAGCGGGCCGGCTAGCTATCGTAGTAGCTAATGTTATGGTGAGCTTGCGGGCTGGCTAACTATCGTAGCCAACGTTATGTTGAGCTAGCGGGCCGGCTAGCTGTCGTAGACGTTATGTTGAGCCAAGCGGGCCGGCTAGCTAACGTAGCTAACGTTATATTGAGCCAAACGGGCCGGCTAGCTGTCGGAGACGTTATGTTGAGCCAAGCGGGCCGGCTAGCTAACGTAGCTAATGTTATATTGAGCCAAGCGGGCCGGCTAGCTAACGTAGCTAACGTTATATTGAGCCAAACGGGCCGGCTAGCTGTCGTAGACGTTATGTTGAGCCAAGCGGGCCGGCTAGCTAACGTAGCTAACGTTATATTGAGCCAAACGGGCCGGCTAGCTGTCGTAGCTAATGTTATATTGAGCCAAAGCGGGCCGGCTAGCTAACGTAGCTAACGTTATATTGAGCCAAATGGGCCGGCTAGCTGTCGTAGCTAACGGTGTGTACCTGGTGCCAGTACCTGGCTACTCTATTTGCAGTTAGCCTATTTAGCTGATGTCGGCCGTTGGCTCCTTGATCTTTGTTTTCTATGGTATAGACCCTCTTCTCTTTGGATTTAAGTGTTGATCTTTGTCCTTTTGGATCTATGTATATTCATGTTGCCTTTGTGAAGTTATCTTTTCCTTCTGTTTTGTTCTTCCATTAAAAGTGAATATCTTTAGGGCTCATCTTAGCTGTCTTGCTTATCTCTCCTCTCTCTCTCTCTCTCTCTCTCTCTCTCTGTCTGGACCACAGACCCATCTCTCTCTCTCTCTGTCTGGACCACAGACTCATCTCTCTCTCTCTGGACCACAGACTCTCTCTGTCTGGATCATCACAGACTCTCTCTCTCTCTCTCTCTCTCTCCTCTCTCTCTCTCTCTCTCTCTCTCTCTCTCTCTCTCTCTCTCTCTCTCTCTCTCTCTCTCTCTCTGAGCATTGCATTGCTTATAGTTGTCAATTGTGTCAACAGTTCATTCAAGAGTCAAGTCAAGAGTCAAGAGTTTTAATTGTCACGGCATACAGGTATACAATGAAATGCGGGTGGTCTTGCCCGCAACGATGTGCAATACAGTGGTACATATAATAGAATCAAAAGAAGAAACAACATTGTGCAGTAACAGATAGCAGGTAACATGGAGTGACATCTCGGTATCTGTACATAGTTATTACAGCGCATGTGTGACATGCTAGTTAGCTTTGGTAGTGCAATACACTGTTCCTGTTATTCTAATTTAAGTGTCCTTTCCTTTGGCCATAAGTGTGCGTGTGTGCGACATGAGTGTGTGCCCGCTCATGTTAAAGTGTTAAGTGGCTGCTCGTGTGTGAGCGTGCACAGTGTGCGTGTCGTGTGTGTGTTCATGTGTGCTTGTGTGTGGACAGTTCAATGTTCTGAGCACTCAATGTACATTGTTCATGGCTCTGAGGCCTGGGGGAAGAAGCTGAGCCTAAGCCGCTCTGTCCTAGTAGCTGGGATTTGCAGGCATCTGCTGACCTCAGCAGCTGAAACAGGCTGTTATTGGGGTGGTGAGGGTCTTTCATTATCCTGCAGGCTCTGGATTTGCACCTCTTGTTGTATAGAACCTGCAGGGGGGGTAGGTTCATTGCAATTTTTCCTTCAGTCACATTTAGTTTTATCCTGCACCTGGCCTAAAACAGGTTGGATGTGCACACAGCTGCTCTACTGTGTTTGTAGCAGAGCAACCATACCTGAAGCCTTGGTAAACAAAGACATCAACACTAGAGTGTGTACTTCTATCTACACAGTACAACCAAAGCATTCCCATTGCTAGGCAAAAACTCCACCTGTTTTCTACACTGCTTCTTCCCTTGCTGGATTTTCTGCATTACTGCCACTTGTATATGTATGTTGTGGAGAAATTTGGACAGTGTTACAAAGCGATAACACTGTATATTGACTGTAGAACGGGAGCTCTCTCTCTCTCTCTCTCTCTCTCTCTCCTCTCTTCTCTCTCTCTCTCTTCTTGCTATATGTTGACTGTATCATGCCCAGCCTCGGGCAGCGCTATTATTTAAGAATATGTTGACTGTATGAAAAAAATGTAATAAAAAATGTAAACCTTTTAGGGGGGGGGGGGGGGGGGGGGGGGGGGGGGGGGGGCTCCGCGTTTTAAATCTTGCACAGGGCCTCGCATTTCTCCCAGGCGGCCCTGTCTAGGGGTCAGTATTTTAATAGCGAAATGACTGACGTTTAGACTATCTAAAAAAATTATTGACAAGGATGGCAGGTTTATCATTCTATCAGGTTTTTTACTAAATACAAAATGCACTTTAGTAAATGTCTATGCACCCAATATTGGTCAGGCCAAATTTCTATCCAAATTGAGTGTGGCATTATCTCATTCTGCGGCAGACCAGATCTATTTAGGAGGTGATCTCAACCTAGTTAGTTACCCGGCAGTGGATAGATCGCCTGTACGTTAATGCCAAGCAAGCAGTGCAAAAATGCTTCCGCATTCGTCACCGCACGCTAGTGCGGTAAAGCGCCCTTCTTTTCAGACAAATGCTACCGTGCGTGCACCGGCGGCGGCGTGCTCGCTCAGGTGCGTGCGTGCGCCGGCGTGCTCGCGCGAGGTGCCCGCGCATGCGCATGAGATCCGACACGAGCGGAGCTCAATATATATAAGTCACCGCCCCTTACTCAGTATCTAGCAATAGCTCAATTGGCAAGGACACATGGCTGTGGATCCTATGGCTTGTTTGCTGGCGAGTTCGAATCCCATCGAAAATATTTTTTAACATGATTTTTTTTTAACGTGTATTCTTTCGGTTAAGGTTAAGGTTAAGGTTAGGCATTGTTTCGGAGTTGGTTAAGGTTAGAACGGTTAAGTTTAGGCGCTGTTAAGGAGCTGGTTAAGGTTAGAGTTTGTCAAAGAGAATGGCAATATAATTTCTATGGTTAAGGTTAGGCATGGTTAAGGTTAAGGTTAAGGTTAGGCATTGTTTCGGAGTTGGTTAAGGTTAGAACGGTTAAGTTTAGGCGTTGTTAAGGAGCTGGTTAAGGTTAGAGTTTGTCAAAGAGAATGGCAATAGACAGCCTATTTCCGCGCGACCTGGGCGCTGGGCGGCGGAAAATGAAAGGCGCATTACTGCATGCCACTACGGTAAATTTTTGCACTGCTTGCTTGGCATAAAGCTACACGCGGATAGATCGGGCCACCCACTCATATCAGAGCGCATTGTCAGCAGTGCTCAATGAGTTGCAGGTATCTCTGGCTTTGACAGACATATGGCAGGTAGTAAACTCTCTTGCCCGAGAATATACTTTCTATTCACACGCTCATAATTCGTACTCAAGGAATGATTACTTTCTTTTTTCACAATGTACAGTTGAGAATGTGATACAGTGCAACATCCATAATATTACAATCTCAGATCATGCCCCCATGTCAGTGTGCTTTGCTCTCTCTGTAAACAATCACAAAAGTAAACAATGGAGATTTAACAACGCTTTGCTAAAAGATCAAGAGTTTGTATCTTTGATAAATAAGAGAATAACTGAATTTATAAATATTAATTTAAAATCTGTCCCTTCAATACAAATGGTGTGGGAAGCATTCAAAGCAACCTGCAGAGGCTGGATTATTAGCTATTCTACAGCCAGAAAGAAGAAAATGATAATGAAGAAAAACAACTTAATACTAGAACTTTTTTGTATTTTATTTTTTTATTCTTTTTTAAACAAACACATAAACAAACATGACAACACACAATTAGATATACAAGCATTGTTAACAGTGCACATCCAATTAAATCACTGTTTAGATACATTTCTTATACAAGATGTAAGGGCAACCTAACAAGAAATGTTGCCAGTGAGGAATACTGGGTGAAGCTCTTTCCTACGCGTGATGCTTGTTGATAATAAAATGATGTCTTCTCCTTGGTCACTGTTGAGAGTGTTTTATTACTACTTGCGGTGTGGACAAATATAAGCATACAAAATAAACTCAAAAATGTACTCAATGTAACTGAAAACAAACAAACATACAAAAACATAAAGGCAGAAAAGCATTAAATTGGCTACAACACACCGGCCCCCAATTGATACTATATAAACATGTAACAATTCAATGCATGCAAGTGGTTGTAGCCAAGTGCGTAGTCCGCGTTGATATTTAATTCGTAATGTCCAAAGTTCATGTAGTCCGAAGGAAAACAGATAATAATGTAATTAGCTTCCAAAAGAAGACAGATATTGGCGATAGTTCAAAATTCACGTAGTTCATAAAGTTCATGTAATCCAGTAAGGGTGGTAACCCCAGTAATAGAGGTCTACTCAGCGTCCAATAGAAAGTAGATCCTTATGATGGTTTGCTCCAGGACATTGTACTGGATCCAAACATTCAAACTGCACAAGTCCATGTCTGACAGGTTCCATGAGGTGCGTTAGAGTCCGCTACCATGGAAACGTCTCCTATGAAAAGTTCATCTTGTTCTTTGGCCACCGTTGTCTTTGTCTTTTCCTCGCTGTCATCCCTCTTGTCCGACAGCTCCTGTTTCCTTTTCTTTTCCTAATTAGAGTCAACTGACATTGTCTTTACGTTCCTTGTGTTCCTTGTGTGTGTGTAGCATCCACAGAGTCTCTTGCCTTTGTTGTGTTTCTCCAGGGAGTCTTTCCTCTCTTTAGCCATGTCAAATATGCCCTTTTTCCTCCTTCTTCTCTTTATGGTCTTTCTCTTTTGTTTTTTTTCTGTTGGGAAGTGGTTCAGTTCATCCTGACCAGGTGTTGAGTCTTTCCTATGGGAGTCAGAGAGGCCTGGAGCGTTTGTGGGATTTGTTTTCCGTGTACTCCTTCACAGGACCGTCCCAACTGTCGTTCCCGTAGAGGCAGGAATCAAAGAAGGGGTCTGAGGCCCACCTGTCGTGGTGGTCATCGGAGGCACTGAGCTTGGTATCTTCCATGTTCAGGAAACAGTTGTTGACGTCGTAACCTTTATGTTTCGGCTCCCCCTTTGGTGCCTTTTCATTTTTAGATTTCTCCTTCTCCTCCCTGGTGTTCTTCTCCTTGTCCATCTGCAGATGTTTCTCCTCGTTCTGTTCACTTTTCCTGTCAGCCTTTGAGGAGGACTTCTCCTTGGACCTTTTCTCCTCTTTGTGAGCCTTAGGTTTCTCCTCCTTGAGCTTGTCTCTCTCTTTGAGGGTCCTTTCCTTCTTGGCTGATTCTTTAACTTTCTTAATTTTCTCCTTCAATGTAGGTATCACTGTTTAGTGCTGCAATCTCTAGTCCTGAAATGACTTGACTGTTGACGAAGTTTTCTTGGTTCATTGTTTTCATCAGGAATCTAGTGCTCCTTCCTGTCAAGTTGAGTTTCCTCATGAGTTGCTCAGAGCAGAAAGTGGATGAACTGCCGGGGTCTAAGAATGCATAGGTTTCTAAGACTGTGTTGCCTTTCTTTGCCTTGATTTTGACGGGTACAATAGACAAGACGCAATTTTGTGCTCCGGCCCCTATGTGGCCACAAGTTTTGGGAGTGGTGACTTGACTCATTCCGTTTTCATCTCGTGTGCCATCTTGTTGTGATCTTAGTTCTTGCCATTCCCTTTCATGAATATGGAGAATGGTAGGATGTCTTAGGTTACATATTTTACAAAACAACCTACTATTTTCATGAATATGGAGAATGGTAGGATGTCTTAGGTTACATATTTTACAAAACAACCTACTATGGCACTGTGAACTTATGTGCCCGACATGTAAGCATCCAAAGCAAGCGCCCTTTCTTTTTAGAAAGTCTATTTTTTCACCATGCCGCTTCTTCTCCATTTTAGAACATGTTTCCACACTGTGACCCTCTTCACATAGCAGGCAGGATTCTCTTATTGGTTTGTCTCTCTCCTCTTGATTGTCAAGCTCAACGGGTGCCAAAAAAGTAGCAATACTGCTTCCTCTCTCCTGCAGGCGTCCTTGTGAAGATTTGTTTCCAATCTTTAACTTTGACATTGAGACAACAGTGTCTAGAATGTCCCCGTACAGTGGGTCAGATGCGATAGACACTTGTCTTTCAATGATGGTGACAACTTCACTGAAACCTGCTTGACGATGGTGTCTCTCCTGGTATTCAAAAGCAATGTTTCTCCATCTGTCCCTGAGTTTGTAAGGTAGCTTCATAATTATTGCCTGTAGGTTTGATGGCATGTTCATCTCAGACATATAGCTGATGTCTTCCATGGCATTACAACAGATGCGTAGAAACAACGAAAATGCTTGCAAAGCCTTGATATCCTCTGATTTTATAGGTACCCATCCAAACGCTCTCTCCATATATGCAGTGGCTATTTTCTGCTCATTTCCAAAACGTTCATGCAGAAGAGTTCTTGCCTTGTGATACCCCCTGTCGGATGGCATATGTTGACAGCTCTTTACCAGCTCTTTAGGTTGCCCTCTAGTGTACTGCTCCAGGTAGTACAAGCAGTCCACACTATTAACAGCCTTTCCTTCCACTCCATGTTCAAAGGCTCTAATGAATGTGTTGTATTCAAAAGGGTTTCCATCAAAGATTGGTATATCCCTGGGGGGTAGTGATAAGGAAACTTGCTGTTGCACAAGTAATGCTGTAATGTAATTTTGCTTCTGCATGATCGTGAAGATATTGCCTTGATCCTCACTGCTTTGAATGGGTTTCTGCGGTGAACATACAGCAGGAGGTAGGTGTTGAGATCGTTGTGGCATGCTTGCAGTGAAGGCACTTGGTTTTGTTTTGGTTCCATGAGAACTGATTTCCTTGTGCCGAGTGGCTACAGTACTGGGCTGCTTGTATAGCTTTTGGTGTGATTGAGTTGGTCTTGCAGGTTTGCTGCCTCCTGTTGGTG
Source organism: Notolepis coatsorum (assembly GCF_963971535.1). Taxonomy (NCBI): domain Eukaryota; kingdom Metazoa; phylum Chordata; class Actinopteri; order Aulopiformes; family Paralepididae; genus Notolepis; species Notolepis coatsorum. The sequence goes on from NC_140170.1 coordinate 83,107,090, forward strand.
GAAATCTGTATTGCTGTGTTGAATCCATTGGCTGTGCATCAATTGCCATTGCAGGGCCACTCCCTCCTGTTGGTGGATAGCTGACATGACAATCCGACATTGATGGAATTAATTGTACAGCAGAGGGGTTGAGAACAGCCTTTTCTTTTGATGCATAAGAGTTCATTCCATCTGTAACTCTGCTTTCAATGTCAGACCCTCTGTTCCTGAGAACATTTACCTTAGCTGTCTGAGCAGCAATTTGACTTTGTATTTGAAGCAATTGTCTTTTTTTTCTTATTTGTGCCTCCTGGGCTTCCATTTGTGCTTTTAATTGTACCTCCTGAGCTTCCATTTCATGACTTTCTTTTAACGCCATTTCCAATACCACGAGTGCCGCCACCTCGGCCTGTGCCAAGATGGATGCAGAAATGTTTGATGACATTGAGTGTCGGGTAGAACTACCACATGACACCCTTGATTTACCCGTATTGGAAACACTGTCATCTGGCCCAAAACTATTCACCTCCTCGTTTTCATTTGACACAAAGTTTAAATTTGAACCATCATTATCAAGACCCTCGTTTGTATAGGACACAGCATTGTTATTTGAACCGTTGTTATTCAGAACCTCATTTGTGCTCGAAACAGCATTGTTCTTTGTGTCAACCACACCCTCAGTTGCATTGGGCACATCATTGAATTCGTAATCATTGTCATCAACTTGTGTGGGCATGCACTGCTCCCTATTAGCACACACCCATTTCTCCGTTTTGTCAATGATTTGATTAACATTGTGCAGGTGACCTTGAAACCATTCTGTTTGTTTAGACATTTCGTCGTCGGGTAATAGAGGTTTTAGTGATTCATGTACCCGTGTAGTTTCACCAACCAACTTCCACAGTGTGTCGTGCTTAATTTGCATGACGGAAATATTTTCATTTGAGCACATCATTTGATCCAACTCTTTAGCTATTTTACACAATTGTTTCAGTCCAAAGTTCCTTTCTTTATGCAACAACATGATCTTTGTTTCCAAAGCTTTAAATGTGGGCTTAGAAAGCCTTTTGCCAAGTTCATTGTCTGTTTCATCTTGATTGACAGCTGCCTCCATTTCAACGTTAATTTCCTGATTCCCCACGCTACTCATGTCTACAATGTCAAGCAATAGGCGGAGGTTTTATATAGAATTCTTGGTAGGATTTGCCTGTATCCATTTGCGCGAGGCGACTCCTTCCACAACTTTATTCCATTCATTCATGAATCCGTCTCACCGTAACTTCTTTGATGTGCTGTTCCGCGTTGTTGATATCGTGGTTGAATCGGCAGAAACGTCAATGAAAAGGGGCGCTGTTCCTTGACTCCTTCCGTACCTGTCCGTCTTCGAAAACAATCTTGTTTAGAAGCTTATCTTTTTACTTGTGTAAGGGCAACCTAACAAGAAATGTTGCCAGTGAGGGAATACTGGGTGAAGCTCTTTCCTACGCGTGATGCTTGTTGATAATAAAATGATGTCTTCTCCTTGGTCACTGTTGAGAGTGTTTTATTACTACTTGCGGTGTGGACAAATATAAGCATACAAAATAAACTCAAAAATGTACTCAATGTAACTGAAAACAAACAAACGAGCACGGTAAAAAGATAGTGTGGCTTCCCTGTGATAATTACCCAAATTCCCTGCCGCTGCACACCTGTGAACACATACATATAGACTGCACCTAAGCGCACATGAGCCCCGCCTCCTGTGCCCACTGCCTGCTGATTGGTCAACACTTTCATGGTGACACGGTGCCTTCATACAAAAACATAACGGCAGAAAATCATTAAATTGGCTACAACACAAGATATACCCCTAATACCTGCTATCTATTCCCCTACACACATATGCTCTTGCTCGCACCCCCCACCCTGGACCCCCCAATGGATAATCCATCCATTATCATTCGCTCCTAACCAGACACTACCATTATATGCTAGCTTTTATTCTATCCACCACTTCTAACCACATTGTCAATTTGGATTCATTGAGACCCAAAATTCTTGCTGTAGATATTTCTAGATAAATCACATCGAGATATGTAAGAATCCAGACCTTTCGGCACATTTTTTCCGGTTGAAACCATTGTGATGCTATCAGTTTTTTAGCCACTGTAATACCAGATAAAACCAATCTCTTTAACTGTATAGGTACTGCATACTCAAAAACATTAATACTAGAACTTAAGGCCGTAGAAACACAACACCTGCTTAACCCTGGAAATATACAACTGAAAAATACTATGTTGATTCTTAAGACAGAGTTGCAATCAATTATACATGAGGAGACAGCCATTTGCTCTTTTCAGACTCAGCAGGAAATATTTTGAATCAGGAGATAAAGCCGGTAAGATGCTAGCACTAAGATTAAAACAATTAGAAAATCGCCAATCAATACCATTTATATGTGATAGTACTGGTGCAGTTATTTATGAACAAACAGAAATCAATAAAGCTTTCAGTGATTTTTATAGTAAACTCTATGAGTCAGAAGGGTCTAAAAAACAGGAAGACATGGATATATAATTTTAAGGACATATCCTTACATTACAAGAGGTAGAAAGGGAGCATTTAGAGGGTCCTATCAGATAATCAGAAATCACATCTGCCATGAACCTCCTCTCAACAGGGAAAGCACCAGGGAATAATGGATACACTAGAGTGTTACAAACATTTTCAACACAGGCTAACCCCACTTCTTACACTAGTATTCAATGACATAATAGTTCATCAATCCATGCCTCAGAGTATGTGCCAGGCTACTATCTCTTTGTTACCTAAACCTGATAAAGATCACTCACAAATGTGTAATTATCGTCCCTTAAGTTTGTTGAACAGCGATTATAAGCTATTTGCTAAGATCCTGGCCATGCGCATAGAGACATGCCTTCACTGATCCACCTTGATTAAGTAGGGTTTATTAAAGGCTGCCACGTTTCTAATAATATGAGGAGACTATTTCATCTCATGTCAAAAGCAGGCACCCTACAACAACCAGCGGTAGCTTTATCCTTGGATGCTGAGAAAGCTTTCGACAGAATAGAATGGCACTATCTGTTTTATGTTCTTACCAGATTTGGTTTTGGACCTATGGTCATACATTGGGTGATGGCGCTCTACAACAAACCACTAGCTTCAATCCAAACAAATGGCATTATATCTGAACCGTTTCAGCTATTCAGGTCCACCCGGCAGGGTTATCTGGTTTCTCCATCATCACTCTTCATCCTCACCCTTGAACCGCTGGCATGTGCCAAACGAGCAGAGGAGAAAATCAGGGGTATCAATGTTGGGGGGCATGACTTTAAAGCTAATCTGTACACAGATGATGTACTATTAACACTAACACAACCCTGTCAGTCAATCCCACAGGTGATGAAGTTGATTAAAGCAACGGGGGGGACAATATGGACTGGTGATTTGTGGTGAACTTTGTCAACTCCACGGTTGTCTCCTTCCTCTTGGATGTTTGGTGAGTTTTTAATGCACTCTATTCTATTCCCGCCGTGGATCTCTCTCTGTCTCTCTCTTGCTCTCTCTCTCTGTCTCTCTCTTGCTCTCTCTCTCTGTCTCTCTCTCGCTCTCTCTCTCTCTGTTGCTCTCGCTCTCTCTCTCTCTGTTGCTCTCGCTCTCTCTCTCTCTTGCTCTCTCTCTCTCTCTCGCGCTCTCTCTCTCTTGCTCTCTCTCTCTCTCGCTCTCTCTCTCTCGCTCTCTCTCTCTTGCTCGCTCTCGCTCTCTCTCTCTCTCTCTCTGTTGCTCTCGCTCTCGCTCTCTCTCTCTCTCTTGCTCTCTCTCTCTCTCTTGCGCTCTCTTTTGCTCTCTCTCTCTCGCTCTCTCTCTCTCTCTCTTTCTCTCTCTTGCTCGCTCTCTCTCTCTCTCTCTCTCTTCTGTTGTGCTGCACCCGCCGTGGTGTGTCTCTCTCTCTCTCTCTCTCTCTCTCTCTCTTCTGTTGTGCTGCACCCGCCGTATCTCTCTCTCTCTCTCTCTCTCTCTCTCTCTCTCTCTCTCTCTCTCTCTCTCTCCCTCTCTCTCTCTCTCTCTCTCTCTCTCTCTCTCTCTCTCTCTCTCTCTCTCTCTCTCTCTCTCTCTCTCTCTCTCTCTCTCTCTCTCTCGCTATATGTTGACAGTTGACTGTATCATGCCCAGCCTCGGGCAGCGCTATTATTTAAGAATATGTTGACTGTATGCCCAGCCTCGGGCAGCGCTATTATTTAAGAATATGTTGACTGTATATCGCGTTTAAATCTTGCACAGGGCCTCGCATTTCTCTCTGTATAATTTAAGAGATAGTGAATTCATGTTGTACTTTCAGTTAAGATCTGTAGTAAGATCACTATCTATTAAAAATAGAGATATGAGGATAAAGAAGGATATGGATGACAGACTAAGAAGGATCGCTTCAGATAGGAGGTCAGTATCCAAGTAGGCAACCCTAGGCACGCGTGCCTGCATAGGCATGCAGGGGCATTTTCATTGGCACAGTGGGCAGCATTAAAAAAAATTAAATAAAAAATATACTTTTAATTTTTTATTTTTTTTTGCTTTGAAATATTATAGTGAAATATTTTGCACTGTTGTCGCATTTATCTTGTTGAAATCCTCCCACAGGTTCTTTTTTGTAAGTCGAGTATATCAAGGAGGCTTTTCTCTGTAGCTCAGATGTTTTGTTTGAAGGCTTGCCAGACAAAGAGACAATCAAATCAAGGATAAAAGATATCCCCATGTCAGCTTGAAGTGTCGAGCGACGCATCAACGAAATGTCAGAAAATATCAGAGAACAGCAAACAGCTGGATTAAAAGATGCTCCGGTGTGCAGCTTAAAGTGACCAACTACAGCCCCCAGATAACGGAGCTCAGTAAAGCAAAACTGTTTGTCTGCATTGCACCCCCGCCCCAACTCAGATTTAGGGTTGATACAACCATCATAATAATATTGTTAATAATAACAATAACAATAATGATGTAATAATGTAAAAATTATCATTAAAAAGACCTGATTATGAGAAAAAAATATTACGATGCATGGAATATTGTTGAGGCACTAGTTACAACTATATTTCAAACAGGCACTCCATGTCAAAAAGGTTGCTGACCCCTGATCTACAGGTTACTGTCACTTAGCCCATACAACAACATCATCCAAATGTGTAAGATATAAAATGATACAATTAAAGGTAGTCCATCGAGCCTATATTACAGCATGTAAAATAAAATAAATGGATCAAGCCATCTCAGATTTGTGCTGGCATGGATGTGGGGAGGTAGGAACATTCATCCACATGTTGTGGCATTGCCCCACACTCACAGTGAAGAGTTTTTGGCACAAGGTCATTTTAAGACCTTTATTCTCAATGCTAAAATACCCTTATGCAATAGTCTGCCTCTTGGGCATAGGGGTAGATGGTATACAATCAGCACTTACGCAACGCATCATTACACTAGCACTTATGTCAGTTAAGCATACAATCATGATGAACTGGAAGATCCAAAAGCCAAATTGTTTTTGCATGGACACCTGGATGAGGGATTTCATGGACCTATTGTCAATGGAACGCGCAGCTTGAACGCTCGCTGGACATGCCCATGGAGAGGACGGTCCCTGGATCTATATAAGGACATATTTGTAGAATAGTTATGACTGAATGTAGAAGTGTTTGATCTGCACCCCCCCCCCCATTTTGTTAGTGTGTTTTGTCTGTATTGTAGTTTGTGAGTTTTGATTTGTCTGTATTGTACTGTATTGTATTGTATTGTTTGTGAGTTTAGTTTTATGTGTATTGTACTGTATTGTTGTACTGTTTGTGAGTTTAGTTTTGTCTGTATTGTACTGTATTTATGTTGAGCTGTTTTGTGTTTCAAACTATTAATAATAATAAAATAAAAAAGCTGTTCAAAATAAACTCACATAGCCTATGTCTGCATTTTGAATGAGGGAGGGGTTGGCCCGTCAAGTCATTTGAATTCTAGAAAGTGGACAAGGTAGAACATGTATTGGGAACACCTGCTATAAAGAGTCGAGTGGTGGCAATATCTTAGCTAATCTTCTAGTGGGCATACAATGTGTACCTGCATATCACATAGACTACACCACTGCTTGAGGCTACACGACCAACAGTGATATAGCTACAGTACCATGCATATTTGACGTGGGAAAATAATCTTGACTTGGGGACAATGAAGATGTATGCCTACTAGCAAGCCGGCCTCTTTGTCAAACCATACTGTCAGATCATAATTCACTGTTTGTTAATCATAGGCAAAGTTATTGACTGAAAGGCTTGCTAGCATAAAGTTAGTGTAGCATCCTGAATATTCTGCTAAGTATTCAGAAGTGCTGACTAACTTGTTACTTCCCCTGTGTGTATAAAGTGTGATAAACAGTGTTCCTTTTTGATATCTCGCCCGGACTAATGATGCGAGGTGCTCTTCTTTCTCCCGCTTCGATATAGACCATTAACATGACATTGAAGCATCTTTCTCCCTGTCTTGAGTGTCCTATAGTGGGACCAGGTTGCGGTCGCCAGCAGGGGGCAGTGGTGGCAGGTGGAGCGGAGGAGAAAGGAGCAGCGAGTGAGAGATGATTACCTGGAGGGCGGAACAGAAGGAAGTCCTCTTCGACAGTGAACTCGGACATGAGAGGACGTGAACGGGCGTGTGCTCTGGACGAGCCCCGTTTGAAGAGTCCCGTTGAAGAGCCCCGTTGAAGAGCAACAGGTGATAAAGAGTACTTGCTATAACACGGGTTATCCTAGAAGTACAAACGATAGTGAAGTGTGTGAGTAAGCGATACGGAAAGAAGAACCAACGTCCATAGATAACGTGTTATCCCAGAAGTGTGAGCGGTGTATTAGCATGCTGCTAACGGCTATAGTGACTCAAGTATATCACCAGGCGAGCGTCGCTGAAGACCGGTGGTGCATACAGCCACGTTGCGTTAGCAGTACAGACGATAGCATGAGGGTTCACTAAGACCCACAGTTTAGCTGTGTTTAAGGTAGCCAACAGTTTAGAGCGCGCCAGCCCAGTCAGCAGCCCCGCAGTGGACGTCTCATCAACGCAGCAGAGGACACCTCTTCCTCCAGCAGAGGTCGCCACAACACAGCACGCTCCTCCAGTTCAACCACTGCCCCTGCTGCCTACCCCAGCCCGCTGGCTGTGCTCGTGGGATCGCCCGACGCCATCTTGTCACCCGGACGAGGGGTGGTGAGAGTGGATCCGCCATCTTGGTTAAGTACAGCGGTACTTCGTGTGCCCAAAACAGTATCCATTTGAGCGAACGCTAACGACCAGTGTCTAGGGGTACCCCAACCATTATAAGCCGGCTTTAGTGTAGGTTTTTATTTGGTAACGTGGGCCCACATGTAACTTATTTCTTTTGTATTGTGATAACTGTGTGACGTTCTTGAATTCCCATTGAACTCCTTGACATGTGCCTGGGTCTTCCCCTAATCCAAGCTGGGTTTTGTAATAATGTATTGAGCACTAGGTGCCTATGTTGGGAATAGCGTTCCCCTATAATGCAAGTGAGAGCACCCGGTGCCTAATGTGAATATATGCCATATGAACCACATAAAGTATAAACTGTAACTTGCTAATTGACCAGGCTTACATAAAGGAGACGTAGATGGGAGCACGGTGTGAGTGTCTATTTCTGAGCCCATATTCTAACCTTGTTGACCGGGTAAATATATATGACTGTCGTATATTTATTTAACCCTTCCACCCTATTCGCAGCATATGATTAAGGGTCTCTACAGGGGGTCAAGGAAGGGTACTGCTTTGAGGGAAGCCCAATATCTTTATTGAACTAACAGTCACCGGGTGTGGGAGGGCTAACGGAGGTACTGGGGGAAGTGAGAGTGTGTGGGGAGCTACTGCTGACCGCCCTGGAAGGCGAGGAAGACCAGAGTACCAACCCCCAGGTTAGTAAATCCTGGGCCCCATCCGCTCCTGCTGCCCGCCCTCCAGAACGACGTTCCGGGCCCAAAGACGGGGGTTCAGATAGATTGAAATCTACTGTATCCCGCTACCAGGTGGCTGTGTATAACTACTCCCATAAGCAGGGATAATCCACCCTTCTACATTAGCTTTCTGGGTCATTGTCAATGGCACACATGAGGCTGAGTGGGTGTCAATGAGGAAGGGGGGCTGTAAGGAGGAGGAGGGAGGGCAGTGGAGTGGCTAAGGGCAGATGAGTCAACAGTGAGTGGGCATCATCGTGTCAAACCGACTGAAGAACAGTTTGCTCTGTCCAAGCTGCCTTCAACTCTTCTGCTGGCAATTGGCCTGAAACCAGTGATGGTCTTCATGCCACTCCAGACCTCCAGACCTCTCTCTCATGTTGTCTTCACGCCATGCCAGGCCCCTCCCATGTCGTTCTTCCTGTACGCCGACAGCGGGGGAAGGGATGTATAAACAGCCACCGCAATAGCATGGGGAATTTTCCCGGGCAAATAATATGTCCCACGGCTAAATGTTTCATATCTAGGGCAACAAATATGTTTCCTTGATTGTAATGTCAGTCACCATGATTGCACCATCTGTTAGACAGCCACTACGCTCAGCGCTCTTGGTCAGCCTGAGCTGTCTGAAAGCCATCCATGGAAACGCTGTGGTTGGACACAGTCATATCAAAACATAATTTTCATTATTCTTCTAACCTCTTGTACCGTGTGCCCCTTTGAGTGGTACATGCTATCAGTGATCCCTGACATTCATATATAGTAAGCTAACTTTAGTACCTGTTCTCCAGCATGGCAACTCGTTCCTGGATGGAAATCCACGGATTTCATTTTAATTTCAAACATTTATTTAAACTCGAAAGGCAACTGAGGTTTCCTTTCATATGTCACATTGAGTGTACATATAGAGTTACAGTAAGCAACAAAGAAAAAGGAATATAAAATCACACAGCATATAAAATCATAACAATGACACAAGTAAGGATAACAATCTATTAAAACATGTACAACTGTTGATTGACAAAAGTTGGAGATCAAGGTCTTACACTTTGCAACAGCGGGGAGAAGCTTTAAGGACCGTTGGACTGTTTGTATTCCATGAGCTAGGGGCATCATAGCAAAATGCAGATTTACCCTGTTCAGTGCAAACTCGAGTGACCTGCATTGTGTATTTCCCAAGTACCTACCTGCTTTATCCAAATGGGTACAGTTTATTGAGCGTCAGGGCAGACAAAAGTTTGAATAGAACTAGCCCTACATCACATTATCACAGGGCTGTGGCAACGCCTCTCCTACATAACCCTGATGGTTTCACATCAAGCTCTGTTTTTTTAGTAAGTGAGCTGTGTTATCTAATAAAATATATAATTTTGTTCCTACCCTGTTTCTGACTATGTCACAATGGTTGCCTCATGAGTGGACCCCAGATAGAGACACATCTGAAATGATTTTGACCCAGGGACCTCCATCATTAGTAGATTTATGTTAACCCTTACAAAAGAAGTGTCATGGTATTTAAAAGTCATGGTTTAAATTGGATTATGGTATTATAAGTACAGTATATTAAGTACAGCTGGGGTACCATGGCGTTACATAACTTTTTCCATGGCAGCGTGACGGTACCATGGTAAAACTGAATTGACCATCGAACTACCGTGATAAGGGAAGTGTGGTTTAATGCCAAATTGTGTGTAGGGACAGCAGGGGGCGAGTAACATGTATGACCAGTGTTACGAAGGATCAGATTAAACCGAATATATATATTTATTGATTGATATATATTACATAATATTTGTATATCGTCTGATATCCCTTGTGTATTCTTTGTACATATACACGGAATATCCCTTTAACCTAGTACAGACCATAATATTTCGTTCTCCTATTGGACAGCGGTCCCTTAGGCGCCACTGCCATACCCCCAGGGTCTGGTTCAAAGTCACCGCCAAAGACATGCCTGCACATGAACGGCTCTGCGCAAGAATACGAGACAGGAATAAGGCTGGTACTAGTTTGTTCGCCTAACGTATAAATATGGCGCAGGTGAATACAGAAGTAGTTCGAGTTACCCAAGTGAAGCCTCACCCACGATACAACGTGCAGTGAAGTAGGGCCCGTTTGGCCCCAAATAGAGCATTGAGACCGCGTGCGAATTGATAGCTGAAGTATCAGAGTTTAACGCTGTACCGTCGAGTTCGACCTATTCTATTAATTCAGTAATAGTCTATTTATGTATAGTGTATCGTGCGGCTTCCGTTCTACAGTGACCAGCATCACCAATGTTTCCTCGCACCAGCTAGTGTGCTTATCCAGGCTGGGCAGCTTAACCTGGCGCCTTCACCCGAGGAGCCCTAGACGAGGACCGTGTGGACATGTACACTGGATAACCTACCCGACGACTACATAGCCCTTTTCGGCTGGATTATATTTGCTTTGGTCCTGTATCTGATGGAGCGGAGAACCGTCTACACCCACAACTGTGTGGGATTTACCCTGTGAGGAGCATCGTCGAGCCCGCCTCTAAGACGCCTGAGGCTGGCTAGCTTTCTTCCATGCTGCACCGCATACTGGAGAATAGCTGCTGCTTTCGTCTGCCGATCAAGGGAGTAATGTACCGTCTCCCGTAGCAGGAGCTTATTGAGTCCCCGTTGATCCAGACTTTCGTTACCGACAAATCCTGGCCTACAACCGGAGGGACCCTACCAGTATCTCCCGCTGCCTTACTAGTGTACCATAGATATAATTCCTAAGATACAGGTGGTATTCATTATCTCCTGCGTAATATGATAATGGACTTACGTTATTGATTTACTCACGCACATTCTTTCGCCTTATAAGCGCGACCCTACGTAAAGTATTGTTATATACTATCATTGCTGCTAATAAATATTATTATAACCCAGATTTGTGTGGAACCGTGTCATTGTGGAGGTGTTCATATCATATACCTGTGTACTGTATGGCCAGTAGTAATGTACATAAGACAGTAGTGGTTTAATGATACCATACTTATTAATACAGTCAGGGAATTGTACCCCTCAGTTACAACCAGGAGAATCAGTCATATAAATCCTTGAGTTGACATCTAGTGAATAGTCTGGCCCATGTTATAAGCAGTGGTAACAGAACTATGGTTCTATTGTCTCATCGGGCGGTTAGCTCAAAATTAATGGGGATCTGATGAGGTTAATTTGACATCCATCAAATTATGTCACAATCACTACAACTGACGTGGGAAAATATGAAAACTTCTTGATTTATGAGGGTAATTTCAATACACCTCTACTTGTTTTCATTGGGAGCTGATTTAACCTGACCTGCCTGGTCTGTTACACAGAACCAGAATCTGGGAAGTTGTCCTTTGAAACTATTTGGAATAGGGCCGGCACAAAATAAATACTTGGCAGGTGATTGGATCTAAACCACGCCAGTAGCTGCCTGCCAGTAATTCCTCATAGGACGCTGATTGGTCTGAACCAATGTGATTTGTACATTATTTGAAGCCTGACTAGATTAATTCTCGCATTATGTTGTGCTTTCATGATCTTGTGATCTATCTAGCTATCTGTATCGCCATGGTACCACCTTTGTGCTTAAATAATACCATGGTATAATCCAATTTAAACGATGATACCGATAGTAATATCATGGTATTTGCATAATTTTTGGTCATCATTGTAATCACGTAAATCAAATCAAATCTAATCAAATTTATTTGTAAAGCCCGACACACACGTTAATGTCCCCATGGGCCGGACACGTCTTCTTTAAACAAGTCAAGAAGAAACATCACAATAAATCAAGAACAAAACAAAAACACCATAAAGTCCAAAAAAATTTCAATAAATGCAACACTCCCAGACATACGCAAAGGTAAGGGAAAAACTCACTAAAACCTAGCAATAGGAAAAAATGCACCAGAGGCAATGTGGAGGAGAGAAACCTTAGAAGGGCCATTCAAGGGGGGATCTCCCTTCTTAGATGTCGGTGATAGTAGTGTTGCAATAGAACAGGTGAACAGTTGGTAAGCATGCACTTATATAAAGCATACCCATATATAAATCAGGTGACAAAAATAGTATTAATAATTACCGTCCAATATCCGTGTTACCAACTCTATCCAAAGTGTATGAGAGAGTTGTGTACAATAGATTAAGCGAATACACCACCAAGCTAAATATACTCACCAATTCACAATACGGCTTTAGGAAAAAGAGAACAACAAACATGGCAATATTAGACCTCATTGAAAAAATACATGATGCCATTGATCAGGGTGATTGTGGGGTGGGCATTTTCTTGGATTTATCAAAGGCCTTTGACACCATTGACTTCACTATTCTACTTGGGAAACTACACCATTATGGCATAAGGGGTCTGGCTCTCAACTGGTTCAGTAGCTATTTACATGGTAGGCAACAGTACGTCGATATAAACAATCACAAATCAATAAAAATGGACATCAAATATGGGGTCCCCCAGGGGTAAATTCTAGGGCCTTTACTATTTATTCTCTATATAAATGACTTTGTCAACTCATCTGAACTTCTGCACAAAGTAATATTCGCTGATGACACTAATTTGTTTCTGTCACATAAAAATCCACTCGAGCTACAAGATCTACTCAACACAGAACTACAAAAAGTGGACACCTGGTTTAAATGCAACAAATTATCACTTAATCTCAGCAAAACAAACGTTATTGTCTTCCACTCAAATTGGATGCGCACACATCACATGTGCATACAAATAAATGGAAAGGAGCTGTCAAGAAAGGTGTCCACAAAATTCCTGGGGGTCGTCATCGATGAGTCACTCAACTTCAAATGCCACATAAAATATCTACAAACAAAACTGTCCAAATATGTTGGCTTATTCTGCAAAATACGTAATTTTCTTCCCTTGCCTGCCCTTCTCACTTTATACAAAACCTTGTATGAACCCCTCATTAATTACTGTAATGTAATATGGTGCAACACATACCCCAGCCATCTCAAGAAACTAGAAAGCTTACAAAAGAGGGTACTATGAGTGCTGTCATGGTCCTGGTATAGAGCGCCCTCAAAGCCTCTGTTCCATCGCTTTGGTCTCCTGAGGCTCGCTGAATTTAACATTCATCAAAACGCATCAATTATGTATCAAGTTGTCAACAACATGAATCACAGACTGTCTGAGCTTGTCCCAGTCTGCCAACCACTGCACATCCACAACACAAGAAATAAGCATCTTATATTTGGCTAGAGGAGAAGGCTCAATTGTGCTAGCCTAAGCATAGCATGCAGGGGTCCACAGATCTGGAACAAGCTTGACGAAAATCTGAAAATGACTAAAACCTTTAAAACATTTAAAAAATCACTGAAAGAGGAACTGCTTAAATCATATCTCTAATTAAAATTATAACTTAGGAATACAATTGTCTGTATTATGTATCTCTGTTATATGTCAGTTAGTAGGTTGGACACTTGGACTAATAATGCATTCAGTCATTTGGATGGAGTTGTTAAAACTCACTCCACTCAAATCAATAGAGTTATATTTCACTCTATTCAAATCAAATTTAAAGTGACGTGGCTGGGATAAATGTGCCAGTCAGTCAGACAAAACAAATTCCTGGACCAAGGTCGAACCAGGGAGCTTGGAGTCGAAGGCCCTCTGGGAGATAAGAGTGGCAAGCGGCCTCCCCCACCCCCAATCCCTACCCAATCCCCCCTCCCGCGTGTACGCCCGGCGCCACTCCCACGTGATGGTGACGGCAGCCGACTAGTACGCGTGCTGGGGGGGGGGAGCCTAAGACTGTCTCATCCAGCCCTGTAACAACCCCAACCCACTCCCCCCTCCTGACATGGCGCAACCCCGGTCAGTCGCCTCTGGTTTAGCTCCGCGACGATTGTGCACACTTTTAGCTATTATGTTTGTTTTTTCTACTTTTTTTATTAAAGCATCACTGGCGGGTACGTCATACGACCGCCAGACACTTATGGACCTAAACCCCGGACTCAAAGAGGAGTTTGGAGACACTTTATGCCTAGAATGGCCAACAGAGATCAGGCGGGAGAACAACAACAAAGAAAAAGACAAAGGAAACGGCAAGAAGAGGCACAGAGGGAGACGAGGAGGTATCAGGCTGAGATTAAAAAGAGCTGCTTACCGCCCAGCAATTCCATCCATCTTTCTGGCGAATGCACGTTCGTTGGAGGGAAGGATGGATGACTTGAGGGCGAGGGTCCGCTTCCAACGGGAGATAAGAGACGTCAACATGTGTTTCACGGAAACATGGCTCAAACCATCTCTCCCTCCGACTCCTTCACCGTCCTACGAGCGGACCGCACGGCAGGCTCTGGCAAGAGCGTCGGCAGTGGGGTCTGTATCATCACGAACAATGTCTGGGTGAACCCCAAAGAAGTGCATGTTCTCTCGAGCTCATGCTCCCCAGACATGGAACATCTTTCAATTCTGTGCCGCCCGTTCCACCTCCCCCGTGAGTTCACCGCGGTCATCATGACCGCCGTATATATCCCTCCACAGGCGAATACTGGCAAGGCGCTGGTGGAACTACACGACCATCTCAATAAACACCAGATCAAACACCCAGACGCGGCGACGATCGTGGCTGGTGATTTCAACCAGGCGAATCTGAAGAAAGTGATGCCGTCCTTTTTTCAGCACATCGCCTGCTCCACAAGAGGGAGGAACACACTCGACCACTGTTACACCCCGTTCAGAGCCGGCTACAAGGCGGTAGCGGCTCCGCCATTGACAGGGTCTACAAGCTCGAGCGATCACGACTCCATCTTGTTGTTCCCTGCCTACAAACAAAGATCACGTGACGCCGTCGTGTCACGTGAGACAAAAAAATTTACTGACGAATCAGAGGCCACGCTCCAGGACGCGCTCGCAGACACGGATTGGAATATGTTCCAGGGAAGCGCCAGTGACGTCAGCGAGCTCGCGGACACTGTGGTGAGCTACATTACAACAATAGCTGATAGTATTGTCCCCACGAAAAAGGTGCGAGTTTTCCCAAACCAGAAACCGTGGGTGGACAGTACTATCAGAGCAGCTCTGAACTCTCGCACCACTGCTTACAACCGGGGCAGAGAGTCAGGAAACATGGAGGAGTACAAGGCTTCAGTCTATACTCTGCGCAAGGCTGTAAAACTTGCAAAACGGACATATGCTGACAAACTGGAGACACAAATGGCACAAAACGACACAAGAGGCTTATGGCGGGGACTGAAGACAATAACTGACTACAAAGTCAGCGGCCCCTCAATGGGGAGCGACGACGCCTCTCTCGCGGACAAACTCAACTCCTTCTACGCACGGTTTGGTGCAAACAGTGGCGACGCTAGCTCACCGGCTAGTGACGTCACTGCCGCGCCGGCTATTGTGGAGGGGGGGGGGGCAACCACGGGGGGGCGGGGACGCTCTCTCGTTGTCGGAACACAGTGTGAGAAGAGCATTTATGCAAGTGAACACCAGGAAGGCTGCTGGCCCAGATGGTATAACAGGACGCATACTTAAGTCCTGTGCCAACCAGCTAGCCCCGGTGTTCACCGCCATATTTATTCAATCCCTGGCGGAGTCAGTGGTCCCTGCCTGCTTCAAGATGTCTACCATCATCCATGTACTGAAGAAACCCTCCCCAACATGTCTCAATGACTACAGACCGGTGGCACTCACCTCTGTGGTCATGAAATGTTTCGAGAGGCTGGTCAAGGACCACATTTGTGCCTCCCTCCCCAGTGATATGGACCCTATGCAATTTGCATACAGGACAAACGGGTCCACTGACGACGCGGTCTCCCAGGTACTGCACAGCACCCTCTCTCACCTTGACCGTCAGAAGGGGGGCTATGTGAGACTGTTGTTCATTGACTACAGCTCAGCGTTCAACACCATAGTCCCCACCAGACTGGTGGACAAGCTGATCGAGCTGGGTCTGAGCTCCGCCCTGAGCGCCTGGGTACTGGACTTTCTGAGTGAAAGACCCCAGGCGGTCAGGGTGGGGGGTCAGACCTCCAACACCATCACCCTGAGCATCGGGTCCCCCCAGGGCTGTGTTCTGAGCCCCCTGCTGTACTCACTCTACACACACGATTGTGTGGCCAAGTTCAGCTCCAACTCCATAGTGAAGTTTGCAGACAACACGGTGGTGGTGGGGCTGATCTCGGACAACGAATCTGAGCTGCCAGGCTGGCTGCCGGCTGGCTGCGCATGTGTCGGAGGATAGCATGTGATAGTCTCCGGCCTCCCGTACCAACAGTAGGGGGGGTGCGCAACAACCAGGAAGGGGGAGTTCCACAGCCTGGGGGCAGCTACAGTCTCCCAGTGTAGAACACCTGGTGCGGGGGATGGTGAGGAGGTTGGAGTTGGAGGAGCGGAGGCCTTGTGCTGGAGTGTAGGGGTGGAGTAGGTTGGTCAGGTAGGAAGGGGCCAACCCGTGCAGGGATTTGTAGGTGAGGAGGAGGATCTTGTAGGAGATTCGGTAGTTGATGGGGAGCCAGTGGAGTTTTTGCAGGGTGGGGGTGATGTGCTGCCAGGGTTTGGTGCGTGTGAGGACCCTCACAGCAGAGTTTTGGACGTACTGTAAGCGATCCAGAACCTTCTTGGAAGCACCAAGAAGGATTCCGTTACAGTAGTCGAGGCGGGAAGTGATGAAGGCGTGAATGAGTGTTTCCGCTGAGGTGTCGGAGAGTGAGGGGCGGAGGCGAAATGGTTCTGAGGTGGAAGAAGGTGGATCTGGTGACAGACTTGACGTGAGGGTGAAATGAGAGAGTTGAGTCCAGTATTACGCCCAGGTTCCTTACCTCCGTGGAGGGGCAGATGGAGTATCCATCCACGGAGAGAACAAGGTGGTCGATCTTTTGGAGGAGGGCTGGGGAGGCTACAATTATTCATTCGGTATTCTTGCTGTTGAGTTGAAGGAAGTTGGTGGTCATCCATGTTTTTATGTCCTGGAGGAAGGCAGTGAGGGAGGGGGGAGGAAGGGGAGCAGAGGGTTTGGTGTGGAGGTAAAGCTGCGTGTCGTCTGTGTAAGAGTGGAAGTGGAGGCCATGTTTCCTTATGATATCACCAAGTGGGAGGAGGTAGATCATAAAAAGGAGCGGACCTAGCACCGAACCCTGGGGAACACCCTGTTTAACAGGTGCTGGAACTGACCTGGACGCGTGAATACTTTCCCCAAGGTGGTTGTCCTTCCGGATTCGGTTTGCGCGGCCTGATTGGCCACTGACGCTTCTCTCAGCGCCCAATCGCGTTGCGCCTAGCTTTCAGTTCCACAGCTCAAGTCCTTCAGTTCCACAGCCATTTCCTCGTATTGTTTTCATCTCTCTATATTAACGTAGCCCATTTCCTCATATTGTTTTCATCTCTCTATATTAACGTAGCCCATTTCCTCGTATTGTTTTCATCTCTCTATATTAACGTAGTCCATTTCCTCGTATTGTTTTTATCTCTCTATATTAACGTAGCCCATTTCCTCGTATTGTTTTCATCTCTCTATATTAACGTAGCCCATTTCCTCATATTGTTTTCATCTCTCTATATTAATGTAACGCGCTATTCATATCAATCGACATCACATCAATATAAATAACTAGGGATGCTCGATATTGGCTTTTTTACCGATACCGATATACCGATATTGTCCAACTCTTAATTTCCGATACCGATATCAACCGATATCAACCGATACCGATATATGCAGGATTCCCCCCCCCCCAAAAAATTGAATAATTTCAGGTAATTAACATTACATATCTCTTGTTGTGGAATTAACACAACATTATGAATACTTTTGACAATAAATAAAATCAGAATTTGTTCTTACTTGCTTGCCTGGGTAAATAAAGGTTATAGAAATGTAAAAAATACAAATAAAAAATTTGAAAACCGATACCGATATTTTCCGATATCACATTTTAATGCCGATATGTTTGAGATCAATATTTCATATTTTCGTCATGGTATTCATATTTCACCCACGGAGTCTTGGCTGATGCTGTCTGAGCCATCACAACTCTGCAACGCTTCAATACCGCCACCTGGTGGCCGATTGGCGAGTTGCCAAACCGGAAGTGCCCGTTGGAGCTCGGTCTGTCCGGCCACTGGTTTATCGTCCCGGGGCTCAATACAGACACCGTGGATATGGATCTTTGCCATAGCTCAATAATCAACATGATTTGGACGTGTATTAGTAATATACAAACCGGAAATGGATCGCATCGATCAACATCACACAATTGGGATCTGTTTGCTCCACTCTCATCGCCCAACGCTACGAGGAGACTGATGTGAGTTTCAGCGTTTTTCTTTAACATTTTCGATACAAACTGCTCTGATCAATACATCACCCATACTACATAAATCATTTAACGTCGGCCATTGAATTATAAACTACCCCCCCCCCCCCCCCCCCCCTCCGTTCACCCGCAGATGATCAGTCATGACGTTTAGGACCATGTACAGTTGACATTTTTTATATAGCATGGGTCGGTATCAAACTGCATTTGATAATCTAATATATGCATTTATGCCTATATCTCACGTTCTATGAAATACTGCAGAAAACGATAAAAACATATTTATACTCTAGGCGGTATTTTAGTATGAATGTGTGAATGAAAAAGTAAAACGTTCCTACATCCTGAACGATAGATAATTGATGTTGAATGGGCCATAGTAATGTCAATTTAACAATACAATTTAAAAAGTTATAGCCCTGCAAAGAAGATGAACATCTCCATAGACAAATAGCGCTGGCAGAGGATGGTTTAGGATGGTCAAAGTGGTGGCAGAGAATGGGTTCGCTATTCATATCAATCGACATCACATCAATATAAATAACGTATTGTTTTCATCTCTCTATATTAACGTAACGCGCTATTCATATCAATCGACATAACATCAATATAAATAACGTATTGTTTTCATCTCTCTATATTAACGTAATACGCTATTCATATCAATCGACATCACAAATAACGTATTGTTTTCATCTCTCTATATTAACACTATGGCGACCGGCGGGGGCGGTTTAGGCCTCAGAGGACAGCAGATTGTAAACAAACCGATGTACTTTCTAAGAGCTTTATATATAATTTATAGTATTGCTATCTGTCCATTCTCATTGTCACTTGAGTGCATAAACCGTGCCTTCATAATGGCTTAAAGAAAATAAAAATCCATCGGTTGGTTGTCATTTTATAGCGTCGTGAATATAAGGTATATCGCACTTTTCGTCTAGGCTTTTCTGCAGGAGGCTGCCAAAAAGGCTAAACGTTGGCGCCGTTATATCAAACGCCATTTCTGCTGTATATATACGAATGAAATAAAGCAAACTGCGTAGCATCCGGACTATTACAGAGCATCTATGGATGAAATGGGGGTGGCGGGGAACGCTGATTACTATTATTGATTAGCAATACAGTGTGCGTTCAATATAGCATTTTCACTGACCGATAACGTTACGTTATAAAACAATGTCCAATCCAGCTGTAATTTGGGGTAATATTATCCTACTGTCAGGCCATATGATCACCGGCAGCATTTCCTCACCAGTCATCGGATTCTGGTAGATCGATATGCACATTGGCTAATCATAAATCCCATTATTCCATGCTGAAAAAAACGCTCTGCAAGCTGATCCAAGATGGAGGGGCTTCGTTTGGAATCAAGGAACTATGATCCACCCACAGAACTGTACTTGCATTTTTTCTTTTTCACATAATGATACTGCAGTGGAGCGATGGCGCCCCTAAGCGGGTCTGGCCGGTACTGCATGTTTCGAAAATCAAATATGTGAAAAGATCCTGCTAGTGGATCGGGTACCTAAGAAGCGTTATAAATAAGGAATAAAACAATAACAACTCGTCACGTATATACTCGTGGCTCTGGTCCACAACGCTCTTTTTCGAAACACGTATGTATACGTGGACGGACGCCATAGTGTTAACGCGCTATTCATATCAATCGGCATCACATCAATATAAATAGTATATTGTGCACGGCGGTAGCGAGTTAGGCGATAGTTAGTTTTAGTATATTGTGCACGGCGGTAGCGAGTTAGGCGATAGTAGTGCTAACGCGATTGGGCGCTGAGAGAAGCGTCAATGGCCAATCAGGCCGCGCAAACCGAACGCGGAAGGACAACCACCTTGGGGAAAGTATTCACACGACCTGGACCCCCCGAGGGAAACATACTGCCACCTGTTGGTCAGGTAGGATGTGAACCAGGACAAGGGGGTACCAGTGATGCCAAGGACACTTTCCAGGCGGTCTAGGAGGGTTGAGTGTGAGATGGTGTCGAAAGCAGCTGAGAGGTCCAGGAGGATGAGGATGTTGATGTAGCCAGCATCAGCAGCCATGAGGAGGTCATTTGT
The DNA here is from genome assembly GCF_963971535.1 of Notolepis coatsorum. Classification (NCBI taxonomy): domain Eukaryota; kingdom Metazoa; phylum Chordata; class Actinopteri; order Aulopiformes; family Paralepididae; genus Notolepis; species Notolepis coatsorum. The sequence continues at coordinate 83,127,449 of NC_140170.1, forward strand.
TACCTTGATCAGGGCGGGCTCGGTGCTGTGTTTAGCCCTGAACCCAGACTGGAGTGGTTCGAACAGGTCATGGTGGGCCATGTGACTCTGTAGCTGGGCGGCTACTGCATGCTCGAGGACCTTGCTGAGGAAGGGGAGGTTGGAAATGGGACGGAAGTTGTTGAGGTTATCGGGGTCCAGACCGGGTTTTTTGAGAATTGGGGTGACTGCTGCCACCTTCAAGTCAGCAGGGACAGAGCCAGTGGACAGGGATGAGTTAATGATGTCTACCATGAGAGGACAGAGGGCAGGCAGGCCAGCCTTCACCAGGGTGGTGGGCATGGGGTCCAGAGAGCAGGGGGAGGATTTAGAGCCCGACACCAGCTTCATAATGGAGTCGGTGTCCACCAGGGAGAAGGATGAAAAGGAGTAGGTGGGATGGAGCAGATGGTCATGTTTAACAACCGGAGGTGTGGGGGACACAGGAGTAGACTGGAGCTGGTGGTAGATGGCATCGATCTTGGTTTGGAAGAATTCCGTGAATCTGTTGCAGAGATCAGAGGAGGTGGTCTGGAGGGGGTTGTCAGGCGGCTGGAGGACTTTGGTGATCGTGGAGAAAAGGGCTTTGGAATTCCCTTGGCCTTTGGAGATGACATCAGAGTAGAAGGAGGACTTGGTTTGGATGAGGGCGAGTCTGTAGGAGATGATGTGGTCAGAGTAGGCCTGGGCATGAACAGCGAGGCCTGTTTTCGTCCAGCGCCTCTCCAACTGGCTTTCATGGAGCGGAGCTCAGGGGTGTACCAGGGGGCGGAGTGTGTAAATGTAACAGTGCAGGTTTTAAGGGGTGCGAGAGAGTCCAGGGTGGCAGCTAGGGCTGTGTTGTAGGCAGGGGTGTAGCTCCTGATTCTGGGCCCCATGAAATAATGTATTTGTAGGCCCCCAGTGAATGCGAGCGCGCGTAAGCGCGCGAGCGGAATTTTTTTTGGCCATTTTTTTATTGATGAAAACGCATAATATGGTTTTTACTAGGGATGCTCGATATTGGCTTTTTTACCGATACCGATATTCCGATATTGTCCAACTCTTAATTTCCGATACCGATATCAACCGATATCAACCGATACCGATATATGCAGGGTTTCCCCATCTAAAAAACGGAATAATTTCAGGTAACTAATAATTTCACTGGATATATATATAACAAATATTGTTATTGTTTTTTTTTGTTTTTAAACCGATACCGATATTTTCCGATATCACATTTTACTGCCGATATCGGCCGATAATATCGGTCGGCCGATAATATCGGACATCCCTAGTTTTTACCTATACATTCGGATCAGCAGTTCAGCACCTGCACTGTTGGTGGGTGAGCCTAGTAAAGGATGTCACATTGCGTTCATCTTCAATGAATGGACCAATGCAATAGTCTACCAAAGCCCCCCCTCTCTCTCTATATATCTCACACACACACCCACACACACACACACACACACACACACACACACACACACACACACACACACACACACACACACACACACACACACACACACACACACACACACACACACACACACACACACACACACACACACACACACACACACACACACACACACAGAAACAAACATAGTATCAATGAGAGCATCAATAATACACCTGAGTGATGTCTAGTAAAAAAAAAAAAAAAAAGCTAAGCTACCCCCCCCCCCCAGCTACGCCCCTGGTTGTAGGTGTTCACCAACTCAATGGTTGAGAGCAGCTGAGAATCATGAGCGAGGTGGGAGCTCAGGGCGTTGGTGAGGTCAGACGGGGTGATCTTTTTTGTGTTCTTGTACGTCATGGGGCGCTGTGGGCGGCCAGAGGAGGAGGGGACAGGAACTAAGAACTTAACTGCAAGATGATCAGCAACGTGGAGGTCCACGCCACTGAGATTGGAGGGAGTGATGGTCTCGGTGGAACACACAAAGTCCAGTATGTGGCCTCTGGTGTGGGTGGGGAAATCTACATGCTGGGTGAGATTGTGGCAGTCAAGGAGGGACAGGAGGTCGTCGGAAGTGGTGATGTTGTCAACATGAATGTTGAAGTCACCAAGGAGGAGAATTGAGGAGGTGGATGAGCTGACGGAGGTGAGTAGATCAGATAATTCTGGAATAAACACAGAGGAGGGAGGAGGGGGACGGTAAATCAGGATGACAAGCACAGGCTGGGGGCCAAGCAGTTTGAAGGCAAGGCATTCAAATGATGTAGCCTTAAACTTGAAACAGGTACGATGGAGAACAGCAAGTCCACCACCCCGCCTTCCAACACGGGGTTGTTGAAGGTATGTGTAGCCTGGTGGGGTGGCCTGGTTGAGTGTTAAGAACTCATTTGGTATCTGCCATGTCTCAACAAGGCACGTAAAGTAAAGTTTATGGTCCAAAATAATGTCATTAATGTAATGAGATTTGTTATTGAGGGACCGAGTGTTGAGGAGAGCAGAACTGGTCATGTGAACACGGGCAGGAGTGCTGGGAGTGTGTAGCTGTAAGGGCCGGAGTAGGCTAAAATCCACTCTACGATTTCTAAAATCCTTTGTGAGTATTGATCTTGCGATACTCCCCGTGCTATTATGCAGAGGTCTCGCAGGGTTTCCCGTGCTACTAGCGCCAGCTGCAAGAGAGCTCTGATGACGCGTCAGATCTGTGACACGGCGACCAGCAGAACAGATTGATGGAATAGCTGGGTGTCCAGGCTGGGAGTAAACAAACTTCCTCCGGGTGGTTCTGTGGATGTAGCGAGGCCGGCGAAGAAGTCCAAATTGTTTTATGGGTGTGACGAACGTTGGCAAGTTGTGGTTGTTGAGACTCAGGAGTTGCGAGATGGAGTATTTCAACATACCGGGCGCCGAAGCAGTTAGCCGAGTACCATGGAGGACTGATGTTTGGTGCACAGAGCTGGAGTGCTAGTAGCCAGACGGACCATAGCATGGCAGGAGGGGAGTGGATGTCCGGGGGAGAAACAGGAGAGCTGAGATTCCAGATGGAACACTGGAGGATCCGGTCGTCGGGAGGGAGAGGGGCCGCCAGTCAGAAAAGCAGACATGGGAGCAAATAGACATCCTAACTAAACTAGACAGATTAATCTAAGGGTCAGTCCCCGACCAGGTGAGATCAGGGTAGGTTGAAGGAGAGAGAGAAAAGATGGGTCTTAAGCAGGGATTTAAAAGCTTCGACAGAGCAGGCGCCCCTGACGACGGCAGGTAATTTGTTCCACAGGTAGGGAGTGCTGTAGACAAAGGCTCTGTGGCCGGCGGATTTCTTTTTAACCCTAAGAATCGATAGAAGCCCCGCATTTTGTTAGCGCAGAGCACGAGCGGGCGAGTATCGAGAGATGAGATCGGATAGATAGAGCGGTGCAAGCACATTTAAAATTTTGTAGGTGAGGAGTAGCACTTTAAAGTCAGATCTGGCTTGAATAGGAAGCCAGTGTAAGGCGGACAAAACTTGTGTGATGTGATCAAATTCTCTAGTTTTAGTTAGTATCCGTGCAGCCGCATTTTGCACAAGTTGAATATTTTTGATGCTTGAATTAGGTAGGCCTGAAAAAAGTGAATTACAGTAGTCTAGACGTGATGAGAAAATGGCTTTGATAACATTTGTAAATACCATGATACCTTTTTGTAAATACCATGCTACTTTTTTACAAGGGTTTTCTCTCCTTTCATCTTGAACGTATCTCAACTTTGTATATTGTATGTACATCTGTATATTTTCTTGAAGAATTCGATTTGAGGATGGAAGATACGCCATTTTAGTAGCCTGGATGAACCCACCTCAGCCATCCATTTTCTTTTTCTTTAAAAAAAAATGCCCATGCTGTCCCTGGATGCAATGAAAGCTTTTGATAGGCTGGAATGGTCGTATCTATGGGCAGTATTAGAAAGGATGGGGTTAGGAAAAGGATTCATTGATATGATTAAAGTATTATACAAAGACCCATCGGCCATGATTACAACAGGTATAATCACCTCCGGAATATTTCCGGTATCACGCTCTTCTAGACAGGGTTGCCCTCTTAGTCCCGGACTATTCGATTTATCACTAGAACCTTTAGCACAATATATAAGACAATCCCAACTCATAGAACCAATCGTAATCAAGGGCACACAACACAAAATTAGTCTATATGCGGACGACGTAATACTGTTCATGCAAAACCCTAACACCGCAATGCCTTATCTTCTCAAGTTGATTAATGACTTTGGCGACCTATCGGGATTTAAAATAAACTGGCCAAAGTCGGCTTTCCTTCCACTGAACGCCCCTGCAAAGAATACAAGTCTTCCAGAAGAAATACCAATGGTTAAACACTTTAGATGCTTGGGAGTTGAAGTATTCCCTACCATAAGCCAAACGGTGAAACACAATTACATAGAAATCCAAAATAAAATCAAATGCGACCTTGACAGGTGGTCAAAACTTAAAAACTCAGTACAGGCACGGGTTTCAATAGTTAAGATGGATGTCTTACCTAGAATCAACTTCATCAGCTCAATGCTTCCGTTACCCCCTCCAGATGGTTACTGGAAAAAATTACACTCTTCCGCATATACATTTATTTGGAATAACAAACCACCACGTATAAAAAGATCCACCGCACAGAGAAACAAAGCCGACGGAGGGATGGCAATCCCAAATTTTTCCCACTATTTTAAGGCGTACACTTTAAGACCACTGACAACCTGGTTTGAACCCCAAGCATCAGTATCCTGGAGACATTTTGAAGTAAATATAGTAGCACCACATAGACTGCAGGACATAGTATACACCAAAATATCAATTAAGCAATGCGAACTGAAATTTGGCCCCATAATTACACATGCGATCCGGATATGGCGTGAAACACACAAAAAATATTCTAATCCACATAAATGGCATAATCATACTCCCTTATTCAATAACAATGCACTCCTGATTAGAAAACGACCTATAAGATTCCCTAGATGGGAAAAGCAAGGCATACATACATTAGGAGATGTTTTCAACAAACAGGGTATTTGTAGCTATGATGAAATAGAAAAAAAGTTTAATCTCACCGGTTCCACATATCTTTTTTACGCACAATTATTGTTATGTTTGAAGACTCACAGTGTTCCATTAAGGATACCAATTGCACACCACAGATACCACAATTTTTTCTATGAAAGAGAGACATCGAGAGGTTTTGTATCATATTTTTATTAGTGCTGTCAGGCGATTAAAAAAATTTATCTAATTAATTACAGGATTTGTAATTAATTAATCTAATTAATCGCATTTTAATCGCATTTCCATTTTATGCCTCATATTCTATATTCTATAATCATATTTCAAATTGCATGTGACCGGATGGCAGAATTCAGTACTGTATCTACAAAACCTTCTGTTTAATCATCTTCCATCTATTAATTTGCTTAGATTTTTCAGGTCTGGTCAATTTGAGCATGGTGTTATTCACAGTCAAAGATAAAAAAAAAGATTTATTGATATTCTCATTTGGTTCATTACAATTTACTCAAAATAAAATGTTCATTCAATCAATCACAGCGCAGATTGATTGATTGAATGAAAATGTTATTAACAGATTGCAGAATGGGTACAATACAGTACGGCTCAATACACACAATTGTTAAGGGAATGCAGACCAGAGAAAGACTTTCGTCTTGTTTACATCAGGGTCCCCCATTTTCAATTCATAATGAATTGTAAGTAAGGGTGCAACTTGCACCGTACAATCCATTCTTTGTGGATCTAGCCCACAGTATTTCTGACACTGGGAATACATTCCCTGAGATTCATAGATGTCCCTAGAATCAGATACCAAGAACATGCAAATGGACCATATTAAAAAAAAATCTGTAAATGTGTATTCTACATGCTTATGGAATGAATGAGATACAAAAAAAATATTATTATAAAAAAAAAAAAAAATAAACTGACAGCCCTAATTTTTTATCATCAATTACTAACGGCTTCGTATGAAACCCTCCACCTAGACTCTGTTTGGAGGAGGGATATACCAGACCTAGAAAAAGATTTTGATTGGCAAGAAGCCTGGGCAAATGTTCGACTTGCATCAAGGAACCTGGACCATCAACAAATCAATCTTAACTATATTCATAGGACATACTTGACTCCTATAAGACTGAACAGAATGGGTCTTAAACAAGACTCCAAATGCTCCTTATGTACAAATGGGGACGAGGGGACATTTATGCACATGTATTGGGACTGCCCACCAGTTAAGATATTCTGGGAAGAAGTGACCCAGCAATTATCAAATCTCTTAATTCTGAATATACCTATACACCCCTCTATATTACTGCTGAATGATGTTTTTGAATATGCAGTACCTATACAACAAAAGAGATTGGTTTTATCTGGTATTACAGTGGCTAAAAAACTGATAGCATCACTGTAACTGAGGGGTACAATTCCCTGACTGTATTGTTAAGTATGGTAATATTAAACCACTACCTCTTGTACTTTAACTTCTGGCCATCCAGTACATGATATAAATATGATGAACACTTTCCCACCTGATGAAACGAAGTCCACACAAATGTACAAATCGAATATTTAATATAGCAAAAGGTATATACAACGTTCACTTGTTTACACTTATGATTTGAAATGCACTTGTATGGCAAATGAGTATTCGTAGGTAAATCAACATTGAATGTCCAATCTCTGGTTACGCAGGGAGTAAGTATACAACCTGTTTCTTTAGGAAACTATAGCGATGGTACTTAAATGATTATAGCTGGATACACTAAGGGGGGGGGGGGGGTCCCGCTGGTTGTAAGACAGTAGGAGGGGGGGGTTAGAGAAGCCGCTGGCGGTATCCCATCTGGCCGACGATTTCTTGGGAGAATTCAAAGTCTTGAACACGGTGCCCACAGAACCTCGGTCCGCAGACGAATACAGCTGGACCCTCTGGTGGACGGTAGCTGCCGGTCCACAACGGAGAGACGTGAGGCGACCTCACTGGTGTAGAGCGCCGTCTCACCTGGAGTCCTCTCCGGGGGGTAGTTCCAACACTCCGCAGTGTTGGCCGTTATCCATGGAATAATCAAAGCACCCAAAGCATAATCCAAGCCGTGGAAGGCTCGCCGTCGTCCGGGTAGAGTAATCCAATATACAGGTCCAGTCGCCCTGGCCCGGAGCTCCTCGGATGCAAGCACCACTAGTGGTCTGCCCAGCCTGGTTAAGACTCCAGATAACGTCAGGAACGATGGGGGGACTGATAACTTTATAACTCTAACCGAACGATGCACCATACATAAATAGACTATTATTAGCTTAATAGAATACGTCCAACTCGACGGTATAGTGCCAAACTATGACAATTCAACTATTAATCCACACGATATCTCAATGCCTAATCTGAGGCCAAGTAGGCCTTACTGCACCACACGTGCGTCGTGGGTGAGGCTTCGCGTCTGTTACTCGGTTGGAGGGTAAAGAACTGGACTAAAAGAGAAAGTTCTACTTTACTTGCGCCATATATATATGCGCTGTGAACAAATAGTACCATTCGTATTTCGCCAGACGTATTCCTACGCGGAACCGGGCTTGCCACGACATGTTGGGCGGCACGATTGAACTTGAACCTAGGGGTATGGCTGCTGGCGCCAGGTTCTCGTCCAATGGTAGAATGAAACTATTATGGGCTGTTTAGTAGACTAAAGGGATATTCAGTGCATATTGTACAAGGAATATACAGGGGATATCAAACGATATACAAATACTATTAAATATATATATATAAATAAATATATATATTCGGTTTAATCTGATCCTTCACAACAGCCGCCCCCTAATTAGTCCCACCTAATTAGCTAAGCAGAGACAGATTAACCGCACTGTCTACCACTCAAGGTCCGCTGTAAGGGTCAGTCAACTCACAAAGTCATGGGGTCATGGTCATCATCGATAGTGTCTGGGAGTCGGGGCAGTTCTATTAGCCTCGCCACGGGTCGTGTGTAAGTGCGCCCTTGGACGAGTACTTCAGCTGCTCGGACCTTGCCATCGGCACCGGTGATCACTTTGCTTACGCGGCCAGCCGGCCACATAGCTCTGGGTAGTGACTGGTCGATAATCATGACGACTGTTCCTTCTGTCAAATTGTCTCTCTCTTTTACCCACTTCTGGCGGGTCTGTAGAGACGGTAGGTAGTGGAGTAGGAAGCTGCTCCAAAACTTGTCAGCTAGTACTTGACTGTACCTCCACATTCTTCGGCCGTTCGCTTCTTCAGGCCTGTACATTGTCTGGGGTAGCGCGGGGTCCAGCCGCCCCATTAGGAGTGTGTTGGGGGTGACTGGGTCGACATCTGCTACATCACTGGAGACGTAACCGAGGGGCTTTGAGTTCAATACTCCCTCGATCTCCGTGAGGACTGTCATTAGGACTTCTTCCGCCACAGTCTGGGCCCCAAGCACGGCGTACAGGGCTGTCTTTATAGAACGTACTTCTCGTTCCCAGGTTCCACCGAAGTGGGGTGCGTTCGGGGGATTAAACTGGAAGTCAATCTGGGATGGAGCTAGGTGGGTCTTAAGTTCTGGGCCCATAGCTTGGAAGCTCTCTCTCAGCTCTCTTTCTCCGCCTTTGAAGTTTGTCCCGTGATCAGACAACAATGTAGACGGTTTTCCTTTCCGTGATGTGAATCTTCGGAAGGCCATAAGGAATGAGTCTGTGCTCATGGTCGGAAGGAGCTCGATATGTATCGCTCTGGTGGTCATGCATTTGAATACAATACCCCACCGCTTCTCGGTTCCTCTTCCTCTCTTTATATACAACGGGCCAAAGCAGTCCATGCCTGTGGAGTGGAATGGCTTGTCGCCGAGTCGGAGGCGACAGGGAGGTATGTCAGCCATCCGTGGTATGCTGGGCTGCGCGCGCCACTTACGGCAGTCTAGACAGGTTCGCTGGAAGCGCCGCACTGCTTCTCTCCCTTGCAGTATCCAATAACGACGTCTGATCTCCGCGAAGACTCTCTCTGCTCCTGCGTGGTGTACATCCTCGTCGTATTTCTTTATGATCAGCGCTGTGACCTTGTGTCGGCTGTTCAAGACTATCGGGTACTTAATGTCATCCGGTAGATCGGGGGCTCTCCGCAGGCGACCACCCACTCTGATGAGATTATGGGCGTCACTCTCGGGTGCCAGGTGGAGCAGTCTGCTGTCTGATGGGACGGGCTTTCCTCCCTGTAGACAGTCTAGCTCATCGGGGAACGAGTCTCTCTGGGCTCGTTGTAGTAGAAGAAGTTCTGCTTCTTCGTAGTCAGCTGCTGACATGTCAGTGGTGGACTGAATCTCTGGGTGGTGCCACAGGAATGTCCTCTGCTGCGCACTCTCTAGGGTAATGCAGTCATCTATGTTGGGGTCTGTGGAGGCGACTGTGCTCAGTCCACAGAACATAGGTTTCTTGTTCTCAGCCTCCTCGTTACTTGCTTCCCGTGGGGTGGGCGTAGGCCACTCTTCTTCGGGGAGCTTGAGGAATTCTGGTCCGTCACTGTAGATGTTGCGACGGGTGAGGTCATCCAGAGACATTCCCCGGGTGATGACGTCAGCTGGGTTGTGTTTGGTGTCCACATACCGCCAGCTCGCTGCTTCTGTTAACTCTTGAATCTCGGTGACTCTGACTCCCACGAAGACTTTGTATCTGCATGAATCAGACTTGATCCATGTGAGTACTGTCGTGGAATCTGACCACAAGATTGTTCTGTGCACCGGAATGGTGAGTTCACGTTGGATTAACGTGGCTAGATGCGCTCCTGCTAGGGCTGCGCAGAGCTCTAGACGCGGGATAGATTGTTGCTTACGTGGGGCTATTCTTGAGCGAGCCAGGATGAAAGCAGCGTGTATCTTTCCTCCCTTCTCTTGGGCACGCAAGTAGGCCACCGATCCATAGGCTACTTCGGAGGCGTCGCTGAAGACGTGTAGATCAATCTTGCATGTCTCTGGCCTCACTGTGGATGGGAGGTAGCTGCGGCTTATATTGACGCCTGGGAGTGAGCGGAGTTCCGTCTCCCACTCTCTCCATGTTGAGGCAAGGTGTGCGGGTATTGGGTCGTCCCAGCCCTGGTCCTTGTCCCATAGTGCTCGTACAATCATCTTTGCCCTGGTGGTGTAAGGTAGAATACATCCCAACGGGTCATATTGTCTGGCGAGTGTTCTGTACACACTCCGTCTGGTGCTCGGCATCGCAATGTATGACGCCGTGGATGGCTGATACATCGGCGAGCGTTGGGGGAGAGGCCTCCTAGGCGAGTCTCCTCTTGCGCCTCTCTGTGGGCTGGTACCGGCAGGGTACCATGGCCCGCTGGTCCAGGTGCTATTCCTCGGGGCTGGTCGTGCGTCGTGCTCACCCGTGAATAGAGTCGGGGGTCTGTAGCGCAGCGCCGCGGGGGTATAGCCTGGGCTGTACTGGACCTCCTGGTCCGGTGGAGTACTGTGCTGTTGTCGGGCTTGGTTCTCCTCCTCTCCCTCTTCTTCCTCTATCAGGTCTTCCAGATCCTGTAGTCGTTTGTTTAGCTTCTCCGCAGTGTATGCCGCTCCTTCCTTGTAGCTGGGTCTCGCTTGGACCGGTCTGGGAAGGGGGTCTGCGGGGGGTATAGGCTCGGTCTGTTGGTCAAGTTCAGGGTCGCTTGCTCGTTTAGGAGACGCTGCCCTTGACTGTTGTCTCGACGAGTTCCTTGAACCCCTGGCGGAGGGAGAGGGTGTTGCCCTGGGGATCATCAGCGGCTTCGGCGGCGGCGCGCTCCGCTGCGGCCCGGTCTCTTACCATATTAATTTCCGTCTGAAGGCGTCTCATCTCCCGGCATATGCGCTCTTCTTCGCTCCGTTGCTGCGCTTGGAGGCGTTCTCTTTCAATAGTAAAATGTTCGCGCTCGCTAAGCGTCTGTGCTTGGAGTCGATCGCGTTCGGTAGAGGCTGTCAGGCTGACGAGGAACGCCTGTTGTAGCATCCTCTCCGCTTCGCTGGGGGAAGGCGGTTGTGGAGGTGAGCCGCTCCTGCGTGAGCCGCTCCTGGGTGTACTCGTTGGGGAGTCCTGGAGCTCTATTTCCTCGGCGCTCTCCTCCTCTTCTTCCGTGCAGAGTTCTCTCTCTGTAGGGTTGTCTTCCTCCCGGGGCTGGTCGGGGACTACTTCTTCGGTAGTGGCGGGGGGTAAAGGCATGTCAGCTCCTTCCTGGTCCCCACCGTGAGCTTGGTCAGTTACATTAGAACCTACTAGGGCCTCTGTGGTCGGGGAAACCTGGTCGTTGAGGTCAGACATAATTTTACTTTCTACTTTTACCGCGTTTACCGTTTGTCGAAGGCTAGGTAGTTGACTGACAGTGTAATCCTCTAAGTACTGAGGTGGCTGTCGTCTGCGCCGCGGGCGTTCTAGGTTAGGAGGACCGTTTCGTGGAGTGTTCATCATAGGCCATTTCAATATTAATAACACTATATTAATATTACACTAGTTACCCTCCGGCTCGAAGGACCAATTGTAACTGAGGGGTACAATTCCCTGACTGTATTGTTAAGTATGGTAATATTAAACCACTACCTCTTGTACTTTAACTTCTGGCCATCCAGTACATGATATAAATATGATGAACACTTTCCCACCTGATGAAAGGAAGTCCACACAAATGTACAAATCGAATATTTAATATAGCAAAAGGTATATACAACGTTCACTTGTTTACACTTATGATTTGAAATGCACTTGTATGGCAAATGAGTATTCGTAGGTAAATCAACATTGAATGTCCAATCTCTGGTTACGCAGGGAGTAAGTATACAACCTGTTTCTTTAGGAAACTATAGCGATGGTACTTAAATGATTATAGCTGGATACACTAAGGGGGGGGGGGGGTCCCGCTGGTTGTAAGACAGTAGGAGGGGGGGGTTAGAGAAGCCGCTGGCGGTATCCCATCTGGCCGACGATTTCTTGGGAGAATTCAAAGTCTTGAACACGGTGCCCACAGAACCTCGGTCCGCAGACGAATACAGCTGGACCCTCTGGTGGACGGTAGCTGCCGGTCCACAACGGAGAGACGTGAGGCGACCTCACTGGTGTAGAGCGCCGTCTCACCTGGAGTCCTCTCCGGGGGGTAGTTCCAACACTCCGCAGTGTTGGCCGTTATCCATGGAATAATCAAAGCACCCAAAGCATAATCCAAGCCGTGGAAGGCTCGCCGTCGTCCGGGTAGAGTAATCCAATATACAGGTCCAGTCGCCCTGGCCCGGAGCTCCTCGGATGCAAGCACCACTAGTGGTCTGCCCAGCCTGGTTAAGACTCCAGATAACGTCAGGAACGATGGGGGGACTGATAACTTTATAACTCTAACCGAACGATGCACCATACATAAATAGACTATTATTAGCTTAATAGAATACGTCCAACTCGACGGTATAGTGCCAAACTATGACAATTCAACTATTAATCCACACGATATCTCAATGCCTATTCTGAGGCCAAGTAGGCCTTACTGCACCACACGTGCGTCGTGGGTGAGGCTTCGCGTCTGTTACTCGGTTGGAGGGTAAAGAACTGGACTAAAAGAGAAAGTTCTACTTTACTTGCGCCATATATATATATGCGCTGTGAACAAATAGTACCATTCGTATTTCGCCAGACGTATTCCTACGCGGAACCGGGCTTGCCACGACATGTTGGGCGGCACGATTGAACTTGAACCTAGGGGTATGGCTGCTGGCGCCAGGTTCTCGTCCAATGGTAGAATGAAACTATTATGGGCTGTTTAGTAGACTAAAGGGATATTCAGTGCATATTGTACAAGGAATATACAGGGGATATCAAACGATATACAAATACTATTAAATATATATATATAAATAAATATATATATTCGGTTTAATCTGATCCTTCACAACAATCACGATGGTTTCAACCGGAAAAAATTTGCCGAAAGGTCTGGATTCTTACATATCTCGATGTGATTTATCTAGAAATATCTACAGCAAGAATTTTGGGTCTCAATGAATCCAAATTGACAATGTGGTTAGAAGTGGTGGAGAGAATAAAAGCTAGCATTTAATGGTAGTGTTTGGTTAGGACCGAAGGATAATGGATGGATTATCCATGGGGGGGTCCAGGGCGGGGGGTGCGAGCAAGAGCATAAATGTGTGTAGGGGAATAGATAGCAGGTATTAGGGGTATATCTTGTATAAAACATTTATCCAAACGATGAGTTAACTGATGTACACTGTTTTACAATGCTTGTATATCTAATCGTGTGTTGTCATGTTTGTTTATGTGTTTGTTTAAAAAATTATAAAAAAATAAAATACAAAAAAAATAAATGCCCATATTAATGCTATTATTCCATTCAGCCAATTCAGAATTATGGAATTTGGAAAAGGGTAGACGTGTGTAATCCAGGGGGCTGGATCCAGGCTAAAAAAAAAATCTGAATACTGGGCCCCGTTCCATGTACGTGGTTCAACTAAGTCGATCAACATGTCCATTATCCAGCTTCAGTTAACCCGATGTTCAAAGCCGGGATTTTCCTGTTTCACAAAGGAGGATTCAGTCTCGTTAACTCAAGCCAGACTTGAGAGTCAGGCTCAAGTCAGGCTAGATGCGCGCTCCCGTTTTAGGTGGAAAGCCAGCACGTATCGATGGCAGAGACCCTGATTCTCAACGGCATTGATTGATTAATTGATTTAAGACTTTATTGACAGATTGCAATAGGCTCAATCGCCTCGCCGACAAGTTAAATGCGTTATCTATAGGCTAATTCTAAGTCCCTCATTACCTCAATCAATCAGATTATATTTCTTTAAACTTGCCTGCTGGATTGAATAATCAAATGAGATCTTGCTAGCGAAAATTATTAGTTAACTGTTATACAGAATTACGATACGGCTCTCTTACCCATTGATTGATGTATAGTCAATCTTTTACTTATCTTCTCTGTGGTGTAACGGGTTCTTCTTTTGACTTTCACACGGACGACCGGGGTTCAAGGCCCTAGTCTTTTCCTTCTTTTTGCAATATAGGAATAATTCAATTTGGTGCACGTTGAGAGCTATATAAAGAATGACATCCTCAATGCATGTAGATTTATAATATTTTAACTTAAAACCAGGCTACTTTGGCGTATAATCATTAATATTATATTCAAAAAAATCATATTGGAAACACGGGGATTTGAACCCCGGTCGCTGAACTGGCAGGGATGAGCACTACCGCTGGGCCACTGGGCCAGATGGGATAAATTCATTGTTTATACATTAATGAACGAGAGACCCGTGTTTAGAATATCCGTTGTTTTGAATGAAGTTTATCTCTTTATCCTCATTAATTAATGTGACGTCAACGGCTCATTCAATTTCTCAAATCCGTCAAACAGCGCATCTCATCAGACATCTTAATCCCAGTTACAATTAAAATAACCACATCATGTGTACATCGCACGAGCGAGCGCCACCGTCGCCACGGTATATATAACGTGCATTATTTAGGACAAAGTGAATTTAATATCAGCATTTTGGGTCTATTTTACATTTCAAAAGCCCCCTCTGGAAGAATGGAGCACAAAAACGTAATTCAGAATGGTATAATGCAGATCGTAGACTGTGGGAATAGTTTCAGGAAACGGGCTGTCACTTCTTTGCGGGGGCGTGGCGATAGTTCAGGCTAACTTGAACTTGAACTCTGCTTTCGAGCAGGCTCAAACTTTTGGATATGTTGTCATGGTGATTTGGGAAATCCAGGTACATGAAATCGGAAAGTCAGGCTAACACAGTTAGCCTGATAAAGTTATCCGGCTAACTCGGTTATCCCGGTACATGGAACGGGGCCCTGGTCTGCCTTACCCCAATGTTTACAGACATCCTCCATCTAAACAAACTAGTCGTGTGAAACTCATGTTGTAACTGTGATAAACTAAAGCTGTAACAAAGTGTCAATCATCATATCAAAGGCTCAAGCAATACAGAGGGAAAACATTGTCTTTAATCCAATAAATTGTAGGCTAAACACAGACAGTGGTGCAACAGTGTTTCACAACTTTGGATCAATGTTAAGACGTAAACATACTTCAAGAGGTGCAACACTCGACTGGGACTCTGGATCTTAGAGAGGGAGGGAGGAAGGGAGAGAGAGAGAGAAAAAGAGAGAGTCATAGAGAGAGAAAGAGAGAGAAAGATTAACACCTGGTTGACATTTGTGGTTTTGTTTCATGATGTAATACTCCTTAAAAGGATTATACTCTGTTTTCACTGCAGGCCCAATGGGAAGACGATGTTTAGGTTTCCAACGGAAAATGGTTCAGCCATTGTGGCAACCCCTGCTGGGTGTTTGTAATATTTTCTCCTATTAGAACTCACAGTGTGTGGACTGGTTGTGTCACTTGTTATGACTTAGGACTGTAGGAATGCCACATGAGATCACAAGATTTCATACGCCATTTATAGTCTGACCGGGCCCTATGTAATCTAACCACTATCTTTGATGACATGATGTTATGGTTTGAGTCAGTTTCCTCTTGTGATTCCAGACACTGCATAGGAAACTGTTTGAATTACACATTTTGTAAACCTGCCAAAGTGTTTTGTAAACCTGCCAAACAGTCGCCAATCATTCGATTCCCCTTACAGCCTGAAGCTCTCTCTACTTACAGCCTGATGCTCTCTCTACTTACAGCCTGAAGCTCTCTCTACTTACAGCCTGATGCTCTCTCTACTTACAGCCTGATGCTCTCTCTGCTTACAGCCTGATGCTCTCTCTCTACTTATAGCCTGATGCTCTCTCTCTACTTATAGTCCGATGTTCTCTCTCTACTTATAGCCTGATGCTCTCTCTCTACTTATAGCCTGATGCTCTCTACTTATAGCCTGATGCTCTCTCTCTACTTACAGCCTGATGCTCTCTCTCTACTTATAGCCTGATGCTCTCTCTCTACTTATAGCCTGATGCTCTCTCTCTACTTATAGCCTGATGCTCTCTCTACTTACAGCCTGATGCTCTCTCTCTACTTATAGCCTGATGCTCTCTCTCTACTTATAGCCTGATGCTCTCTCTACTTATAGCCTGATGCTCTCTCTCTACTTATAGCCTGATGCTCTCTCTACTTATAGCCTGATGCTCTCTCTCTACTTATAGCCTGATGCTCTCTCTCTACTTATAGCCTGATGCTCTCTCTCTACTTATAGCCTGATGCTCTCTCTCTACTTATAGCCTGATGCTCTCTCTCTACTTATAGCCTGATGCTCTCTCTACTTACAGCCTGATGCTCTCTCTCTACTTATAGCCTGATGCTCTCTCTACTTATAGCCTGATGCTCTCTCTACTTATAGCCTGATGCTCTCTCTCTACTTATAGCCTGATGCTCTCTCTCTACTTATAGCCTGATGCTCTCTCTACTTATAGCCTGATGCTCTCTCTACTTATAGCCTGATGCTCTCTCTCTACTTATAACCTGATGCTCTCTCTACTTATAGCCTGATGCTCTCTCTATTTATAGCCTGATGCTCTCTCTACTTACAGCCTGAAGCTCTCTATTTATAGCCTGATGCTCTCTCTATTTATAGCCTGATGCTCTCTCTACCTATATCCTGATGCTCTCTCTATCTATAGCCTGATGCTCTCTCTATCTATAGCATGATGCTCTCTCTACCTATAGCCTGATGCTCTCTCTACCTATAGCCTGATGCTCTCTCTATCTATAGCGTGATGCTCTCTCTACTTACAGCCTGATGCTCTCTACTTGTAGCCTGATGCTCTCTCTACCTATAGCCTGATGCCAGTGGCGGCCGGTGTGAACTACATTTGGGTGGGCGCGGGGGGGGGGGACAAGCGGACAGCTGACCAAGGGGACACTGACTCGACAACGTTTCCAACGCTAAGTCGAGTTCATTCATACTACACTAGTACACGTATGTTCAATTCAATAATGAACACATATATATATCTTGTCATTTTAAACAAGTTACCATTCATTCATTCATCCATTATGCATCACCCACGGCGGAATTAACAACAACAACAACAACACGCTGTGTTGAGAGAGAGAGAGCGAGAGAGAGAGAGAGAGAGAGAGAGAGAGAGAGAGAGAGAGAGAGAGAGAGAGAGAGAGAGAGACCGCATTAACTCACTGTTTAGTTGAAACGTGGTCCAGGAGGGCTTGATAAAGTGTATATGTCCACTGTCCCACAGTCCCAGACTGTTGATGTATATCCACTGTCCAGACTGCATCCAGCTAGGCAAATAGCTTCTTGTTAGCACAACACAAGTACTGATGAGCTGTGTCTTACTGTCTTTGCCCATTTCCGCGTCGAACAGCCTGCAAACTACCCGGCGTTCTATCGCCCTGCTCTAAGACAAACTCTAACCTTAACCAACTTTGAAAGAGTGCCTAAGCTTAACCGTCGAAAGAACTTGCCGTCACGCTCTACAACAAACTCTAACCTTAACCTACTTCGAAGAGTGGCTAAGCTTAACCAGTGTAGAAATTGGCGTCGGCCAATCAGAGAGCGTCTCCGAGAAATGCGGCTACGGAAAGTATAGACGCTGCTTGCTTAGATGATATAGATCGCTTGAAAACGCGCCCAGCTTCCATCATAATACATCATATTTCAACGCACAGCGCGTTACGCACTGATTGGCTGCGACGGATACAGTGATGAAACCAGTGCACGCCCACTGTAAGCGCTATTGCGTCTAGCCCAAGAGAAATGCGGCTACGGAAAGTATAGACGCGGTATTATTCTCTATCAGACAGTCACTTCCTGTTAATGAAAAAAAAAATGATATTTGATATACAGATGAAGCTTTTAGTTTTCCTGGGCGCTTTGCCGCGACGTGAGCACGGTTATATCACGTTGTGGAAATGAATTAGGAACCCAGGCTGCTGTTCTATTTTATGCCGCCAGGAGGCGCAAAGTCATTAGACGGACGCTACAACGTCCTACACAGTATACTGTATAACGATCTGTATGTTTTGTTGTCTAAAATAAATACCATACCATGTCTAAAGCAATGTTGCTGAATAAAATAATTAACCAGTTAAAACCTGTCGAATGGAGCAGTCAATGTATATATTTTGTGTAGATAGCTAGGTGGGCTCTATTTATAATGATATATTTCGTCTAGTACCGTGGTCTAGTGGTTTATCCCCATTCCTTTCAAGCTGGCGCCTGGCGTTTGATTCCCAGCCCTTTCTAATATTTATATTTTTTTTTATTATTTATAAAATTTAATTGCCCGCAACGATGTGCATAATACAATAGTAATAATATATAATAAGAATCCAACCAATAGAGCGACATTGTGCAATAAACAAGTAAACAAAGTAGGGCATATCGGCATTTGTACATGAGTTATTCTGAGTCAACTTATTGTCTGTTGTTGCTACGCAACTTCACTTGACTTGAAAAGACTTGATACCTCCCCCCATGCCCAACGATAAAAAATTAACGTTATTAAATGTATATATATTAATTCATTTTGCGCGAATCCACACTTCATTTCCCAGACCCACTTTGTTTTGAAACAACCAATCACGTTGCGCGATAGCACGAGCGATCCACAGTCAGTAATAATGTTACAGCTGAGTTCACGGCGAAATGTGAGTTCAGCCTCCTCTGAACAAGCCCCCAGGAAGCTACAATGTGAGAGCAGAGTATTTAGCTTCATATGTTTAGTTTATTTTATTTATTTAGCACATTATTTAAAAAAACAGTGCTAGGAGGGAACGAAGCCCAAAGGGCATGTACAAAGTTCCACTCCCATCTCATTGTCCATAAACAATATGAACGAAATACATGTGTAGCAAGGTCTACACACTATAGCGAAAACATGGAAGATTGACACGAGTCAGTAACAAGAACAATTTTTTTTTTTTTGATATACAGCAACCTAATTATATACTTCAGGCTAAGTTTTGCCAATAATATTACTCAGCTCAATGAGCTTAGTCCAGCTCAATACATACAATTGTTAAGGGGGTGCAGACCTGAGAAATACTTTCGTCTTGTTTACATCAGGGTCCCCCAACAATTAGCATTTCAATGGTGTGTGGGGGGTTGCCAATCCAATGTGACACCTTCACAGGCTAGTCTTTCTCTGCTCTGCATCCCCTTAAACATTTTGTGTGTATTGAGCCATACTGTATTGTACCCATTCTGCAATCAGTTAAATAAAGTTTTCATTAATTCATTCTGTCCATCTGTCTCTCTCACTTGTTTAATCTTTCACTGCAACACTGGTTCTCTCGCAAAACCCCAAACGTTACAATGCCCGCTACGATTGTGCAATAAAACAATAGTTTCGTTTGAGTTTACTCAGTTTATTTGATCAGGGACAGTGCATATCAATCAACAGTTATAAATTTATAAATGAATACAATTACAGAAGAAAAAACATTATTATCAAACCAGATTGGAGGAGTGTAAAGGGGATAGTAAGAGACTATGGAAAACATTGAATGAACCATTTGACATTGCAACTCATTTCAACAATTACTTTGTTTCCAAGGTAAACACAATTATAAATCAAATGTTGCCAATGAGTGGTAAGCTGTCAGACTCTGTAATTAAAAAACATATAATGTATGACAAGAAATGCCGATTTAAATTTAAATGCACAAGTCCAAATGATATTGAAAAGCTCCTATCACTTAAACCAGATAAACCTTGCGGTGTTGATAATCTGAATGGAACACTGCTACAAATCTCTGCAAAATGTGTGGCTAAGCCACTATCACATATTTGATTTGTATGTTTTTTGTTTAATGCCCTTGTTTTTATGTTGAAACGTGTTGTGTGCCGTGTTGGTCAGGACTCCCTGGAAGAAGATATATTGTATCTCAATGGGACATTCCTGGATAAATAAAGGATATAAAAAAAATAAATAAAAGAAAATAGCTGACACTTTTATCCAAAGCGACTTACAAGTTCTGTTCGACAACTTGTAACTTCTCAGTTACAGTGGGTGACAATATTGTCACAAGGAAAGATGAAATTACCTACCTGGGTTCCATCCTAGAGGCTAATCTCTCCTGTGACAAAATTATTAAACAATTATTAAACACGTTACATACAAAACTGTCTCTTCTGTTATTCAAGTGTTCTGATGGGAATGGTGTATTGTACCACACATAAAAATAGGGAAAAACAATGTCCAGGCACGCACTCCAGGTTTTTCCAAATTTATTGGCAGCCTGAAATCATATCATGACGTTTCGGTGTGAAACGTTTGACCAATTACTTGACAAATGACCTGTCGACTAAGATGGCCACAAGAACAAGAAAATACAATAAAATGTAATATAACAAGCTGTACGCAATGTATATAAAGAAACAAGAGGAATTAAAATACAATTATATAGGATATAGTGTGTTTTGTCTCAAGTGCCATGCTTTCTCAAAATCCTGCAAAACTGAAGATGTCCTCCACAAAAAAACTCAACATTGTGATTGTGCAATAAGTAAATAGTAAAGTAAAGTAAATACCCTAGAAGCAGTGGATATTGACACATTGAATGCATAACATAGGAAGGTTGTAGAAACATTAAGCCTTAGTCGCATCAATGTCAGCATCAGCATCTTGAATGGATTAAGCGACTTCTTCACAGGAAGGTGGGGACTAAGGTATGCATAGAGTGCTAACAAAATCTGGAATGTAGGTAGACCAGTGAAAAATAAAACCTTCTCATCTTTACCCACAAATGCACTTTGGTCATAGGTAGAGGACAACTGTTTCACATCAGAACGCAACTGAAGGTTTTCCGCTCTCAGATTTATAACTTCATTGGTCATAGAATAAATAAAATCACCAGTCATATCAGTTTGAGTACCTATACTGCACACATTATCACTTGCAGCAGAATCATCAGCAGCAGCTGGTATGTCCATAAGAAGCAAGGCATGGGCAGCATCCACCTTCAGTTTCTGCTGGGTACGATTCACACGCCGTTGGTATCGTGTTTCTTTAGGTGGTTGCAGAGAAGAAGGCTGTTGCTTTCCGGTCATATTTACAGATGGCACCCAATCTGGGTCATCTTTCTTGTACAGGTGACACTTTTTACCTGGAATACAATAATGAAAAATATAGCACACTTTAGACGCTACATTTTAGGAACATTTACAGAAACGGAGTCTTACACTGTAGTAGGTTATGAAATGAGATAAGAATCATATCCAGCCTCATACTATTCCACTGTAAAATGATAGTCGCTGTTATTAATATTTCACATAACGTTACCTGACGTAACGTTACCATAACGTAAACTGAGTCTTACACTACTACTGTAGTAGGTTATGAAATGAGATAAGAATCATATCCAGCCTCATACTATTCCACTGTAAAATGATAGTCGCTGTTATTAATATTTCACATAACGTTACCTGACAAGAAACACTTTGTTTTGACACTACATTTTAGGAACATTTACAGAAACGGAGTCTTACACTGTAGTAGGTTATGAAATGAGATAAGAATCATATCCAGCCTCATACTATTCCACTGTAAAATGATAGTCGCTGTTATTAATATTTCACATAACGTTACCTGACAAGAAACACTTTGTTTTGACACTACATTTTAGGAACATTTACAGAAACGGAGTCTTACACTGTAGTAGGTTATGAAATGAGATAAGAATCATATCCAGCCTCATACTATTCCACTGTAAAATGATAGTTGCTGTTATTAATATTTCACATAACGTTACCTGACGTAACGTTACCATAACGTAAACTGAGTCTTACACTACTACTGTAGTAGGTTATGAAATGAGATAAGAATCATATCCAGCCTCATACTATTCCACTGTAAAATGATAGTCACTGTTATTAATATTTCACATAACGTTACCTGACAAGAAACACTTTGTTTTGACACTACATTTTAGGAACATTTACAGAAACGGAGTCTTACACTGTAGTAGGTTATGAAATGAGATAAGAATCATATCCAGCCTCATACTATTCCACTGTAAAATGATAGTCGCTGTTATTAATATTTCACATAACGTTACCTGACAAGAAACACTTTGTTTTGACACTACATTTTAGGAACATTTACAGAAACGGAGTCTTAAACTGTAGTAGGTTATGAAATGAGATAACAATCATATCCAGCATCATACTATTCCACTGTAAAATGATAGTTGCTGTTATTAATATTTCACATAACGTTACCTGACGTAACGTTACCATAACGTAAACTGAGTCTTACACTACTACTGTAGTAGGTTATGAAATGAGATAAGAATCATATCCAGCCTCATACTATTCCACTGTAAAATGATAGTTGCTGTTATTAATATTTCACATAACGTTACCTGACGTAACGTTACCATAACGTAAACTGAGTCTTACACTACTACTGTAGTAGGTTATGAAATGAGATAACAATCATATCCAGCATCATACTATTCCACTGTAAAATGATAGTTGCTGTTATTAATATTTCACATAACGTTACCTGACGTAACGTTACCATAACGTAAACTGAGTCTTACACTACTACTGTAGTAGGTTATGAAATGAGATAACAATCATATCCAGCCAAGAATATATTTCACATTACCTGACAAGAAATGCGCAGAACAAACTCGAATGTTGACAAGAGTCTTGCCATGGAAATCCTGGTTCAGTTTGGCCAACCACAAACGTCTCCTTTCCTGAGACAATTGTTTGCCCTCTTCTCCTTGATTTGTGATGACAATTGGCAATCTGAAGAACTCCAAATGCTTTTCCCTATCCGACCTATTAGTACAGCCAAGAACACGGCAATAATTGACCATTTTGAGCAAAAATGAACTTGAAGAGTTGCTAGTCTGATGCAATCACGCGTTGTTTACATCCAAGTTTATCGCCAAGATGGCCGACTTCCGGTTTGATGACGCGCCGTGAGAACACTCTTAACTCATGTACAAATGCCGATATGCCCTACTTTGTTTACTTGTTTATTGCACAATGTCGCTCTATTGGTTGGATTCTTATTATATATTATTACTATTGTATTATGCACATCGTTGCGGGCAATTTAATTTTATAAATAATAAAAAAAAATATATAAATATTAGAAAGGGCTGGGAATCAAACCCCAGGCGTCGGCTTGAAAGGAATGGGGATAAACCACTAGACCACGGTACTAGACGAAATATATCATTATAAATAGAGCCCATCTGGCACCTCCACTGCTAATTCGACAGGTCTTAACGGTTTCATTATTTTATTCAGCAACATTGCGTACACAAACTTATTGTTACCAAGAAGCATTACACTAACGCTTTCTTTTGATGAAATGCATGGACAAGAGAGCCGTACGTCGGCCATCTAATGAAGTTAGATTTGACACGTTTTAATATTATACACTTTGACTGCTGAATTGACACGTTTAACTTATTCATTCTTTAATTCAGCAACATTCATTCATGCAGTCTGTAGACATACTGTAGGACGTTGTAGCATCCTATGAATGAAGTCACCAGCTGTAATGGAATTGAATGGAACTCGAGCTTAGTCCAGCGCGGAGCTCCTCCAATGAATGAACAAAAGCCGGCGCGTCGGGCAGTTGTCACCAGCTGTATGAGAGCGCCCCCGCTGGTCATTGTTAACATTAACCATGCCAAGCGACGTCATAACAGCAGGCAAACAGCTGTTCCTGGACTTTTCCCAGCTGTATCTGTATTAACGTTATATTGTGGATTGGAAACACAAACATACTTAAAATGAGTAAATATTATTCATTTTAAACATGTTTATTTAATTTATAGGGCTCTAAAAAAAAATTATTAAAAAAATTCTTCTTCTTCTTCTTCTTCTTTTAACCAGGGACGGCGGCGCTCTAGCGCCCACTATCGGCCGACCGCCACTGCCTGATGCTCTCTCTATCTATAGCCTGATGCTCTCTCTACATATAGCCTGATGCTCTCTCTACTTACAGCCTGATGATCTCTCTATTTATAGCCTGATGCTCCCTCTACCTATAGCCTGATGCTCTCTCCGAGGTTCGTTCCTCTTCAAAATATTTTACCAGGTAAAGAAAATCATAATGCACATTATTACACAGCTTCACGGAATACTCCGATTGGTCAATGAGCGCATTATCCAGTCAGTTATGAATAATGACCACTGAGGTCATTTATTTGCGTTTCTATTTGTGTTGATAAGGCAGAGGTTGCAGTTCTGCCTGACTATTTGGCAGAGGTTTGTAATAAAAATCATTTTAAATCAATATTTTGTGTCACATGATTAATGTCTTTGGTGGGTAGCCTTGTAATAAGTGGGATAACACATAGCAAGCCGGTCATTATTAATAACCCCCTTCAGGGCGACCTTAGACCCTAGATTCTACATCCCTCCACTTGGCATCCGGGATTTCAATCAGCCTGCCTGGATTTATTTTGCAATAATGACACGCAAACCATACATCATCCCTTACTTAAGGTAAAAAAATACAAAAAAAAACACCCTGAAATAGAATTCACATCTGTTATGCCTATAATACTGTACAGCTCATTTTCAGTTTGTGAATTATGGACAAGTATCTCCTTTTAAAGCCACTGAGAGAAAAGACTCACATGATGATGTCATCAAGAGACAAATTCTGGAGCAGTGGATATAGGAACAACTCCTAGGACAGTATGTTTCAAGTTTCAAGTTTCTTTAATAGTTGTCATACAGAAGTACAGAATACTTTCATACAAAATGCTTCTTACTGTTATGCTCCAGAGACTGTGCTAGACAAGATAGTATCAAATAACATAGTATAGCATGTAATTTAGAAGAAGAAAATGAGGTCACAGTGTTCGGTATAGACATATGTACAATGTTCTGAGTTACCATATAATATACAATACTATGCAGTGTACTAATGTACAGTACTATATAGTGCAAAGCAGAAATGGGATGAGGTACAGTTTAGGTACAATTTACAGTAAGGTGTACGAGTTGTAGTGCAATCCTTCATCAATAAATATAAAGTGTGGGGAGTGGGTGCTACAGTGTGTTTGTTTAAAGTGGGTGTGTGCTATAAAGTGTGTGGAGTGGGTGCTACAGTGTGTCTGTTTAAAGTGAGTGTGTGCGTGTGGATGTGTGTGCTATGTGCGTTTGGTGGTTGTTGTTGTGTAGTGTTCATTGTTCGTTTAGCAGTCTGATGGCCTGGGGATAGAAGCTTCTTCTGAGTCTTTCTGTGCTCGCCTTGAGACTCCGGTATCGCTTGCCTGACCGCAGCAGTTCAAAGAGGCAGTTGTTCGGGTGACTGGAGTCTTTAATGATTCTCTTAGCCTTGCCCTTGCAACGCTTGTTGTAAATGTTCTGGAGGGTGGGGAGCCCCCCTCCAATTGTGCGTTCGGCTGAACGTGTCACTCTTTGTAGTCTGCTTCGGTCTTGTGCAGTGCTATTCCCAAACCAGGAGGTGATGTTGCCGGTCAAGATGCTCTCCATTGTACATGAGTAGAAGTTCTTAAGGATCTTCTGACTGACTTGGAACTTCCTTAGGCGCCTGAGGAAGTAGAGGCGTTGTCGTGCCTTCTTCACAACACTGTCAATGTGTGTGGTCCATGTCAAGTCCTCGGATATGTAGGCTCCGAGGTACTTAAAGCTGTTGACTCTCTCAACCGGTGCCCCGTCGATGCTGAGGGGGCTGTAGTCCTTGACCCCCGACCTCCTGAAGTCCACAATCATCTCCTTTGTTTTGCTGACGTTCAGGGAGAGGCTGTTTTCCTGGCACCATCCCGCCAGGACCTTGACCTCTTCCAGGTAGGCCCTCTCGTCGTTGGCAGAGATCAGGCCCACCACCACTGTGTCGTCAGCAAATTTGATGATTGTATTGCTACTCCGCTGAGCCACACAGTCGTGTGTGTACAGGGAGTAGAGGAGGGGACTCAGAACACAGCCCTGGGGGGGCCCTATGTTGAGGGTGATGGATGAGGAAGTGCAGTTGCCTGCTCTCACCACCTGGGGTCTGCCAGTCAGGAAGTCCAAGACCCACTGGCAGAGGTCATAGTTCAAGCCCAGGTCCCTGAGCTTGGCTATGAGTATGGAGGGGACTATGAAAGTACCCTTGGTGATTCTACTGGGATATGGCTGATAAGTTTCATTTCTGAGCTCACAAGGTTGCCCACTAATTCCTTGTCAATGGACCAACTCCAAAATAAAGTGTCACTTGAAGACATCACAAATTGTGCTCGGTTTAAAAAAAAACATTAGTTATTTTTCTGTCAATTGTTCCCACAACAACACGTTGTTTTACATCCTAGGATAATTGCACCAAACCGGTTAGCTTGCAAGTTTTTCTATCCTCCTGGAGACACACAATTCTGTCAATACACAGATGCCCACAGATGCCCACGGACATCTTTGGAGGGTAATTGTTATGGTAAGCGACCCCTAAAGCACAACACAGGACAGGTATCAATGTTAGCCAAAAAAAATAGCGTAATTTATTGGCTTCAGAAAATTGCAACACTTCCCCTTTAAGGGGTAAAAATTCAAACGACCCGTAGGCGAAAAACAGAGTCAGTAAACGAGGAATTCAGAACGTCCCCTTTAACACATTGATCGCCAAACCCGAGAAAAGTCAGGTTTTGGTCGTTATTTCTTTTATTCGCTATGTCCATTCATAATCCATCGAGGGAGCCTGATGTTATCATTGGGAATGTGTCTGAGATCGCAAACGTCCAATACCGCCACCTAACGCCTTGCGGCCGGTATTGCACATCCTTGGAATCTCTTTGGCTTGGGCTGTATGTCGATCTAAAAAGTCCGGTCCGGGTTTTCCTTGTCGGGCAGGAGTAACGTTTATAACACATGGATTGGGGAGAATCAAGCAGCGCCGATTCATGTTCTTTGGTGGATTATGTTGGCAACATGATCAACATCAATACTTGGAATGGCGATCAGATAATTGGAATATTCTTTTTGCAGTAGGCCTACATCCTAGTCAAGATAAGTGCTATATGGTATCAATCTTGCATTGATCCAATAATCCCTTCCCCGTGATCAGAGCGTGTGTCTGTAATGTACTGTGTAACGTATTCCATTGGTGACGATCGAAGCATAGAACCCCCCCACCCTTTCATGCATGCATGCATTGTTGATCCAAGCGAGGAATCGCACGGTTTCTAGTGAATGCACTAAACGCTGCTTAGCGGCGTTTCCTGGGATTACACAGAATTACTCTAAAACTATACTCATATTCACCACGGTATAAAACGGGAATGTATGGATGAAAAAATTATTTCTTTTTCACAAATTGAACGATAGATACTCAATGTCAAATGGGCAATCGTTTTATATCCATAGTTATGATATTTAATATAGTTTTAGCCCTGCAAACACTGGCATGTATCCCCATTCATTACAGAGCTGGCACACGCTGCCATACGGCCCACAGCGACCTCTGGCGCTGAATGTGTTAAGGGTGAATGTCGGAAGCGAAAGAGCAGCAGTGACGTAGAATATCCAAACAAAACTTCAGAGGATTAACGTAACAAGCCCGAAGGCGATAGAGCAGAGTCCAGTAATGAAGAATACATGAAACAGTCCAGGGAATCCAAAACTCACCGGGCAAACTGCCGACGGACAATAGGAACCAGGGAAACAACAACAGGGATAGTAACAGGCATTCCTCCCGAGAACACAGGACCTCCAGGTCGAAAGCATGACATTCCTCACCGGAGAAACAACTCTCCTGACGAGCTGATTGCAACCATCCTCAGGTGCATGAAGCTGATTGCTTGGCTCGCCCCCGTTGGGAAGCGCGCAATGCTGGCCCAGCCCTTACAGTAATTATACCAAATCACCAAGATTAAATTGACAATTGAATACATCAAACAAAGCACCATAACTATGTTTTAAGTTTTCAGATGAAGAATATTTTCAAATCTATAATAATTATCTTAACCTGTTAATCTGTAGACCGTTTTCGCCTAAAGGTACATGCCTAAGTAAATGGAAGATTGCTCCACTTCTGCAAGGTCAATTTGCATGTTCTTGGTATCTAGGAACATCTAGGGACCTGGGGGTATGTATTTCCAGTGTCAGAAATATTGTGTCTGTTACTAGGCTGAGTAAATTGTAATGAAGAAAAGGAGAATATAAATGATGATTTATGATTTTTGCATCTTTGATCAAAAATATATACGGGTAGGAGAAAATGCTCACTGAGCTCATTCACCACCTTATTGAGATCATGTGTACAAAAAAATCTAAGCAAATGAATAAAGGGAAGATGATTAAACAGAAGGATTTGTAGATACAGTAATTAATGATAATCGATTTTAATCATAAATTCATATTTTACCTTGAACTTGACCTTGACCTTATTATGGCCAAATCATACATCTATGGATAGGGAAAATGCTCCTCTTTCCAATGGCAGGGTTGAATCTGGATTTAGTCATTTCCTTGCGTTTTTTACGATAATTAGCATTTTCTGATAAATTCGTATTTCCGATAAATCGGTAAAATGAAAATATACACTTTGACTACTGTTTTTGATAGGGTTATGGTCTTTACTCTTTGCTACAAAAAAAATAATTTAAAAACATTAACCTCTTAACATCCAAGGGCCCACATGTGAACGATTCTTTGCCGACCTCTAGTGGCTCGGGTGTGCATTTATTTTAATACAATATATAGATAGAATTAAAGCACTATTTGTTGCCTGTCAATTGCCCTTTCAGGTGACACAATCCGTTCAGCGGTTCTCGAGTTACATGCCGATATGTGAGGCGTGCCCCAAAGTACGTAAAAGTACACATTACCACCCGACACCCGGGGCTCTAGTTCCGTCAATCATTTGGCGATCTCGAAAATCTTTGCACAGGGTTGCAGCCAATGAGTGTGGCTTTCCAATGATACCCCATGATAATTGGGGATCTAATACGGTCTCTATTGATCGATTTATGATAAAGAAAAGCAGGGGGTCCTATAGGGGGACCTTAAGGCTTAACAGACGGTAAGTTGGAGTGTTGTGGTCATTAAAGAGAATAGATGTTGAGTTGAGTTGTCTTGATCTGCTATGTGGGTTGGAGTTTAGTGGGGATAGGGGAGGGGTTGCTATTGCTGCCAAGAGTGGACTGAAGAAATTCACAGTATTGGTTACTATATGGCTATAATATGGTATATATTATAAACTATTTATCTTATTATACCATGAATTTCTCCAGACCAATCTCGGCAGAGCCAGAGGTGTGGCCAGCCATACCAACCCCTCCACTATCCCCACGCAAGGCTCTTTTGTCTAGAGGTGACTGTTCCACCGTATTACAGATTTCACCTTTAAGTGATGTATCACATTCACTATCCAAGTGATTTGGGTTGACTTCATAACTGCAAATACACAGGTTGTCCAAAGAAATGACAAAGCAGAGTTACAGTTAATGGTTCTTCGTCTGAAGAGTTCGATTATAGACAGATTTATTTTTATCTACACATAGCTGCTTTAAACAGTCTGACATCTGGTCATACTGGTCAGATATGTTACACATAATGGAACAGATGTTTGAGAAAGTAGGATATCTAGAAAAGCTAAATATAATGTTAGGAACACACCCCAAAAACCTACAAAAGGAAGAATGATATATTTGTTTTATTTTGAGAACTGCAGCACTTAAGAAAATAACAAGAGCTTGTAAAAAATTGGAATCTCCCAAGGCAATCAAGTAGTTAGAAACTGTAGAGGACATTATAGTATGGAAAAGGTAACTTACAAAATCAACAAAAACAGAAATATGTTGGGAAAAAAGATGGGGTTTCTTTAAATTATGGAAAGGTATTTCATGACATACACTAGACAGATCAGACTTTGAGATATGGATTTAAGTAATACATGATGATGATGATGATGATGATGATGATGATGATGATGATGATGATGATGATGATGATGATGATGATGATGATGATGATGACGATGATGATGATGATGATGATGATGAATAGTTTATTTTCTGTCTTTGTTTACAAATCAATCAAAGACACACTTGTGTGGACTTTCAAAAAAAAATTAAAAAAATCACAAATGTACATAATATTATTGTTAGTCTCATAGCATAATTGCCTAAGTATGGCCAAATTGATATTTCTGCCTAATTCTACTCTCCTCACACTGCTGCACCACCCTGGCTTAGTGGCTGTGTCCTCAGCCAATCAGAACCTTGTTATGTTAAAAATCCCTTTCTGCCTAACTCACTCATTTACATTTACATTTAGTCATTTACAGTAGCTGACGCTTTTATCCAAAGCGACTTACAAGTTCTGTACGACAAGTCATCAGGAAAGGCACAACTCTATCAGCTGAGTAACAATGTTCATAAAGTGTTGAGTGCTACAGTGTAGGTTAGTTTATTAGGACAAGTGCATGACAGTAATGTTAGTTAGGGTTAGATTTTAATTTTAATTTTTTTTAATTCAGATAATGGTTGAAGAAGTGCGTCTTATGACGGGGTGGGTTGGGGGGGGGGTACTATTATTATTATTATTATTATTTTATTATTATTATTATTTTATTATTATTATTATTATTATTATTATTATTATTATTATTATTATTATTATTATTATTATTATTATTATTATTATTATTATTATTATTATTATTATTATTATTATTATTATTATTATTATTATTATTATTATTATTATTATTATTATTATTATTGTTGTTATTATTATTATTATTATTATTATTATTATTATTATTATTATTATTATTATTATTATTATTATTATTATTATTATTATTATTATTATTATTATTATTATTATTATTATTATTATTATTATTATTATTATTATTATTATTTTATTAATTTTTTGTCAACGGTGGTTGGTGCAGGGGTTAGGGGGTAGGAGTTTTTATTTTAAATGAGGCAAGGGGCAAGCCAATGCATGTAATTGGCAAATAATTTAAATGTATGTTTTATGTGCATTGTATGCCTGTACCTGTGCCTTTTCTTCCAAAAAATCAAATAAAAATATATAAAAAAAAAGAAGTGCGTCTTTAGTCGACGGCGAAAGATTGGACGGGTTTCGGCTGTCCTAACTGGGGTGGGTAGTTCATTCCACCATTGTGGGGCAAGGACTGAGAATAGGCGACTTCTCTTTGATGACCCTCCCGGAGCTTGGATAGGAGTAGGTCTGAGGCGGCCAGAAGATGCAGAGCATAGGGGTCTTGCGGGTGTGTAGTTAGAGACCATTGACCGGAGGTAGGCGGGAACGGTTCCCTTTGCCACACGGTATGCCAGGTCGAGGGCCTTGAAGCGGATTCGTGCAGCAATGGGGAGCCAGTGCAGGTCCCTAAGAAGTGGGGTGACATGGGCCGACTTCGGTAGGTTTGAGATCAGGCGGGCCGCTGCGTTCTGAATGAGTTGAAGAGGCTTAGTGGCAGTGGCCGGGAGGCCAGCGAGCAGTGCGTTGCAGTAGTCGAGGCGGGAGATGACTGTTGATTGGACGAGGAGTTGGGTGGCTTCTTTTGTCAGAAAGGGGCGGATCCTTCTGACGTTGCTCAGGAGGACTCTGCAGGTTCTGGTTGTCGCTGCAATGTGAGCAGAGAAGTTCAACTGGTCGTCGAGGACAACACCAAGGTTTTTGGCGGTCGGGGACGCGGTCACAGCCGCATTCTCGACTGTGATGGAAAGGTCTGTCAGGGGGGAGGATTTGGCCGGCAAGTGAAGCAATTCTGTTTTGCTTAGCTTCAGTTTGAAGTGGTTGGTCGTCATCCAGGCGGAGATGTCGGACAGACAGGCCGAGATCCGCTCAGAGACGTGGATATCTGAGGGAGGGAAGGAGAGGAAGAGTTGATTATCGTCGGCATAACAATGATAGGAGAAGCCATGAGACGTGATAATGTTACCCAGTGATTTAGTGTAGTGGGAGAAGAGAAGGGGTCCTAGAACCGAGCCCTGGGGGACACCCGTCCGCAGGGGGGCGGGTGGCCGACAGAGTCCCTCTCCATGACACTTGGTAGGAGCGGTCATTGAGGTATGATGTCAGCCATGTCAGCGCAGAGCCAGCCACTCCCATTCCTGCGAGGGCCGCGAGGAGGATCTGATGGTTGACTGTGTCGAAGGCTGCAGATAAATCTAGGAGAATCAGGACAGAGAAGGGGCCTTTCACTTTTGCCAAGTGAAGTGCCTCTGTGACCGCAATGAGGGCCGTTTCTGTGGAGTGGCCAGTCCGGAAGCCAGACTGATTAGGGTCTAGGAGGTCATTCTGTAAGAGATAAGCAGTAAGTTGGTTGGATACAGCACGTTCAAGTGTTTTAGAAAGGAAGGAGAGAAGAGAGACAGGACGGTAGTTGCCTATGACGGTGGGGTTCAGGTTTTTTTTTTTATGAGCGGCGTGACTCTGGCTTGTTTTAGGGAGGTGGGGACCACCCCCGAGTTGAGTGAGGAGTTGATGGTTGCAGTTAGGAATGGGAGGATGTCTGGTGCTATGGTCTGGATGAGTGGGGAGGGTAGCTGGTCCAGCTGGCATGTAGTCAGACGGTTCGACGTTACCAGTGTCAGGGTCTCGGCTTCTGTAATGGGAGAGAAAGATGACAGAGTGAAGGATGAGGTTCTCGATTCAGCATTTGGAATGGGTGGGGGTTGGGAGAAGGAGCTGCGGATGTTCTCCACTTTTTCCTCAAAGAAGATCGCGAAGTCTTCGGCAGAGAAAGATGAGGGAGGAGGGGGTGGGGGGGGGGAGTGAGGAGGGAGGACATGGTAGCATGCAGTTTGCGAAGATTCTTGGCAGAGGCCTCGATCCTATGGTGAAAGAAAGAAGCTTTGGCATTAGTAATGGTTTTGGAGAATGTTAACAAGAGGTTGTGATATGTGTCGATGTCAGCAGTGAGGCGTGACTTTCTATACTTCCTCTCAGCCGCTCTCAGGACCTGTCTTTGTTCTCTCACTGGATCTGTCAGCCATGGACTGGGTGGGGAACGGCGGGCAGGTTTCTCAACGAGGGGACAGAGCTTGTCGAAGGAGGTTGCAAGGGCTGAGAGGAGGGTGGAGGTTGCCATCTCTGAGAGAAGGTGTCACTCAAAGGTAGAGCGGATAGTATGTCAGAGGAGAGGGTGGAAGGGGATAGGGAGGGCAGATTGCGTCTGTGGGATATTTGTGGATATCCTGATGAAGAATGTTCTCAGTCAACCGAGGTTTGGATAATAACAAAGGTTTATTAACCAAACAGATAGATTACATAGAGAGAATGGCTGAGGGCTTCCCCCAGGTGATCAGCTGAAATGACCCAGGTGAGAAGACCTCGATTGTGGTCGGGAGGAGCCCTTTATAGTTCAACAAGGGGGGGTGTGTGGTCCCATTTGATAGGTCAATTGGGGGGGGGGGGGTACAGGTTTGGGGAGAAAGGGGAGGGGAATGTCTTATTCCACAGAGAGGGGGGGGGCATAGGTAAGGGGATACAGGGGAGGGGAATATATTTACATGAGAACATTAGATATTATACCACAATACTCACTTTTCTTTCTTATAATGTGGGTGAGATTAATGTATAATATACCAGGATTGTTTGGAACAGGTAAAAGTGAAAATAGAAAACAATTAAAATAATGAAAATTTGGCCGATGTGATGTTGGTTGGCATAACAGTTTAAAATAGAATTATTTACATCTATGATTCATGACATGATCGACTGGACTGCGGTCTGTGTTATTTTGATATCAGAGATGTGGGAATAGATATCACCCTTTTCTTTTATTAATTGCTCAAAATACCTATGTCAATGAGTGGTCCTCAACTCTGATATCAAACCACAATTAACATAAGCTATAGCTGTGCATATATCTTGGCATACCTTCAGTCATTCATGTCGTGACTCAGGGGAGCTAATGTGATGGTTGTGCATACAGGCATAGTAATAAAACTATTACATACATGTGAGCACTGTCTCTGTGTGGTCAGAGTGCACAGGGTGAAAAACAAAATTGTGTGCATAATTATTAGGAATAGGATTTACACATAAGGCTAATGTGTACAAAAACATTTTTAACAACCGTTAACCTGGTGGTTAATAAAACTAACATGATTGATTATGGGAAACTGTTCAAAAATATATATATATGCACATTTTATAATGATTCTTGATGAAATTACTTAGGATTCAGTTGTATTTAACCTGAGTTTGAGTGTCACTTTCATCTGTGATTGCCTCAGTTTTGTTGGTCTTTACTTAGAATCAGGCAATTTTCTCCATTTCTTCTCTATAAATGAGGAGATAAAACGTCTTATGCATCGCTTCTGTATGTAATTCTAGTGCATATATTATCAACTGTTCACCATACACGTGCAAAACAACAACGTTACATGTCCTCTTCTATGAGAGAATAAACCAACTGATTCTTTCTTGTCTGACAATACAATTTTGTAACCTAAGTAATTCAAATGTGATGTAATACAGTAACGCAGTAAAATTTAAATAAATACATAATAATGTGGACAATGTGTGTTCAGAAATCTCTTGGTCCACAGGGCTCTGATGATGTCTCTTCTTGACGATGCAGTCGGGAACATTCACTCCTCCATCATTCAGAGGGGGCCTATAGGAGGTTGTCATCCACTCCCTGTGTACCTTGTCAAGGGTCACCGGTAGCAGTATACTAGTAGTGGCCTTGCAGACTCTTTTCCTGGAGTCTATGTTGTTCTCCACCACCATCACATGTCTGCCACTGTGCTCACGCTTGACCTTTATCAGGCCTAGAGACATGGCGGTAGGGTGGTCTTGAACGTGCTGTGTGGTGGTTGGTCCCCCGCTCTCCGTCATCGCGGTACCAGAGGGGCGAGGGTTCGCTGGTGTAGTGGCCTGTCTGTAGGACGCTCTCTCTCACACGGATGACAATCTTGTCATGGGAATCCACCTTGATGGTCGGGGACTTCAGTTCCCTTTTGCAGATGGTCTGCCGCGGGTCGCTGGGGTGAGGCTGCATGTCGTCCTTTCTGTCTCTGCTCCCCTTCCTTTGGGGACGTCTGTGTTGTGTGGGCTGGTGGTTCTCCCACGGTTGTTGTCGTCGCCTCTGGTTGTGTCCGCAGCTCCTTGGCGGCGTCCCTGGTGATTCTATGCTGTCGTTCGTGGTTCAGGTCACGCGTCGTCTCACTCGTCCTGTCCTCTCACCAATTTATGATCTGAGGATGATAAAAAACTGCCTTAGAAAACCTCCTCACATAAATGATTCAACGCCTTTCTAAAGAGGAAAATCATTTAGGGTTAATTCAATTCATTGTGTAATACCATCATGCATTTGATATCGTTTGGATTCGATCTTTGCATGGAATCAGAAACATTTTTTTTTCTTCTTTATAATCTGTGATGTCAAATTTAATTTGATCTTACCTCAGGATGTGTGCGATGTATCTCAGGATACTTACCTCGCCACGCCTTCTCTGGCGTTATTCACGTCTCAGTGTGGCTCGTCATAATTTAGCATGGGGAAAAAACATAAAATCTAGGCAGCCAGTTAATTTTGCATGAAAAACAATCATTCATTTTCTCGTCTACTCTTAAGTAGTATTAATTTAATTACCTCTAATATACCTTGTGCATTTTGATAATCATTGTGTAAATGATTATCCTGCTTTCAACTGATACAAATAATTCTAACCCTAGCTAACCTTACTGTCATGCATTTGTCCTAATAAACTAACCTACACTGTAGCACTCAACACTTTGATGACCATTGTTACTCAGCTGATAGAGTTGTGCCCTTTTTGATGTCCTGTCATACAGAACCTGTGAGTCGCTTTGGATAAAAGTGTCAGCTAAATGATCAATGTATGTGTATACCTTGTACATTTAGATAATTGTGCTTCAATTTGTGGTTGATATTTTGCAGTCATGGAAATGTATTAGTTGTTTAAAAGAATAGTCTAAAGAATAGTCATGCATGTTATTGGTTATAAACAGAGAATAGAAGGAGGAGATTGTAAGTAAAGTTGTTTTCATCATTAATCTTTCATCTCGGGCACTTCTACTTTGTCTGGTTTTATTCAGAATTCATCTCTAATTCGTGTGCCTCTTGAAAAGAGATGATGAAAACGACTGGTTAGTTATTGTTAGTATGGGAATTAGGTAGATTTTCATGACTGCAACATCATCACCTGTGTTTATACTATACTAAGTTGAGTCTCTAGGTGTGGTCAGAGTACATGCTGTTGCATAGCTTTGTCTGCTCCTGCCCTTTGTTTTTAAGTACCCATCCTGAATAGTGTCTGCTATCGTCTCACAATTGATTTCCCTTTAGCTCCAAACTGCTTTGTTCTAAAGTAGATTAACTCAGTCCCTTTCTGTCTCTTGATTGTCTGTTTGCTTCTTGTAAACACAATTTACATGTGGGTGTTTGGATGCAGATTTGTTTTAACTGGTCAATCGATTGTCTTTCAGCTCCACACATGTTGGCATGCAAATTGTTGGAGTTTCAGTCTTTTGTGATACCATTTGGGTGTAGGTCTCTGCATCTCGCCTCAGAGCCTGACTGAAAATAAAAACACATGTTAATTTTCCACTCCTAAGACCATTTGAGTGGGTTCTTTGTTGATTGTCTGTGAGCTTAACAAAAAACATCAGCTAGTTCTCATCCATCCCATCCTAGGATGTAATGATAGTGTTATCATTTATCAATCATATCGCATATGTACACAAGCATCATATGAATGTGGAACCACACATTTTGAATCATGTTTAAAATGTCTTACGATGGAAAGGGCTAGTTATCTTTCATTGGTTCTTTAGATAAACACATTAACTCAAGTGAGTGAATATAACCTACTTGTTAACCTAAACATCTTACTTTTAAACATAATCTATGTTGTTTGTGTTCCAAGTTTTCAACATTGAAAGCTTATAAAGTCTAATCTAACGCTGTTTATGTGGACTACAATTCCTGTACT
The DNA here is from genome assembly GCF_963971535.1 of Notolepis coatsorum. NCBI lineage: Eukaryota > Metazoa > Chordata > Actinopteri > Aulopiformes > Paralepididae > Notolepis > Notolepis coatsorum. The sequence continues at coordinate 83,164,310 of NC_140170.1, forward strand.
GCCATATACTGGGAACCGGAAGTGTTTGTTTAGCTCCCCATATTGGTCAGTATGACCAGTACGCCCACAGATGTATTATAATTCTGAAACAGACATTGTAATTAGCTTTATGTGACTTATAATGTGTAAATTAAAGCAACATAAACACTCAAGTGATCTGAGATAGTTGTAATTTACTGTAACTGAGATGATAGTTGTGTATGTACAGTTTCTACGTCAAATGTATCTTTTCTTGACTCCTTTTGTATCACAAACAGTACTGAATTTGCAAATCTGGTATAAATAAATGTATAGATGTAGCAGTACTGACTATCTGTATGTCATGTATGTCATATATGTCCTGATGAATTGAAAATGGGGGACCCTGATGTAAACAAGACGAAAGTCTTTCTCTGGTCTGCATCCCCTTAACAATTTGTGTGTATTGAGCTGTACTGTATTGTACCCATTCTGCAATCTGTTAATAAAGTTTTCAATCAATCAATCAAAGCATCTATATTTATGATTTTCATACTCACCGGGGAAAGCTGTTGTGTTGACGTCGTATATTATACGTGGACTTCATATACCTTCGGCCTCGGGCATATTAAACCTTACCGTTCGCCCAATGATAGTTTCATATCGCACTTTTGTATGACGTCATCAGCCCATGCGACGTTCACGCGTTGTCATTCGCCTCGGAAATAACGCTTTGCAATCCTGCATACTAGTTCCGCGAGCTCTCAATAGCCTGGAATTTACCTAAACCCAGCGTTTTGTTACCGAATGAACGCGCCTGTGCATATGTGAAAACGTAAACAAACTGAAACGATAAAACTATACTTCCCAAATGGTCGTTCCCGTGGGCCGGTTTTGTTGGTTCCGGAAATTACTATCCTAGTTTGTCGCGTGAATTGCACCTCAATGTTATTCTCTGTATAACGGTACTCGTCTCCCTATGCTTGGCGCGATATCAGTCGGCATAATGTGCACATACAAACGAGACTTTAAACAGACAAACAAACATTAATACATATAAGTTAACGTGTGTATATATCTGACTGTTTTGGATCGCTGTTCGTTTAGTCGGCCAGCATCTGCTGCGACAAGGCATTTATCCCTTGATATAACTACACATCGTTATTAAAGTCATAACGACCAAACCTGACTTCGAAATTTACCAGCGATATATTAGATTATATATACCTTTTAATCATACTCTCGGTCCCTTCGACCCGCGACTAATGTCCCGTTAAATGTACATTCACGTACTGCCGAGGCATCGCCGGTCTCCTTCCCGCTCTCTGTATGATTAATTGATTAATTCAATCCAAATATATCGTTTTCAGGAATGGAAGAGGTTGTGAGCTTAGTTTAAGGTTGCATCTATGAATATATATCGTTACTCTGTTAAATCTAATTAGATTATAACAGCTTCTCGGTCCTAACTTCCCGCCTCTTTGCCAAAAGAATCATAGAATAGTTTCTAAGAGAGTAGCGTTTTCCAATGATATCACTCTAATAAGCTCACGTATCTCCTTTTGTTGCCTATATTTCAGCCTGAATTAGACTTGGGTTAGCAATTCAACAACCTTACTGTGTGCCTTAGCTTTTGGTCGGCTCCGACTCGACCAGGAATAGCACTTCAACCTTTGTGCCTAAACTTTTGGGAATAGCACATATAACCCATCCTCTCAGAACCTCCTGATAAGGACCCAGATGCATGCGCGCCCTGGTAACGATTCTCAATACAGATCAGATATATTAATGCACATTATTCTTACTCAGCCATGATCTCAATATTTGACAACATTCTGTAATGTTCACCTAGCACAGAGAAAAGCGGGAAGGTTTTAATTCCTTGCCATACATTTTTGGTCGACCATCTATTATACTCACTTTTCTCTGTATAGCTGAAACAATACAGCACGCCGGTAGGACGCAAGAAGGTCCGTCACAAGTTCGTAGACGCCAATTGTGGGATATTTGTGGATATCCTGATGAAGAATGTTCTCAGTCAACCGAGGTTTGGATAATAACAAAGGTTTATTAACCAAACAGATAGATTACATAGAGAGAATGGCTGAGGGCTTCCCCCAGGTGATCAGCTGAAATGACCCAGGTGAGAAGACCTCGATTGTGGTCGGGAGGAGCCCTTTATAGTTCAACAAGGGGGGGTGTGTGGTCCCATTTGATAGGTCAATTGGGGGGGGGGGGGTACAGGTTTGGGGAGAAAGGGGAGGGGAATGTCTTATTCCACAGAGAGGGGGGGGCATAGGTAAGGGGATACAGGGGAGGGGAATATATTTACATGAGAACATTAGATATTATACCACACGTCTGAGTGAGATGGTTTGAGTTGGGGTGAAGACCTTTCGGTTAAGCATGAGAGTTAGTGAGAAGGATATGAAGGAATGGTCAGATACATGTAGGGGAGTTACCGTGGTGTTAATGATGCTGGAGTTACGGGAAAATATGAGATCCAAGGAGTTGCCTGCTTTGTGGGTGGGAGGCATGGCAGTGGGAGTCAGGTCAAACAATTGTAGGAGGGAGACCACTATGACTGACTGAGATGAGTCAGGCAGGTTGAAGTCGCCCAATAGAAGGAAAAGAGTAGCATCTTCCGGTAAGGAGCTTAGAAGCATGTCCAGCTCATCTGTGAAGTGATCGAGCGGACCTGGAGGGCGATAAAGTGTAACAATGGTGAGATTGAAAGGATTAGAGACAGTTACTGCATGATATTCGAGAGAGGAGAGTGACAGTGCTGGGAGTGGTGTTAAGTTTGTAGCCCATGAAGGAGATATCATGAGGCCAGTGCCTCCACTCCGTCTGGAAGGTCGAGGTGTGTGAGTGAAGTTATAGTGTGTAGATAATGCTGCAGGTGTTGATGAGTTATTGGGGGTTATCCAAGTCTCGGTTAGAGCCAGGAGCTGCAGATTTAGACTATGGGCGTAGGCAGTAATGAAGTCAGCTTTCTTGACTGCTGATTGACAATTCCATAAGCCTCCCCGTACTGTGACAGGTGTATTAGTGGCTGTAGGAGGGTAGGAGAGATTAGCCGGGTTGCTAGCAAACTGCCGTGGGTGGGTTGAATCTGTTCTGGAGGAGCAGATTATGGATATAGGTATGAGACACATTGTGGTGTCAAGAGTGGCAGGGAGGAAGGGAGGTAGTAGAGAAGTAGCAGAGTGGGAGGGAAAGGGAAATTTTTCAGAGTGGAGTGAAAGATAGGACTAGGGGGTACTTAGCACTAGGTGGATCGGTGGATCCCTCTGCAAAGAACTCCAGGAAAACTCCTCTTAACTCCTCTTTGTCCCTCTTCATTTATCGACGCTTCGCTGACGCTAAGCCAGCAAACCTTTAAATCACTATCACTAATTAGTGCTGTCTTAACACCTGGCCCTTAATGGGGGCACTTAACTAAACAAAATGGCCGTTTTAAACACGCCCCTTTAATCAAGTCACCTGATTCCTCACTTTTAAGATTCACTAATAAACTTAAAATGGCTTACCCTAGGTTTCAGTATAAAACAATGTTTCTCAGTGAGTGTGTCCTGTCCTTCCTTAACAGAGCTCAGTACAGAGTGATTTCAACACAGACTGGACTTCTGCTTTTAAACAGGACCTTAATGGCTCACTTAGCAAAACAGGAGCTGCTGCTGGTAAACAGGAAACAGTCCCTTAATGGGGGCACTTAACTAAACAAAATGGCCGTTTTAAACACGCCCCTTTAATCAAGTCAGCTGATTCCTCACTTTTAAGATTCACTGATAGACTTAAAATGGCTTACCCTATGTTTCAGTATAAAACAATGGTTCTCAGTGAGAGTGTCCTGTCCTTCCTTAACAGAGCTCAGTACAGAGTGATTTCAACACAGACTGGACTTCTGCTTTTAAACAGGACAGGCCCTTAATGGCTCACTTAGCAAAACAGGAGCTGCTGCTGGTAAACAGGAAACAGTCCCTTAATGGGGGCACTTAACTAAACAAAATGGCTGTTTTAAACACGCCCTTTTAATCAAGTCAGCTGATTCCTCACTCGTGTGACTTGTGCCAAAATTAGTTTTTTCTTCTTTTCCGAAAGTCTTGAAAAATGACTTAAGGCAATTATGCTATGAGGCTAACGATATTCAAAGTAAGCTCACACATACAATCCAAACTCAATGACCGAAAAAAGGAATAGGCTGAAGCACATGCTTATTTTTGCCTATATCCTTTACAGTGTAATGAATAGTATAGTAGTAGGCAGAGCGTTCTCTTTGATTTATCTACAGTAAATTATCTACAGTAACAAATCTACATCTATAATGAAATTCTTTTTTTTATATTATTATTATTTGTATTTATTCATTCAACTCTTTTTATTTGATGTGTGTTTATGTGGGTACGGGTAGGTATGGATATTGGATGTATACTATGGATGGATGGATGGAGGTATGTATGTATGTATATATGTGTACACTACATGTAAAGTGACTTCATTGACACAATAAAGTATATAAAAAATTTCTAATTATCAGATTCGATTCACCCCACAGTTATGTCAGTGCTGGATTTAATCTGGCATACTGGAGATTGTAACTGATGTCATTTAATCTTGAATTTTTAACAATACAAAAAAAAAAAAATCTTATTCCATAAAGCAGGGACAGAAAGCCATTGGTTGATTTTCTATACTGACACTGGGCTGGCCGAATCACATCTCTTATTAGGCCCCACCCCTCCCCTTGATGGATGATGGCGTCAAAATAGATAAACAAGAGCGTGGGGGGGGTGCAGAGAAGTTGGGGGCCAAAATGTTGGCAATGCCGCCAAATATGCCAAAATAACTAGTATCCCTTTGTTTGAAAACCTACACCTGCATCTCGTCCTCTCTGTTCTGTACTGCACCTGGGTCGAACACACCTACCAAACCGTAACATGTATCCCCTGTGCAGTCGTTTAAAGGTGCTGTAACTGGTATTTTGTTGTTAAAATAAGTGGTCTACAACATTCCGAGAGCCATCATTGATATAGTGACAAATAAATACCACTTACTGGTAATTTTACTTTAAATAACTCCAACTGGAAAACAAATTAGCCGAAGAATAGCTACTAACTGCTGAGCAATTAAACTCATAACTTTGCTTAATTAATTCTGTGACAAATGTAAAAGACCTTCAGCTCCTGTGGTTGCTGAATTTGTCAAACCACTGGGATGTTCTAGCCTATAGTCTGCCTACAGGTTACGGTGAATGCCTAATTTATCAGTCATGGTCGGCAAAATGTTGTGTGCTCGCTAATCATTACCCCAACAAGTGGCCAGAGGATCACGCAATGGTGTTGGTGGCGTGCAGTGTTGTAGTAGAGTCACTAAATCTCGAGTCCGAGTCGAGTCTCGAGTACCCAGTGTTCGAATCCAAGTCTGAGTCACCAAAGAAGAGCCAGAGTCGAGTCCCCATTACCCTAGTCTGAGTCCGAGTCATCAAGGTTGAGTCCACTGCACTCTGGCAGTCAAAGAACTGACATACAAATAAAAAAAGGTCTACATTAATAAACATAAGTGACACAATAGCCAAACAAATGCACTAGCCATCAATATCGTATGCCAAATGATTAGGGCCTATTACATTTTTTTTTTTATAAAACAACTGTATTTATCAATTAACAAGTCTCAGTCTTCATCTGCACCTTCAGAGTCTGAATGCAGTCAATGCTCAAGTTCAAGTCCAAGTCCGAGTCATCAGTGCTCAAGTCCAAGTCGAGTCACGAGTCAGTGAAAATCAGTCCAGGACTCGGACTTAAGTACTACAACACTGGTGGTGTGTGCGCTGGTGTCCGAAATGGAGGGGCAGGTGACATTTCTGAACGATCGAGTGGTGAAATCGTAAGTCTTAAAGCTGCTTACGTCGGCAGAAGTCCCGAGACGGATGAGACTTCAGCATAATTTTTGGGACGCTAGAGACATTTCTATCAACCAACAAATGGATGAACGTTCTTCAAACCCGAGGTTTCAGAGACGTTTCATCTAGCTGTGGATGAAGTTCACACTGTGGTACAATGGTAAGTAACGCTATATTAATAATGTATGCCCCATTGGCCTTATTAGTCGAATTTACCGGATGATTTGATGGGGGATGGTACAAGTTAGGTTCCCTGTGTTATTTGATTTCATAAAAAAAACTGCCATTCCTCCAAATCCTATTGCGTTGCTTTTAATTGTAATCTCCCTCTACCCAAGGGTTTCGATAACAGTTACTGTAGCTATAACCCTCGTTCTGCTGTGTGAAACAACCAAGACACACGACATTGACCCAACAAACCAAATAAAAATACAAACATTAACGGCTGAGAATTTCATAGATCCCCATGATAAACTAAACATAATCATTGAGATTAAACATTCATTATAAACATAGAGAAATTCCGATCTGTTGTAGGGGGTTGGTGGGGGGGGTGGGTCTTTATGGGAGCTGATAGGGGGGCATTGAAAAAAGGTTGAGAACTACTGTTTTAAAGCTTCATAAACATATGTTATTGCTTTGACATGTTGTCTGTATTCTAAAATGTTTACATTTTTTCTGCATTTGTTTACAGGGGTGACGGCCAGGGGGACAAGGCCCCGTTCAGGAAGTGGTTCAGTGTGCAAACTCAGATCCCTCCTTCCTTTAGTTCCAGTACAGCATCCAAGAAAAAACAGATTACATTCAAGTGTATTATCATTGTACAGCAGGATACAGTCGTACAGGAAATAAGTTGGCATCTAACCAGAGTGCAAGGTACCAGTGCAAGGTACCAGTGCAAGGTACCAGTGCAAGGTAACAGTGCAAGGTAACAGTGCAAGGTAACAGTGCAAGGTAACAGTTTCAAGTTTCAAGTTTCAAGTTTCTTTAATAGTTGTCATACAGAAGTACAGAATACTTTCATACAAAATGCTTCTTACTGTTACGCTCCAGAGACTGTGCTAGACAAGATAGTATCAAATAACATAGTATAGCATGTAGTTTAGAAGAAGAAAATGAGGTCACAGTGTTCGGTATAGACATATGTACAATGTTCTGAGTTACCATATAATATACAATACTATGCAGTGTACTAATGTACAGTACAATATAGTGCAAAGCAGAAATGGGATGAGGTACAATTTAGGTACAATTTACAGTAAGGTGTACGAGTTGTAGTGCAATCCTTCATCAATAAATAATAAGTGTGGGGAGTGGGTGCTACAGTGTGTTTGTTTAAAGTGGGTGTGTGCTATAAAGTGTGTGGAGTGGGTGCTACAGTGTGTTTGTTTAAAGTGAGTGTGTGCGTGTGGATGTGTGTGCTATGTGCGTTTGGTGGTTGTTGTTGTGTGGGGGAGGATCTATGGTGGTTGTTGTTGTGTAGTGTTCATTCATTGTTCGTTTAGCAGCCTGATGGCCTGGGGATAGAAGCTTCTTCTGAGTCTTTCTGTGCTCGCCTTGAGACTCTGGTATCGCTTGCCTGACCGCAGCAGTTCAAAGAGGCAGTTGTTCGGGTGACTGGAGTCTTTAATGATTCTCTTAGCCTTGCCCTTGCAACGCTTGTTGTAAATGTTCTGGAGGGTGGGGAGCCCCCCTCCAATTGTGCGTTCGGCTGAACGCGTCACTCTTTGTAGTCTGCTTCGGTCTTGTGCAGTGCTATTCCCAAACCAGGAGGTGATGTTGCCGGTCAAGATGCTCTCTATTGTACATGAGTAGAAGTTCTTAAGGATCTTCTGACTGACTTGGAACTTCCTTAGGCGCCTGAGGAAGTAGAGGCGTTGTCGTGCCTTCTTCACAACACTGTCAATGTGTGTGGTCCATGTCAAGTCCTCGGATATGTAGGCTCCGAGGTACTTAAAGCTGTTGACTCTCTCAACCGGTGCCCCGTCGATGCTGAGGGGGCTGTAGTCCTTGACCCCCGACCTCCTGAAGTCCACAATCATCTCCTTTGTTTTGCTGACGTTCAGGGAGAGGCTGTTTTCCTGGCACCATCCCGCCAGGACCTTGACCTCTTCCAGGTAGGCCCTCTCGTCGTTGGCAGAGATCAGGCCCACCACCACTGTGTCGTCAGCAAATTTGATGATTGTATTGCTACTCCGCTGAGCCACACAGTCGTGTGTGTACAGGGAGTAGAGGAGGGGACTCAGAACACAGCCCTGGGGGGCCCCTATGTTGAGGGTGATGGATGAGGAGGTGCAGTTGCCTGCTCTCACCACCTGGGGTCTGCCAGTCAGGAAGTCCAAGACCCACTGGCAGAGGTCATAGTTCAAGCCCAGGTCCCTGAGCTTGGCTATGAGTATGGAGGGGACTATGGTATTGAATGCCGAGCTGTAGTCGATGAATAGCATTCTCACATAGTTCCCCTGCCTCTTGTCCAGGTGTGATGCTGCTGTGTGCAGCACATGGGCTATGGCGTCCTCCGTGGACCTGTTGGGGCGGTATGCAAATTGCAGGGGGTCCATGTTGATGGGGAGGGAGGAGCAGATGTAGCCCTTTACTAGCTTCTCAAAGCACTTCATGGCTATGGAGGTGAGAGCTACAGGGCGGTAGTCGTTGAGGCAAGCAGGCTTGGATTTTTTGGGTACAGGGATAATAGTGGACTTCTTCAGGCAGGTGGGGATGACAGCCTGTTCTAAGGACAGGTTGAAGATGTCAGTGAATACTGGGGCCAGTTGGTCGGCACAGACTTTTAGGACGCGGCCGGGGATGCCGTCCGGACCTGCTGCCTTCCTGATATTCACTTTTTTAAAGGTCCGCCTCACCTCACTGTTACATGGTAACAGTGCAAGGTAACAGTGCAAGGTAACAGTAGGCTACAAGGTAACAGTGCAAGGTAACAGTACAAGGTAACAGTGCAAGGTAACAGTAGGCTACATGGTAACAGTGCAAGGTAACAGTGCAAGGTAACAGTAGGCTACATGGTAACAGTGCAAGGTAACAGTGCAAGGTAACAGTAGGCTACAAGGTAACAGTGCAAGGTAACAGTGCAAGGTAACAGTGCAAGGTAACAGTGCAAGGTACCAGTGCAAGGTAACAGTGCAAGGTAACAGTACAAGGTAACAGTGCAAGGTAACAGTACAAGTTACCAGTGCAAGGTAACAGTGCAAGGTAACAGTACAAGGTAACAGTGCAAGGTAACAGTGCAAGGTAACAGTACAAGGTAACAGTGCAAGGTAACAGTACAAGGTAACAGTGCAAGGTAACAGTGCAAGGTACCAGTGCAAGGTAACAGTACAAGGTAACAGTGCAAGGTACCAGTACAAGGTACCAGTGCAAGGTAACAGTGCAAGGTAACAGTACAAGGTAACAGTGCAAGGTAACAGTGCAAGGTAACAGTACAAGGTAACAGTGCAAGGTAACAGTACAAGGTAACAGTGCAAGGTAACAGTGCAAGGTACCAGTGCAAGGTAACAGTACAAGGTAACAGTGCAAGGTACCAGTACAAGGTAACAGTGCAAGGTAACAGTACAAGGTACCAGTATAAGTTAACAGTACAAGTTAACAGTGCAAGGTACCAGTGCAAGGTAACAGTGCAAGATAACAGTGCAAGGTACCTGTAACTGAGGGGTACAATTCCCTGACTGTATGGTTAGATATGATACTTACTACCACTACCTCTTGTACTTTAGACTCTGGCCACCCAGTACTAGGTATAAATAATTATGATAAACACTCCCACCTGATGAAACGGATCCAACACAAATGTACCAAGTCGAAAGTCTGCATTTAATAATAATACATAGCAAAAGGTATGTACAACGATCACTTAATTACATTTATGATTTGAAATAGTATGCACTTTTATGGCAAATGAGTATTCGTAGGTAGATCAATATCGAATGTCCAATCTCTGATTGCGCAGGAAGCAAATATACAACCTGGAATATTTAGGGAACAATAGCAATGATACTTGAATGATTATATAGCTGGATACACTAGGGGAAGGTTCCGACTGCTTGTAGGACAGCTGGAGGGGGGGGGGGTAGAGTCTGGCTGTATCCCGTCTGGCCGAGGGTATCCTGGGAGAGCCCACAGTCGTGCGACCCGGTGCCCAGCGATCCTCGATCCACAGATGAAAGCAGTTGGACTCTCTGTGGCCGGCGTCCTCCGGTCCACGATGGAGAGACGTGAGGCGACCTCGTCGTGTAGAGTGTCTTCTCACCTGTCGTCCTCTCCGGGGGGGATATTTCCAACACACCGCAGTGTTGGCCTTTATCCATAGAATAATCAAAGTACTCAAAGCATAATCCAAGCCGGGGAAGGCTAGCCGTCGTCGGTAGAATAATCCAATATACAGGTCCACTCGCTCTTTGGCCTGGAGCTCCTCGGGTGCAGCTTCACGTGGGGTCAACCACCCTGGATAAGCGTCCAGCTGATGCCCGAAACGATGGGGGTGCTGATTACTATAGAACTCTTACCGCACGAGGCACTACATATGAATAGACTATTATTAGCTTAATAGAATACGTCCAACTCGACGATATAGTGCCAAATATGACTATTCAAATATTAATATACACGATGTGTCAATGCCGTTACTGGGCCGAATTGGCCTTACTGCCCACACGTGGTTCGCGGGGAGGCTTTTGCGTCTGTCACTCTGTTGGAGGGTAAGGAACTGGACTAAAAGAAAGCTCTACTTTAATAGCGCAGTATATATACGCACTATGAACAAATAGTACCATTAGTGGTGCGGTAGACATATTCCTACGCGGAACTAGGACTTGTCCATACATGTTGAGCGGTACGATTGAACCTGGTCTGAGGGGTATGGCGACCTGGCACCAAGGTCTCGTCCAATGGTAGAATGGAGACTATTATGGGATGTTCAGTAGACTAGAAGGGATATTCAATGCATATTGTACAAGGAATATACAAGGGATATCAGGGGATATACAAATACAATTAAATATATATATATAAATAAATATATATATTCGGTTTAATCTGATCCTTCAGAACAGCCGCCCCCTAATTGGTCCCAACCCAATTAGTTAAGCAGAGACAGATTAACCGCACTGTCTACCACTCAAAGGTTCACTGTAAGGGTCAGTCAACTCACAAAGTCATAGGGTCATGGTCATCATCGATTGTGTCTGGGAGTCGGGGCAGTTCTATGAGCCTCGCCACAGGACGGGTGTAAATGCGCCCCTGGACGAGTACTTCCGCTGCTCGGACCTTGCCATCGGCACCGGTGATCACTTTGCTCACGCGGCCAGCCGGCCACATAGCTCTGGGTAGTGACTGGTCAATAATCATGACGCCCTACATTGGCTTCCTATCCAAGCCCGCTCTGACTTTAAAGTGCTACTCCTCACCTACAAAATTTTAAATGGGCTTGCACCGCTCTATCTATCTGATCTCATCTCCCGATACTCGCCCGCTCGTGCTCTGCGCTCACAAAATGCGGGGCTTCTATCGACCCCTAGGGTTAAAAAGAAATCCGCCGGCCACAGAGCCTTTGTCTACCGCGCTCCCTACCTGTGGAACAAATTACCTGCCGTCATCAGGGGCGCCTGCTCTGTCGAAGCTTTTAAATCCCTGCTTAAGACTCATCTTTTCTCTCTCTCCTTCAACCTACCTTGATCTCACCTGGTCGGGGACTGACCTTTAGATTAATCTGTGTAGTTTAGTTATGGTACAGGGTACTACATGGTACCACTGGGTAGTTTACTATAGGGTAGTTTAGTTAGGGTACAGGGTACTACATGGTACCACAGAGTACTACTTGGTACTGCATGGCATTACAGGGTACTACATGGCTTACATAGCTCTACATGGCACTACATGGAACTACAAGGCACCACAGGGTACTACATGGCACTACAGGGTACTACAGGATACTACGGGGTACTACATGGCACTATGGGGTACTATAGGGTACTACATGGCACTACGGGGTACTACATGGCACTACAGGGTACTACATGTCTGCTCCTTTGCAGCACCACAAACATGGGAACTCTCTAACTCTTCCCCCCCCCCCTCTCCCCCCCCCCCCCCCTCCCTCCCCCTTCTCTCTGAGTACCCGTCTCCTGGCGCTGACCAAGGTGATGGATGCCTCGGGGTCTTGGCCAAGCTTGTAGTGACTGCTCTACATGCACCTCCGAGGCATTGGATCAGTTATTCACCGCCGTCTGTCCGTGGTCCTGTCAACTGATTAACAGACTGTTAACAGATTAACAGTCAACGCGGTTTCATTGCTGGGTTAAGTACTTCTATTCTATTCACATAATACGCTTACTTCATATATCTACTCCATTCACATATATGCCTACCACTTGTATCTATTGCTATGTCCGCCTACTACAATCTCATGAGCTGTCTAACGCCTGTCCCGTCTCCCTGTCTTCCTATGACTTGCTGTCCTGGAGTGTTGACCGGAGTGTTGGACGTCCCGTGACGAAGGCCGGGAGATTGCGACCCCCTCTGCGTGCCCCCCTGTCTTCGGAGGTGTCGTAGTGGTGACCGGAGTGCCGGATGTCCCGCGATGATGTCGGGGAGTTCGCGACCCTCTCTGCGCCACCCCCCTTCCCCCTGTCTCCGGCTGTCCCTGAGCAACGACCGGAGTGTTGAATGTCCCGTGACTAAGACGGGGAGGACGTGACCCTCTTGCGCCGCCCCTGTGCCTCAAATAGATCCGCTATCAACTCTATCTTTAATCTTTCAAAATGTTCAGTTGCTATCGCTATTAGCTCTATCTTTAATTTTTCAAAATGTACAGTTGCTATTGCATGCACTCATCTGTGTTTCACCACACACATGAGTGCATGCTTACCAACTGTCCGTCTGCAACACTACTATCACCGACATCTAAGAAGGGAGATCCCCCCTTGAACGGCCCTTCTAAGGTTTCTCTCCTCCACATTGCCTGTGGAGCTTTTTTTTCCCCCTATTGTTAGGTTTTAGTGAGTTTTTCCTTACCTTCGCGTGGGGTATGTCTGGGAGTGCTTGCATTCTTTCATTTATTTGCATTCATCTAAAAAATGTTTGGACCCTATGGTGTTCTTGTTCTGTTCTTGACTTATTGTTATGTTGTCTTCTTGACTTGTTTAAAGAAGACCTGTACGGCCCATGGGGACATTAACGTGTGTTGTCGAGCCCTATAAATAAATTTGATTTGATTTGATTTGACTGTTCCTTCCGTCAAATTGTCTCTCTCTTTTACCCACTTCTGGCGGGTCTGTAGAGACGGTAGGTAGTGCAGTAGGAAACTGCTCCAAAACTTGTCGGCTAATACTTGGCTGTACCTCCACATTCGTCGGCCGTTCGCTTCTTCAAGCCGGTACATTGTCTGGGGTAACGCGGGATCTAGCCGCCCCATCAGGAGGGTGTTGGGGGTGACTGGGTCGACATCTGCTACATCACTGGAGACGTAACCGAGGGGCTTTGAGTTCAATACTCCCTCAATCTCCGTGAGGACTGTCATTAGGACTTCTTCCGCCACAGTCTGGGCCCCAAGTACTGCGTACAGGGCTGTCTTTATAGAACGTACTTCTCGTTCCCAAGTTCCACCGAAGTGGGGTGCGTTTGGGGGGTTGAATTGGAAGTCAATCTGGGCTGGAGCGAGGTGGGTCTTAAGTTCTGGGCCCATAGCTTGGAAGCTCTCCCTCAGCTCTCTTTCTCCGCCTTTGAAGTTTGTCCCGTGATCGGACAATAATGTAGACGGTTTTCCTTTCCGTGATGTGAATCTTCGGAAGGCCATAAGGAATGAGTCTGCGCTCATGGTCGGAAGGAGCTCGATATGTATCGCTCTGGTGGTCATGCATTTGAATACAATACCCCACCGCTTCTCGGTGCCTCTTCCTTTCTTTATGTGCAGCGGGCCAAAACAGTCCATGCCTGTTGAGTGGAATGGCTTGTCGCCGAGTCGGAGGCGACATGGAGGTAGGTCAGCCATCCGTGGTATGCTGGGCTGCGCGCGCCACTTTCGGCAGTCTAGACAGGTTCGCTGGAAACGTCGCACCGCCTCTCTTCCTTGAAGTATCCAGTAACGACGTCTGATTTCCGCGAAGACTCTCTCTGCTCCTGCGTGGTGTACATCCTCGTCGTATTTCTTTATAATCAGCTCTGTGACCTTGTGTCGGCTGTTCAATACGATCGGGTACTTAATGTCATCCGGTAAATTGGGGGCTCTCCGCAGGTGACCACCCACTCTGATGAGGGTATGTGTGTCACTCTCGGGGGCCAGATGAATCAATCTGCTGTCTGATGGGACGGGCTTTCCTCCCTGTAGACAGTCTAGTTCATCGGGGAACGAGTCTCTCTGGGCTCGTTGCAGTAGAAGCAGTTCTGCTTCCTCGTAGTCAGCTGCTGACATATCAGCGGGGGACTGAATCTCTGGGTGGTGCCGCAGGAATGTCCGTTGCTGCGCACTCTCTATGGTAATGCAATCGTCTATGTTGGGGTCTGCGGAGACAACAGTGCTCAATCCACAGAACATGGGTTTCTTATTCTCAGCCTCCTCGTCACTTGCTTCCCTCGGGGTGGGCGTGGGCCAATCTCCTTCCGGGAGCTTGAGGAATGCTGGTCCGTCACTGTAGATGTTATGACGGGTTAAGTCATCTAGGGACATTCCCCGGGTGATGACGTCAGCTGGGTTGTGTTTTGTATCAACATAGCGCCAGTTTGCTTCTCCGGTTAACTCTCCGGTTAACTCTTGAATCTCAGTGACTCTGACTCCCACGAAGACTTTGTATTTGCATGAATCCGATTTGATCCAGGCGAGTACTGTCGTGGAATCTGACCACAGGATTGTTCTATGCACCGGAATGGTGAGCTCACGTTGGATGAGCGTGGCTAGATGCGCTCCTGCGAGGGCTGCGCAGAGCTCTAGACGTGGGATAGACTGTTGCTTGCGTGGGGCTATTCTCGAGCGGGCGAGGATGAATGCTGTGTAGATCTCTCCCCCCTCTTCTTGGGCCCGCAAGTAGGATACTGATCCGTAGGCGACCTCGGAGGCGTCACTGAAGACGTGTAAATCCATTTTACATGTCTCTGGCCTCACCGTGGGTGGGAAGTAGCTTCGGCGTATATTAACGCCTGGGAGTGAGTGGAGTTCCATCTCCCACTCTCTCCAGGTGGATGCAAGGTGTGCGGGAATGGGGTCGTCCCAGCCCTGGTCCTTGTCCCACAATGCTCGTACAATCATCTTTGCCCTGGTGGTGTACGGTAGTATACATCCTAACGGGTCATATTGTCGGGCGAGTGTTCTGTACACACTCCGTCTGGTGGTCGGTATTGCCGTCGACCTTCCCTGCTCCGTGGTCAGGGGTTTGTGTCTATAGTGGAGCGAATCTGTTTTGAAGCGCCACACTAGTCCTAGTGTCATCTCTTGGGCTTCTCCTGGGATTGTGGCCATCCAGGTCTCGCTGCTCGCTGCCTTGTCCTCGGAGGAGAGGCTGCGCAGTACGTGCGGATCGCTGCTGGCCCACTGCCTGAGATCAAAGCCGCCTTTGATCAGAGAGGCGCGGAGTTTAAGTAGGAGAGCCTCGGCTTCTTCCTGGGTCGAAACGCTTTGTAGACAGTTATCTACGTAGAAGCTGTTCTTCACACTGTGTCGGACCTCTTCGTCCGCTGCTGGGTCCTCTGCGACATGTCTCTGTAGTGCAAATGTAGCACAGCATGGGCTGCATGTAGTTCCGAAAGGGAGGACTTCCCATTGGTAGATGGCTGGGTGCTCATCTCCTGGCCTCTCTCTCCATAGGAACCGCAACAGGGGCTTGTCCTCCTCTACTAATCTCACCTGCAGGAACATCCCTTTGATATCCCCGCTGATAGCCACCTTGTCCTGGCGGAAGCGGAGTAGTACGCCTAGTAGGGAGGGGCCGAGTGTAGGACCGGGCAATAGCTCTTTATTCAGATTTTGGGATCCGATCTGGTAGCTGCAGTTAAACACGATGCGGTCTTTGCCGTTGTGATGAACCTTGTGGTGGGGCACGTACCACGATTCAGTCGTCTGGTCGGCCTCTTTAATGTCAATCTTTGTGACGTGTCCCGCTGTGATGAGCTTCTCAATCTCAGCGCGGTATACACTTTCTTGGGCGGGGTCCTTGGCTAAGCGCCGCTCTGTGTTTAGTAGGTACCGCTCTGTGGCGTCTTTCTTTGCGTGAAAGGTAGGCATCCCTTCCCGCCGCAGGAGTGGCGTGGCGTATCTCAACACGCCGCTGACTGGGACTCTCTTTGTTCCCGTCTCGAGGAGGTTAATGGCGTAGATGTCGTCTTTAGAGCGAATGTCTTTCTTTTCGTTCTTAAAGGGCATTTGTTCTAAGGTCCATAGCCTCTCTACATGCTGCAGGAGTGCGGTGTCTCCCTCTGTGACTCGGGAGTGGAGACAGCTAGTGGCTGTGGTTCGGTTGAGAGATTTGGCGAGTGGGCCTTGGAGAGTCCATCCTAGGCGGGTCTCGACTGCTGCAGGACAGCCTCTGGGTCCGGTATGAACCCGGTCTATCGGGACAATGAGGTCTGCATGGTCGGAGCCTATCAACAGTGTAGGGGTAGCACCGTCTATGAGTGGGATCGGTAGCTTGCGTGGATGTACATATTTCTCCATCAGCTTGGCTACGGGGTATGTGTACCGCGAGAGTCCTATTTCTTGGCTGGTGAAAGCGTCTGTAATCCTGTACCGTCGCTCGGGCTGGCCGTTTGCTGCGATAGAGAATGAGACATTCTCGCCCTTTATCGTTTTCAAATCTCTTCTTATTGTCCGAATTGTCATTTGGTTTTCGCTCCCCCGCAGCCCTAGCTGGGCCGCAGCGGACGCGAGCAGAAGGGTCTTCTCTGACCCGTCATCAAGGACGGCGTAAGTGTCCATGACTTTATTCTGGTAGCTCAATGTCACACGGACTACCTTTAAGAGCACTCTGGCTCCGCTGCTGCTGGCGGGGTCGATGTACATGACGCTTGCTTTGCTGCTTGATGGTGCGGGTGGAGGCCGCCGTCTGTTACTGTCGTGGAGTATGTCCAGATGGGCTCCATCGCACCGACTGCACTTTTTCTTTAAGCGGCATTCGGCTGCCATGTGTGATCGCGCACAGCGAAAACAGCGTCTGTTGGACTTTATCCATTGACTCGCTTCCTCCGCATTCATCTTGGGGAATGAGTCACATTGTGACAGCCAGTGTTCTTTCTCACAGTAGGGGCACACTATCTTCCACTTCTCCTTTCTTGAGGGGGTACTGTGGCTCCTACTGCTTGGCACTGACTCCGATTGGTGCATGACAGTCACCGATCTTCTTCCATCATTTAGTCTCCTGGTTCCTTCTCTGGAGCCAGGGGTGCTCCGTCCGAATGTATCTAGCCGTAAGCTGCTGACTTCTCTCGCCAGGAAGTCGGCTAGATCGAGGAGGTTCGGTTCGGGGCCATTAGGGTCTCGGTGGTCTCTCTGCCGCCTAAAGCGCTCCTGTCGGGCGGGCGGTAGCTTCTCCAAGATCCTCTCTACATTTGAGTTGGCGTATAGTTCATGCCTACCCTTTTCCCTCTGCGCTCCCAGCATCCCTACTAGGGACTGCACTCTGATGGACAGGTCGTCCAGTGCTCGATTGTCTGTTGCTGGGGGTAGGCGGTCGATGTGCCTGATCTCCTGGATCACGTAATCCCATATACGTCCATATCTCTGGTCCAACGCTACCAGCGCTGCGGTGTATGGGGTCGTGGAAGTGGCGTAGGCGAGCGCTATGTTGTGCGCGCGGGGTACCTTTAAATGCTTCAGTAGTATCGCGTATTTATGGCGTTCATCAATGACATCCACCAACATTGTCTCCAGACACATGCGGAGCTCCGTATACTGGGCCCGGTTCTCCTGGGTGAAGTCTGGTACCATAGGTGTGCCAATGTATGACGCGGATTGTTGATACATCGGCGAGCGTTGGGGGAGAGGCCTCCTAGGCGAGTCTCCTCCTGCTCCTTGGCGTGGGCTGGTACCGGCTGTGTACCATGGCCCGCTGGTCCAGGTGCTGTTCCTCGGTGCGGGTCGTGCGTCGTGCTCACCCGTGAATAGCGTCGGGGGTCTGTAGCGCAGCTCCGCGGGGGTATAGCCTGGGCTGTACTGGACCTCCTGGTCCGGTAGAGTACTGTGCTGTCGTCGGGCGTGGTTCTCCTCCTCTTCCTCTTCATCTTCCGTTAGGTCATCCAGGGCTTGTAGTCTCTGATTTAGCCTCTCCGCAGTGTATGCTGCTCCTTCCCGGTGGCTGGGTCTCGCTTGGACCGGTTGGGGAAGGGGGTCTGCGGGGGGTATAAACCTCGTCTGTTGGTCAAGTTCAGGGTCGCTTACTCGGCTAGGGGATGCCGCCCTGGAGTGATGTCTAGACGAGTTCCTGGAGCCTCTGGTGGAGGGAGGGGGTGTTGTCCTTCTGATCAGCTGTTCTATTAGTTGCGCTTGTGCTCTGTCGCGCTCGGCTTCGCGCTTGGTGAGATCCGATTCTCTCTGGGCACCGGTGGCGGCGCGCTGGGCGTCGGCCCGGTCTCTTGCCATATTCTCTTCCATCTGAATGCGTCTTATTTCCAGGCGTATGTGCTCTTCTTCGCTCCGTTGCTGTATCTGCAATCGATTGCGTTCACCCTGGAGTCTATCGCGTTCAGTAGAGGCTTTCTGGCTGACGAGGAATGCCTGCTGTAGTGTCCTCTCTGCCTCGCTGGGAGAAGACGGTTGTATAGGGGAGCCGTCCCTTGGGGTACTCCGTGCGGAGTCTTGGAGCTCTATCTCCACGGTGCTCTCCTCATCTTCTTCCGTGCCGAGTTCTCTCTCGGTAGTGTTGTCTTCCTCCCGGGACTCGTCGGGGACTACTTCTTCGGTATTGGCGGGATGTAAAGTCATGTCTGGTTCCCCCTGGTCCCCACCGTGAGCTGGGTCAGTTACGTTAGAACCCATAGGGGCCTCTATGGTCGGGGTAGCCTGGTCGTTAGGGTTAGACATAATTTTACTTTCTAGTTTTACCGCGTTTACTGTTGCCGACAGGAGTAGGAAGGGGGGGGGGGGGTAGAGTCCGGCTAGGGCTGCGCAGAGCTCTAGGCGTGGGATAGATTGTTGCTTGCGTGGGGCTATTCTCGAGCGGGCGAGGACAAATGCTGTGTAGATCTCTCCCCCCTTTTCTTGGGCCTGCAAGTAGGCTACTGATCCGTATGCGACCTCTGAGGCGTCACTGAAGACGTGTAAGTCCATATTACATGTCTCTGGCCTCACCGTGGGTGGGAAGTAGCTTCGGCGCATATTAACGCCTGGGAGTGAGTGGAGCTCCATCTCCCACTCTCTCCAGGTGGATGCAAGGTGTGCGGGAATGGGGTCGTCCCAGCCCTGGTCCTTGTCCCACAATGCTCGTACAATCATTTTTGCCCTGGTGGTGTACGGTAGAATACATCCTAGCGGGTCATATTGTCGGGCGAGTGTTGTGTACACACTCCGTCTGGTGGTCGGCGCCGCCGCCGGCCTTCCCTGCTCCGTAGTCAGGGGCTTGTGTCTGTAGTGAAGCGAATCTGTTTTGAATCGCCACACCAATCCCAGGGTCATCTCCTGGGCTTCTCCCGGGATTGTAGCCATCCAGGTCTCGCTGCTGGCTGCCTTGTCCTCAGAGGAGAGGCTGCGCAGTACTTGCGGATCGCTGCTGGCCCACTGCCTGAGATCAAAGCCGCCTTTGATCAATGAGGCGCGGAGTTTAATCAGGAGAGCCTCGGCTTCTTCCTGGGTTGAAAGGCTTTGTAGACAGTTGTCTACGTAGAAGCTGTTCTTTACGCTGTGTCGGACCTCTTCGTCCGCTGCTGGGTCCTCTGCTACATGTTTCTGTAGTGCAAATGTAGCACAGCAGGGGGTGCACGTCGTTCCGAAGGGGAGGACTTCCCATTGGTAGATGGCTGGGTGCTCATCTCCTGGCCCCTCTCTCCATAGGAACCGCAACAGGGGCCTGTCCTCCTCCACTAATCTCACCTGCAGGAACATTCCTCCAATGTCCCCGCTGATGGCCACCTTCTCCTGGCGGAAGCGGAGCAGAACGCCGAGTAGGGAGGGGCCGAGTGTGGGACCGGGCAGTAACTCCTTATTCAGATTTTGGGATCCGATCTGGTAGCTGCAGTTAAATACTATGCGGTCTTTACCGTTGTGATGGACCTTGTGGTGAGGCACGTACCACGATTCAGTGGTCTGGTCAGCCTCTTTAATGTCCATCTTGGTGACGTGTCCCGCTGTGATGAGCTTCTCAATCTCAGCGCGGTATACACTCTCTTGGGCGGGGTTCTTGGCTAAGCGACGCTCCGTGTTCAGCAGGTACCGTTCTGTGGCGTCTGTCTTGGCGTGGAAAGTAGGCATTCCTTCTCGCCGCAGGAGTGGCGTGGCGTATCTCAACACGCCGTTGACCGGGACTCTCTTGGTCCCTGTCTCGAGGAGGTGAATGGCGTAAATGTCATCTTTAGAGCGAATGTCTTTCTTTCCGTTCTTAAAGGGCATTTGTTCCAAGGTCCATAACCGCTCTACGTGTTGCAGGAGTGCGGTTTCTCCCTCTGTGACTCGGGAGTGGAGACATCTAGTGGCTGTACTTCGGTTGAGAGATTTGGCGAGCGGGCCTTGGAGAGTCCATCCCAAACGGGTCACGACTGCTGCAGGACAGCCTCGGGGTCCGGTATGAACCCGGTCTATCGGGACAATGAGGTCTGCATGGTCGGAGCCTATCAACAGGGTCGGCATAGCATTGTCTATGAGCGGGATCGGTAACTTGCGCAGATGTGCATATTTCTCCATCAGCTTGGCGACGGGGTATGTGTACCGCGACAGTCCTATTTCTTGGCTGGTGAAAGCGTCTGTAATCTGGTACCGTCGCTCAGGCTGGCCGCTTGCTGCGATAGAGAATGAGACATTCTCGCCCTTTATCGTCTTCAAATCTCGTCTTATTGTCCGAATTGTCATTTGGGTTTCGCTTCCCCGCAGCCCTAGCTGGGCCGCAGCGGAGGCGAGCAGAAGGGTCTTCTCTGACCCGTCATCGAGGACGGCGTAAGTGTCCAGGACTTTATTCTGGTAGCTTAGTGTCACACGCACTACTTTTAGGAGTACTCGGGCTCCACTGCTGCTGGCGGGATCGATGTACATGACGCTCGCTTTGCTGCTGGATGGTGCGGGTGAAGGGCGCCGTCTGTTACTGTCGTGAAGTATGTCCAGATGGGCTCCATCGCACTTGGTGCACCTTTTCTTTAAGCGGCATTCGGCTGCCATGTGTGAGCGCGCACAGCGAAAGCAGCGCTTGTTGGACTTTATCCATTGACTTGCTTCCTCCGCGTTCAGCTTGGGGAAGGAGTCACATTGCGCTAGCCAGTGTTCTTTCTCACAGTAGGGGCACACTATCTTCCACTTCTCCGTTCTGGAGGGGGTACTGTGGCTCCTGCTGCTCGGTACTGACTCCGATTGGTGCATCACAGTCACCGATCTTCTTCCATCATTTAGTCGTCTGGTTCCTTCTCTGGAGCCAGGGGTGCTCCGTCCGAATGTATCTAGCCGTAGGCTGCTGACTTCTCTCGCCAGGAAGTCTGCTAGATCGAGGAGGTTCGGTTCGGGGCCATTCGGGTCTCGGTGGTCTCTCTGCCGCCTAAAACGCTCCTGTCGAGCGGGCGGCAGCTTCTCCAAGATCCTTTCCACATTTGAGTTGGCGTAAAGTTCATGCCTCCCCTTCTCTCTCTGCGCTCCCAACATCCCTACCAGGGACTGCACTCTGATGGACAGGTCGTCCAGTGCTCGATTGTCTATTGCTGGGGGTAAGCGGTCGATGTGTCGGATCTCCTGGATCACGTAATCCCATATGCGCCCATACCTCTGGTCCAATGCTACCAGCGCTGCTGTGTATGGGGTGGTGGAAGTCGCGTAGGCGAGCGCTATATTATGTGCGCGGGGTACCTTTAAGTGCTTCAGTAGGATGGCGTATTTATGGCGTTCATCCAATACATCCACCAACATGGTCTCCAGACACATGCGGAGTTCTGTATACTGGGCCCGGTTCTCTTGGGTGAAGTCGGGTACCATAGGCGTGCCAATGTATGACGCTGACTGTGGATACATCGGCGAGCGTTGGGGGAGAGGCCTCCTAGGCGAGTCTCCTCCCGCTCCTTGGTATGGGCTGGTACCGGCAGTGTACCATGGCCCGCTTGTCCAGGTGCTGTTCCTCGGTGCGGGTCGTGCGTCGTGCTCACCCGTGTATAGAGTCGGGGGTCTGTAGCGCAGCTCCGCGGGAGTATAGCCTGGGCTGTACCGGACCTCCTGGTCCGGTAGAGTACTGTGCTGTCGTCGGGCGTGGTTCTCCTCCTCTTCCTCTTCGTCTTCAGTTAGGTCATCCAGTGCTTGTAGTCTCTGGTTTAGCCTCTCCACAGGATATGCTGCTCCTTCCCGGTTGCTAGGTCTCGCTTGGACCGGTGGGGGGAGGTGGTCTGTGGGGGGTATAGACCTCGTCTGTTGGTCAAGTTCAGGGTTGTTTACTCGGCTAGGGGATGCCGCCCTGGAGGTGTGTCTAGACGAGTTCCTGGAGCCTCTGGCGGAGGGAGAGGGTGTTGTCCGTCTGATCAGCTGTTCTATTAGTTGCGCTTGCTGTCTGTCGCGCTCTGCGTCCCGTAGAGCACCAGCAGCTGCTCGCTGGCTGTCTGCTCGGTCTCGGGCCACATTCTCTTCCCTCTGAATGCGTCTTATTTCTAGACGTATATGCTCTTCTTCGCTCCGCTGCTGGATCTGCAGTCGGTCGCGTTCAGCAGCGGCGTTCAGGCTGATGAGGAAGGCCTGCTGTAGGGTCCTCTCTGCCTCGCTGGGAGAAGGCGGTTGTATAGGGGAGCCTTCCCTCGGGGTACTCCTTGCGGAGCCTTGGAGCTCTATCTCCACGGTGCTCTCCCCGTCTTCTTCCGTGCCGAGTTCTCTCTCGGTAGCGCTGTATTCCTCCCGGGACTCATCGGGGACTACTTCTTCAGTACTGGCGGGGTGTGAAGTCATGTCTGGTTCCCACTGGTCCCCACCGTGAACTTGGTCAGTTACATTAGAACCCGTAGGGGCCTCTATGGTCGGGGTAGTCTGGGCGTTGGGGTTAGACATACTTTTACTTTCTAGTTTTACCGCGTTTACTGTTAGTAGAAGACTAGGTTGTTGACTGACAGCGTAAGCCTCTAAGTACTGAGGGAGCCGTCGTTCGCGCTGCGGGCGTTGGTTAGGAGGATCGTTTCGTGGAGTGTTCATCATAGGCCATTTCAATATTAATAACACTATATTAATATTACACTAATTACCCATCCGGCTCGAAGGACCAATTGTAACTGAGGGGTACAATTCCCTGACTGTATTACTAGATATGATACTTACTACCACTACCTTTGTACTTAATATTCGGCCACCCAGTACTCGGCATAAATATATTATGATGAACACTGTCACGTAGATGAAACGGATCCAACACAAATGTACGAATTAGAAATAGGTCTTTATTTCTACACAGCGATGGTGTGTAGAGCAAGCACTTAATCAAATCAATCACATTTATGAATGGGAATTAGTATGCACTTTTATGGCAAGAGTATTCGTCGGTATATCAATAGAGAATGTCCAATCTCTGAAGGCGCAGGTGGTACATATACGACCTGGAATAGTTAAGGAAGAACAGCAATGATACTTTAATGATTATAGACTGGATACACTAGGGGGGGTTAATCCGGTCGCTTGTAAGCCGACAGGAGTAGGAAGGGGGGGGGGGGTAGAGTCCGGCTGCCTCATCCGGCCAAGGGTATCCCAGGTGAACCCACTGTAGTGCCGTTCAATGCGCCGGCGATCCTTGGACCACAGATGAAAGCAGGTGGACTCTCTGTGGGCCGGCGTCCTCCGGTCCACGGAGGAGAGACGTGAAGCGACCTCGTCTTGCAGAGCGTCTCCTCACCTTGCGTCCTCTCCAGGGGGGGGGTTCCAACACACGGCAGTGTCGGGGGTCTTTATCCATGGAATAATCAACGTATACAAAGCATAATCCGTGCCTGGGAAGGCGGGCTGTCGTCGGTAGAATAATCCGGTATACAGGTCCACTCGCTCGTCGGCTCTGGGGCTCCTCGGGTGCAATCTCACATGGGGTCGATCATCCTGGATAAGCAGCCAGTTCTCTGCCCGAAACGATGGGGTACTGACTACGGTAGTATTCTCACCGCACGAAGCACTATATATTAACAGACTATTATTAGCTTAATAGACTACGTCCAACTCGACGATATAGTGCCAAATATGACTATTCAAATATTAATATACACGATGTCTCAATACCGATGGTAGGCCGAACTTGGCCTTACTCCCACACGTGGCGTCGCGGGGAGGCTTTACGTCTGTGACTCTATTGGAGGGTAAGAAACTGGACTGAAAAGGAAGTCCTACTTTAGTAGCGCAGTATATATACGCACTATGAACAAATAGTCCCATTAGTGGTGCAGTAGCCAGATTCCTACGCGGAACTAGGACTTGTTCGTACATGTTGAGCGGTACGTTTGAACTGGGTCTGGGGGGTATGGCAGCCTGGCACCAAGGTCTCGACCAATAGTAGAATGGAGACTATTATGGGATGTTCAGTAGGCTAGAATGGATATTCAATGCATATTGTACAAGGAATATACAAGGGATATCAGGGAATATTAGAGAATATACAAATACAATTAAATATATATATATAATAAATATATATATTCGGTTTAATCTGGCCCTTCACAACACAAATATTAATATACACGATGTCTCAATGCCGATACTGGGCCGAATTGGCCTTACTGCCCACACGTGGTTCGCGGGGAGGCTTTTGCGTCTGTCACTCTGTTGGAGGGTAAGGAACTGGACTAAAAGAAAGCTCTACTTTAATAGCGCAGTATATATACGCACTATGAACAAATAGTACCATTAGTGGTGCGGTAGACATATTCCTACGCGGAACTAGGACTTGTCCATACATGTTGAGCGGTACGATTGAACCTGGTCTGAGGGGTATGGCGACCTGGCACCAAGGTCTCGTCCAATGGTAGAATGGAGACTATTATGGGATGTTCAGTAGACTAGAAGGGATATTCAATGCATATTGTACAAGGAATATACAAGGGATATCAGGGGATATACAAATACAATTAAATATATATATATAAATAAATATATATATTCGGTTTAATCTGATCCTTCAGAACAGTACCAGTGCAAGGTAACAGTGCAAGGTAACAGTGCAATGTACCAGTGCAAGGTACCAGTGCAAGGTACCAGTGCAAGGTAACAGTGCAATGTACCAGTGCAATGTAACAGTACAAGGTACCAGTGCAAGGTAACAGTGCAATGTACCAGTGCAAGGTAACAGTGCAAGGTACCAGTGCAAGGTAACAGTGCAAGGTACCAGTGCAAGGTAACAGTGCAAGGTACCAGTGCAAGGTAACAGTACAAGGTACCAGTGCAAGGTAACAGTGCAAGGTAACAGTGCAAGGTAACAGTGCAAGGTGCAAGGTAACAGTGCAAGGTAACAGTGCAAGGTACCAGTGCAAGGTACCAGAGCAAGGTAACAGTGCAAGGTACCAGTGCAAGGTAACAGTACAAGGTACCAGTGCAAGGTACCAGTGCAAGGTAACAGTGCAAGGTAACAGTAGGCTACATGGTAACAGTGCAAGGTAACAGTGCAAGGTAACAGTGCAAGGTAACAGTGCAAGGTAACAGTGCAAGGTACCAGTGCAAGGTAACAGTGCAAGGTAACAGTGCAAGGTAACAGTAGGCTACATGGTAACAGTGCAAGGTAACAGTGCAAGGTAACAGTGCAAGGTAACAGTACAAGGTAACAGTGCAAGGTAACAGTAGGCTACATGGTAACAGTGCAAGGTACCAGTGCAAGGTAACAGTGCAAGGTACCAGTGCAAGGTATTATCTGCTATTATCATATGTCCCAGCATGCTTCAAAACATCCACAATTATACCAGTACCCAAGCAGTCAGTTGTCACGTGCCTGAATGATTACAGACCCGTGGCACTCACCCCCCTCCCTGCTAAATGTCTAGAGAAACTGATCAGGAAACACATCCATCATCCCGGCCTCCTTTGACCAATATCAGTTTGCTTATAGGCAGAACAGATCAACTGAAGATGCTATAGCCATTGTGCTTCATACCGCCCTAGAACATCTACAGAAGAAAAACACCTTCGTAAGAATGCTCTTTGTCGACTATAGCTCTGCCTTCAACACTATACTCCCCCATAAACTCATCAGTAAACTCCAAACCCTGGGTCTGTGTAATATACTGTGTAACTGGGTGCTGGACTTCCTCACAAACCGCACACACGCCGTCAGGCTGGGCAACTACACCTCGTCCACCCTGTCTCTCAGCACCGGCGCCCCGCAGGGTTGCATACTCAGCCCATTACTGTACACCCTGCTCACACATGACTGTTCCCCCTCCTACCCCTCCAATTACATCATCAAGTTCGCAGACGATACCACAGTTGTGGGTCTCATAACAAACAACAATGAGTCTGCCTACAGGAGGGAGGTGGAAGACATTACAGCCTGGAGTGACAACAACAACCTGGCGCTCAACATAAAGAAAACAAGAGAGATCATAGTGGATATTAGAAGATCAAGGCCTGACCACTCCCCTCTGCTCATCAACAACGAGGTAGTGGAGAGGGTCACTGAGTTTAAGTTCCTGGGTCTCAGTGTGAGTGAGACCCTGTCCTGGAGCACCAACATCGCCTCAGTGATCGGAAAAGCTCAGCAACGCCTATACTATCTAAGGAAGCTGAAGCAGGCTGGCCTGCCACGAAATCTTCCCCTGTCAACTTTTATCATTGTGCGGTTGAGAGTGTGCTGACCTACGGTGTGTCTGTGTGGTTCTCCAGCTGCACAAAGGCAGAGCAGGAGGCTCTACAGAGGGTGGTGAAGGCGGCAGGCAGGATCGTCGGGACTCCTCTACCAAACATCACCTCCGTCTTCACCTCCCGCTGCCTCCACCGCTCCAAATGTATCATCAAGGACCAGTCTCACCCAGCACATCACCTCTTTCAGCTCCTTCCCTCAGGGAGGAGATACCGGTCCATACATGCCAAGAGTTCAAGATTTAAGAACAGCTTTTTCCCCCAAGCAGTCAGACTGTTAAACGCTCATTGACTGTCCCCTCACGTGCACCATGCACTTACCTGGACTTGATAATCACTGATTACCACCCATCATGCACTTTATTATTTAAAATATTCTGTTATGTACAGTGTTATATGTGTTATGTGTTTATCATGTATATATTGTACTACGGTCTGTGGGAGCTCCCCTGAAATTTCGTTGTATAGGCCCTACTGTGCAATGACAATTAAAAGTCTATTCTAAGGTAACAGTAGGCTACATGGTAACAGTGCAAGCTAACAGTACACAAGTGAATATATGGAATATAGGGTACATAATGAAGCTACTGAGTAAATATGCACATTTTGGTACAGTATTAATAAAGTACAGTTATATAAAGTATAAATATACTATGGTAGTAAGCCATGCTGGCCAGCAGTCTGATTTTCAGGCCAGCGGACTGATTTTCAGGACGTGTGACTCGACTTGGACTTGAGCACTGATGACTCGGACTTGGACTTGGACTTGAGCATTGACTGCATTGTAAAAGTGTTTCTGAGTGCTCTTTGTATTCAGAAGTGTTTCTACAGTACCTCTGCTTGGAAAAGGTTCACTGCACCCTGCAGGAGTGGAGGACATTGTACAACATAGATTGGTTGTACCACTCCGAGACTCCAGAGGACATTAAAACAGCATATCATCACTCACTCAGTAACCATGCCATCTGTCCTCTAAATAGTGATTGCAAAGATGGGCCTACATGTGACCTTGAGTCATACATAGATATAAAACAGTATATTAAAAGCATTGCTTTCAACTAGGGCTGTCAGTTTATCGTGTTAATTAGATTAATTAAGTACACAGCGAATTATCGCGTTATGAAAATTAACAAAAAAAATTATAATAATCTCATTCATTCCATAAGAATGTAGAATAAACATTTGCAGATCTTTTATTTTAAATGGACCATTTGCATGTTCTTTGTATCTGATTCGACATCTATGGATATCAGGGAATGTATTCCCAGTGTCAGAAATACTGTGTCTGTTACTAGGCTTGAGTAAATTGTAATGAACCAATTTTATTTATTTATTCTTTATCTTTGACTGTGAATAACACCATGCTAAAATTGACCAGGCCTGAAAAATCTAAGCAAATGAATAAATGGAAGATGATTAAAAAAAATAAAATGATTCTAGAACCCTGTTTTTTTTTTATCTACTTTTTCTCCCATTTTCTATTTTTCTCCCATCCCAATTTCGTATCGTCCAATTCTACCCTCCCTTGTCTCGAACGCTGTTAGGCCATGCACGAGTCCCCTCCGGTACTCGAGGTAGCAGCCGTCGCATCTTTTCACCTGCACAGCGCGATCTTTCAGCGTCGGGGGTCTGCGTTTTGGAGGGCACCCCGTCGCTTCCTGATTCTACTGCGCAGGCGCACCAACCGACCTGTAGGAGTCGCTGTCCACAACGTCCGATCCCCACCCATCAGCTTCCCACCCCCTAATACTGCCAAATGTATTAGTATGAACGACCAGCCAAGCTGAAGCAATGCGGAGAGCTGGGCTCGAACCCAGCGTCTCCTGCATTGGTGGTGAGCGCCTTGCCCACTGCACCACCTAGCCACGCTAGAACCCTGTTTTTAAACATCTTTTTTTTTTTTTTAAACTTTGACCAGTCAGCTGGTTCTTTTAGCGTTTATCGCTTTTTTCATCGCATTCATACTTGGTCAAGTTCGACCGACAGAAGCAGGCTGAAAGGGTTTAGAGGGGGGGGAAGACACTCTGGGAAAGGCACGGCTGCCGTCCGGGATTCGAACGCGCTCAGCCCCAGATCCGTGACGAGCACGGTTGTCCACGGCGCTGAAATAGCACTCGCGGTACGTGGTGAGCTACTGGAGCTCCCCCTTAAACATCTTTTTAAACTTAAAAAATACTCCTGCTGTTTTTTATTTCATCCGGTATATTGTTCCAGAGTTTCACTCCTTTAACTGACACAGACATACTTTTAAGTGTGGTTCGAGCTCTAGGCTGTTTGAAATTGAGTGTTCTTCTTAAATTATACGTCACCTCTCGTTCTTTAAACAAAATGTGTAAGTTACATGGCAGTTGATAACTTCTAGCTTTAAAAACTATCTCTGCTGTTTTAAGGTCAACTAAGTCGAGGAACTTTAATGCATGCCCTTAGTTCAAAGGGCATGCGTGTTTGTAGGATGGAGATAACTAACATTGTTCACAACCCTTATTGCGTGGCAGTTATTGTGTTAAGGCTCCTTGCCAAAATAAAGCTCTAAAGTATCTCTCTCTAAAAGATTTGGAGAGGGTCATGCATGCCTTCATTAGGTCTAGACTACTGTAACTCTTGGCATGTGGGCTTAGACCAGCTCTCTCTACGACGCCTACAGCTAGTGCACAGTGCTGCTGCTCGCCTTTTGACCAGCACAAGAAAGCGTGACCATAATTCCCTGCACTGGCTTCCTGTCCATCTCAGGATTGATTTTAAGATCCTGATGTTTGTATTTAACATTTGAAATGGTCCGGTCCCTCAGCACTAGATGAACTCCAACCATGTTCAGTGTAAAGAAAAACATATAATTAACTCTGAATATAAAAATATGAGAAAAGTAAAGTGTAATTAAAGGTGCAGATGAAGGTCTGTATGCCCTATCAGTTATATTATATGTTACAATAAATAGGCAATACATAATTAGAATCTGAAGATATACTATGAGTACAGGTAAAAGTAAACAGTGTACACAGCTGCAGTATACACTAGGTACCCTAACTGGCATGATACGTCATATGTTGTTGTCCGTGCAGGTTTGGTGGAAGAGTCAGACACACTTAGTGGTCAGACATTCCTAATAGTTCTCGAGTTCTGCCATGTACTATGTACTATGCTACTATCCATATATCACTACTTACTATGCTAATATGTCTATACTACTATGCACTCAGAGTGTAGCACTCAAGTTCAACACTGTTTGACGAACAATACCACAGACCCTTAGCCGCCAGAGGTGTACCTGTCCTGATGACTTCTTGTTCCCAATTTGCTTTGGATAAAAGCGTCAGCTAAATTATGTATGTTCCAGCTGATTCTCACGCAGTTAGGTAGAGGCAGTGATAGATCCCCCTTTGTGTGCAGCGTGCTACACTACAGCCTTGAGTTATTGTATGTTTTGAGGCAAATCATGTTTATCCCTATATGTAGCCTGTTCCACTCGAGCAAACAAGCATGGCTAAATGTTACATAATTTGCAGAGTTGCACTGTATGCCTCAGTGTGATATTTTCCAACGCAGGCCATAGGCAGTGTGCCCTGTGGAGTGAGGCTGAAGTACACAGTAATTGGTTGCCGACCTGCTGTTTTGCTCCCACTATTAGATTAAGGATTTATGCTGTTGACTGTGATCTCAAGAGTAGTACATGTTCCCTCCTCTTTCACTTCAAATATAGAATTTACTTGTTGCATTTTTGTTTCTGGTTTACCATGTTGTAAGAAAAACTGCTTGTCTGCTAGTGTGCAGTCACGGTGTTTTCAAGGAGCTTCCTATGATGGAATCCCTCCTGTGGACAGGTAACCCTACCCTCACATTTTCTGTGGCAAGTAATCAGTTTATGGATGCAATTTTAAATATCTATTTATTGTGAATAAATCACATGTTCATATACTTTCATACATAACCCAAATGTGTTATCAGTGTAATCTTTCTGCCCCATCTCCACAATACAATTCAATAAACGTTATATTTGTTTTGAACTGGAATGCTGTCTTGTCCTCAACCTGTGAACCTGTGATTTATTCTTGTATATAAAAAGAAAAGGTGGCATAGTTTCTTAGCTTTGGACTGTTTACTGGTAGGATCTCTCACAGTCGGGGCCCATGCTACACATACTGTATATGCAATAAATATATATACATATATACTGTATACACATATGCAAATATGGCACAGCAGGGAGAGACTCACATCCTGTAGGCCTACTGTTACATTCAAGCCTAAAATATGGCTTGTGTAGGCCTTGAATGTAAAGTGGTGGACACAGGACAAGACAGGAGTTTATCAAAAATAACAATATTTATTTGAACAGCTATCTAAATGGACAAAAAGAGTGGGAGCTGGGTGTTCCAGACTCCAAAGTTCAATAACAAAAACGAATGCACATAGGCAAAAGAGAACAAGCCAACAGTACAAGTGAAGCAGTGAGCAAAATACGTAACACGTAACTATACCATGGAAGACAACTGACAGGAATTTCAGACAAAATGCTACACTGATGGCAGCACCTGCAGGACGATGAAAGCCAACACCCAACAATACCCAACACTCCTGCTGGGACAACTGACAGAATGCGACTGAGTTTGCATGCACTGGAACAACCAAAAAAGGTTGCTCCAGAAAGGAATGTCACAGTGGAACAGATCAGAACTGCAAGTGATATTGGTAGAAGACATGGCATCAGCTGGGAAAGAGTTTGCAGTGAACTCTGCATCAATGGAAACAAGCCTATGGCTTTATTGTGTTTGTTTAATCCTATTGGTAAATGGTGAGCTGATATGTATACCTGTTCACCTGTGTTCAAATGTATGTGTTATCCATTCTAAATCAATACACTATTCAATTCAATTGAGAGTGACAATGAACTCTTACAGTAACACAGTAACTCTTACTGTACCGGCTCCACCATTAGCGGGAGCAACACACACGTCGGATCATGCCGCCATCTTTCTTGTCCCAGCATATAAACAGAGATCACGTGACGCCGTTGTGTCACGTGAGGTAAAAAAATGGGACGACCAATCAGAGGCCACGTTTCAGGACGCACTAGATGATGCCGACTGGGGAATGTTCAGGAGGAGTAACAGTGACGTCAGCGATTTCACAGACGCTGTGGTGTCATTCATAACAACACTGGCTGATAGTATCGTCCCCACAAAAAAGGCGAGGGTGTTCCCAAACCAGAAACCATGGGTGGACAGTACTATCAGAGCAGCCCTGAACTCTCGCACCACTGCTTATAACCGGGGCAGAGAGTCAGGAAACATGGAAGAGTACAAGACAACAGTCTACACTCTGCGCAAGGCTGTCAAACTTGCTAAGAGGACGTATGCCGACAAGATGGAGGCACAAATGGCACAGAATGACACAAGAGGATTATGGCAAGGACTGAGAGCTATAACTGACTACAAAGTCAGCGCCCCCTCAATGGGGAGCGACGACGCCTCCCTTGCGGACCAGCTCAACATCTTCTACGCGCGGTTTGGTGCAAACAGTGGCACTGCTAGCCCAACGGCTAGCGACGTCACTGGTGCGCCGGCTGCTGTGGAGGGGGGGGGGGCATCCGCGGGGGGGCGGGGACGCTCTCTCATTGACGGTACACAGTGTGAGAAGAGCATTTATGCAGGTGAACACCAGGAAGGCTGCTGGCCCAGATGGAATAACAGGACGCATACTTAAGTCCTGTGCCAACCAGCTAGCCCCTGTGTTCACCGCCATATTTAATCAATCCCTGGCGGAGTCGGTGGTCCCTGCCTGCTTCAAGATGTCTACCATCATCCCTGTACCGAAGAAACCCTCCCCAACATGTCCAAATGACTACAGACCGGTGGCACTCACCTCTGTGGTCATGAAATGTTTTGAGAGGCTGGTCAAGGACCACATTTGTGCCTCCCTCCCCAGTGATATGGACCCTATGCAATTTGCATACAGGACAAACAGGTCCACTGACGACGCGGTCTCCCAGGTACTGCACAGCACCCTTTCCCACCTTGACCGTCAGAAGGGGGGCTATGTGAGACTGTTGTTCATTGACTACAGCTCAGCGTTCAACACCATAGTCCCCACCAGACTGGTGGACAAGCTGATCGAGCTGGGTCTGAGCTCCGCCCTGAGCGCCTGGGTACTGGACTTTCTGAGTGAAAGACCCCAGGCGGTCAGGGTGGGGGGTCAGACCTCCAACACCATCACCCTGAGCATCGGGTCCCCCCAGGGCTGTGTTCTAAGCCCCCTGCTGTACTCACTCTACACACACGACTGTGTGGCCAAGTTCAGCTCCAACTCCATAGTGAAGTTCGCAGACGACACGGTGGTGGTGGGGCTGATCTCGGACAACGACGAGAAGGCCTACCGGGAGGAGGTTGAGGTACTGGAACGCTGGTGCCAGGACAACAGCCTGCTCCTGAACATTGGTAAAACCAAGGAGCTGATCGTGGATTATAGGAGAGGACAGCAGGAGACACACACACCACTGATGATTAACGGGGCTACCGTGGACAGGGTGAGCAGCTTTAAGTACCTGGGGGTCCACATCTCAGAGGATCTGACATGGTCAACACACATAGACACAGTAGTAAAGAAGGCGAAACAGCGCCTCTACCACCTGAGACAGTTAAGGAAGTTCAGAGTATCGGGGAAGATACTCCAGTCCTTCTACTCAGGAGCTGTAGAGAGCATCTTGACCGGAAACATCACTGCCTGGTATGGAAACAGCACGGCACAAGACAAGAAGGCCCTACAGAGAGTGGTGCGCTCAGCCGAGCGTACCACGGGTATTGCACTACCTCCCCTGCAGGTTCTATACAACAAGAGGTGCAAATCCAGAGCCTGCAGGATAATGAAAGACCCTCACCACCCCAATAACAGCCTGTTCCAGCTGCTGAGGTCAGGCAGACGCCTGCGAACCCCAGCTACTAGAACAGAGCGGCTTAGGCTCAGCTTCTTCCCCCAGGCCATCAGAGTCCTGAACAATGAACATTGAGTACCACTGTAACACTTTAGCATGAGCGGGCACACACTCAGGCCGCACGCACCCTCACTTATTGCCAAAAGGAAAGGCCACTTTAAATTAGTATTAGCAACAGTAACAGTGTATTGCACTACTATTACTACTACTGTTAACTGTTAACTGTTACCCATTATTGCACAAATTTATTGTTACCTGCTACCTGTTATTGCACAATTTTATTGCACAAATTTTTTTGTATTGGATTCTATTATATGTTGTACCAATTGCACATCGTTGCGGGCAAGACAACCCGCATTTCATTGTATATCCGTATGCCGTGACAAATAAAACTCTTGACTTGACTTTACTTGACTTTAGGGATGGATGAAGCCTGGCAATAAAGAATTGACAGTTTTGTTTTTTCTCTTGTATAAATGTTTTATTCCAAGTTGAGTATGAATAGGCCTACATCCTGGAAAAGAGGCTGGACAATGTTCAGTGTGGTTATGGATACAGGCATTTCGGAAACACGATTGATCAAATATGCAATAAGAACATTTAGTATGAGGCCTTGTGTGGAATGTTTGTGTTGTGTAGAGCAGTGTTTCCCAACCGGGGGTATGCGTACCCATAGGGGTACGTGGGTGGTCCCCAGGGGGTACATGAAAAGATTTTTAATTTTAAAAAAAATGTAAATATATGTAAATATATAAGTTCAGAGGAAAGAGACATTCACATCAGCATTTCATATTAATTCCCACAGTGGCATAAAAAAGTGTCTTTTCAGTATATAGATTGTCCGTCAGTATAGTCATATACTGTGTAGCCTGCCTGCTTGCAGTTGTGATTTTTAGAGATGAATCATCGTTTAATAATATAATGTGTGGCAAACAAGGTATGTTTATCTCCGTTATATTAGTGAGAAATAATGCAACCTTGTCGCAAAAAGCTAGTACTCCTGGACATTCCCACATCATATGTGTATGTATGTATGTTCCTATGACTTTTTGCGGACATAAAGCAGTGCACATAGGGGACTTTGTAAAATTTTGATTTGACAGTTTCCTGGGTGACAGATCAAATCTTTGTATCAGTTTGTAATAAGTTAATTGATTATTATAATTACATTCATTCTGCCAATTTATGCAGGCGTTGTAATCCTTTAAATCTATGTTCCAGACAGTGGTATTACCTGTAGTTCTGTTTAGTTTTCCTTGTATTTTATTATATAACCCAGAAACAAAACCAGTTTTTACATTTATGCCACTCACTATAATCATTAAAGGATGAACTGGTAAAGGCTGATTCCATAAGTGTGCATTGCAGTGCGCAACTGTAAATAAAAAAAGAAGGATGTACTAGGGACATTATAGATTTGTTTGGGCTCTTGAAAGGATCTGAGACCGTATTCACTGTATATGTCAGATAGTTTGTGAATACCTTGTCTTTGCCAATTGGGAAATGTAGCTGGTTTCCCTCCCAACAGTAAGAAGTTGTTATCAAAATTAGGGGTATAGGTGCCATTTTGTGTCCCACTGTCCCATTTCGGCAATATATTTCCAAATTGAATGTGCTATAATTGGGCCGAATTTAGTATGGCAAAAGCTTTGGGATAGACCAGAAAAGAGGATATATTTGAGTGTATATGGAGATACAATGTGCTTTTCCATATTCACCCATGGTATGTCAGAATCATTATTGAACCATCTTAGCAACGGCCTGAGCATAAAAGAGAAATAGTACTGTTCGAAATTATGAACCGATAGTCCTCCTGCTTTTCTACTGTAAAAAAAAAAATTGTGTAGGAAAACTGTACCCAAATAAAGAATAATGCATGCCAAAATTGGGGGAATTCAAATTAAGTAATAATTTGATGGATATAATATTATTATTGGCTATACTTGTTCTATCGTGCAACGTTCAGCTTCCCACCGGACTGTCAGGTGTTACACCGAGCATCATCATTGTAGTGTAGCTATAGTTAGCTAAAATTTCAAGCCTCTTTCAAAATTTCTGTTAACATTATGGATCAATGGCTGAGTCGAGCTGGTTCATCCAGCAACAACAGCACAGGTGATACTGCTGAATCAGGAGAACCCATTCAGAAGAAAAAGAAAACGGCGAAAGTGAAGAATCGTCAGTTTGGTGAACATTATGTGCTCTCTGGATTTACTGTCACAACTACAGAGCAACCACAGCCAATGTGTTTCCTCTGTGGCGACATGCTTTCGAATAATAGCATGAAACCATCCCATTTACAACTTTTTATATTCAGATCTAATTCTATTGCCTATATTTATGTCTTTCTGTTATTACCCTGCCCATACCTATACCTCCCCTCCCCCATGCTGATATGACACCCACATTTACCCAAGGGGATCAATAAAGAAATATTTCATCTGATTGTATCATATCGTATCGCATCGTATCTCATCTCATCTTATCTTATGTTATCTTAGTTTTGAGTCTTCAGTGCTTTGTTAACTTAATGTTACAATGGGAATGAGGTGATGATGTCAGACCTCAGAACTAAAACTTTACTTCTGCCAACTGCCAACCTGTGTGACCATGTGACTTCATCCAGGTCATCCACTCACTCACTCACTCACTCACTCACTCACTCACTCACTCACTCACTCACTCACTCACTCACTCACTCACTCACTCACTCACTCACTCACTCACTCACTCACTCACTCACTCACTCACTCACTCACTCACTCACTCACTCACTCACTCACTCACTCACTCACTCACTCACTCACTCACACACACATACACACACACACACACACACACACACACACACACACACACACACACACACAGCCGGTCTGCCACAATATAGAGACTATTAATTATATATCCTGGGGATCACCACGATTGATTGCGTAGTAGGGGGTACTTTAGGTTGGCTTGAAATGCTTTGGGGGTACAGTACTCAAAAAAGGTTGGGAACCACTGGTGTAGAGACTGTACCATAGCAACCATTCTTTTGTATGTGGCAATGGAAGAGACAACGGTTGCTATGTGTTGAGAAATATTATTTCTCAACACATAGCAACCGTTGTCTCTTCCATTATATCAAAAACATACTTTGATATTACTGGATCTTGCAAACATTATGTCACAATAGGACAGTAATACCATGGTTTTCCAGTACCACTGCAAATAAATTAGGCACTTTCTTTTTGAAGTGGTTACCAATGGTTACAGACAGCAATACTGGAGGAAAGAACTACACAAACATTCTGTGCAAGGCCTCTATTGAATTGACTCTTGAGCTTGGCCCCATGTTTTTTTTAACACATAATGTCATGTTAACAATTGGAAAAACAATACAAAAAACAAAACTTTTACATTTTAATTGTAAGAGCTTAGGTGTTGGTTGTAGATGTTTGGGTGTTGGTTGTAGAGGTTTAGGTGTGGGTTGTAGAGGTTTAGGTGTGGGTTGTAGAGGTTTAGGTGTTGGTTGTAGCGGTTTAGGTGTTGGTTGTAGAGGTTTAGGTGTTGGTTGTAGAGGTTTAGGTGTGGGTTGTAGAGGTTTAGGTGTGGATTGTAGAGGTTTAGGTGTGGGTTGTAGAGGTTTAGGTGTTGGTTGTAGAGGTTTAGGTGTGGGTTGTAGAGGTTTAGGTGTTGGTTGTAGAGGTTTAGGTGTGGGTTGTAGAGGTTTAGGTGTTGGTTGTAGAGGTTTGGGTGTGTGTGTGTTAGTAGAGGTTTATGTGTGTGTTAGTACACAGTAAATTTCGCAGAGTAAATTTGACTCAAACTGAGTACATTTTACTCTAACTGAAAAAGGTTTATGTGTGGGTTGTAGAGGTTTAGGTAGAGAAAGAGATAGAGAGAGGGAGGGAGGGAGAAAGAAGGCAGAGAGAGCGGGAGGGAGAGAGAGAGGGGCAGCGATGGGGGAGGGAGAGAGAGGGGCAGAGATAGAGAGGGAGGGAGAGGAAGGTAGGGAGAGAGAGGGGCAGAGAGAGAGGGAGAGAGAGAGGCAGAGAGAGAGAGGGAGGGAGATATAATGTTTATTGTACTAATATATTCATATCACTTACCCATGGATTATTACATCGTAATACTGACTCATGTCACTCATCCTTCCAAGTCTGGAAGATTTTGTGTCAATCACGTGGTCGTGGATCGCCGATGGTGTCGCCGGCCCTGGTGCAGGCCAAGGACCCTAACTGTGCGTCGGGTGACACAGCACCACAAACCCTGTGATTGGCCCACATGCCTTGAGAGAGAGAGAGAGAGAGAGATAGAAGCATTTGGACAATGATCAACACCATAAATTGTATCATTGTTATTGCTTTTCTCACATTCAATCACAGCAGACATAACCAGACAACAAACCAACTTGACTTGATCCCTGGGGAGAAAAACACAGTGGCTGGTCCTGGGGATGGTTCTGTACCTGACCAAGTATATTACCAAGCATAAAAGTGCAAGGTGTTGAGCAAAAAGAGATATATCGCATGACCTAACAATGACATATAAAACATAAACTATTGAACAAGCAAATGTTAGCTACAGTAGCTAGATAACAGTTGTAGCCTATACAGTTAGTAGCTAGCTAATCAGACAATCGCAACAAGCTCAGTAACGTACAGTAAGCAACTGACCTCCAAATGTGTTGCATCTCTTACGTGGATCCGTGAAGATATGGTTTATGTCTACCTGCGTCTTCTTTCACTGGTTTCGTCAGTGTATCTTCCATGCTAGTGTAACGGAGGTACCGCATGTCTATCCACAGTCACAAGGGACTTGTATAGTGAAGTGACTGTGGACGTTAAGCGGTACTGCAAGTAAACTCACTCCCCAGAGGCATCCAGACCCAGTACTTAGAAGTGAATTCACCTCTTGGTACAGTGGTCTGTGATGCCGTCCGCGGCGCGGGAGACCGGGGTTCAACTCCCACTCAGGGCGATCCCTTAACAGGGGTCGAATCAAAACAAACACAATGCAGAGCGAGATCACACCGGCTACACGTGGTGCCGATAGACCCGGATGCCCTGGGTGGAGTGAGTTTAGGGGGGTGAGTGTAACGGAGGTACCGCATGTCTATCCACAGTCACAAGGGACTTGTATAGTGAAGTGACTGTGGACGTTAAGCGGACACATAAATTATGCTCATGGTCAGATTTTCATGATCAATATAGATTGAATAGTGAAACAGATAGTACAAAGTACATACAGGTTAAATGAGCTTGGCTAAGAGGAGTGCTTCCATCCCGGCCAGCTAGGAAAACACTGAGGG
Source organism: Notolepis coatsorum (assembly GCF_963971535.1). Lineage (NCBI taxonomy): Eukaryota > Metazoa > Chordata > Actinopteri > Aulopiformes > Paralepididae > Notolepis > Notolepis coatsorum. The sequence continues at coordinate 83,203,302 of NC_140170.1, forward strand.
AGAGAAGGGGACACTGATGGATAGAGATGGATAGAGGGGGGTGGGGGCTGTAGCCTCTTGGCTCTCCCCAAGGTGTGACATTTAAGCTATTGTTTTGGGACAACCCAAAGGGATTCCTCCATACAGGGAAGTCGACGAGGGACACAGGAGCAGGAGAGTGTAGCTTCATGATGACTCGCAGAGAGGTAGTGTGTACGTGCCATGCCACGATGATGATGATTCATTCAATTAATGTCTACAATAATATACCATAATCATAACGTTATCATAAAGTGAGACTTTTTACCTACTGCTGATGGTCACTCAATATGTCACACAAATATCAAATAGCGCAGCATAAGTTATTTGGCATTGTTTTTGCAACTAGCATGGTTCCCTAATGCAGTCGCAACATCGGCTGACTGTTCTAACATTAACTACGGTAGCTAACCTTATTAAAATTATTAGTCTAAGGGTTCCCTTGATAAAGATGCATGAAAGGCTGGGAAGATACTCCAGTCCTTCTACTCTGGAGCTGTAGAGAACATCTTGACTGAAAACATCACTGCCTGGTATGGAAACAGCACGGCACAGGACGAGAAGGCCCTACAGAGAGTGGTGCGCTCAGCCGAGCGTACCACGGGTATTGCACTACCACCCCTGCAGGTCCTATACAACAAGAGGTGCAAATCCAGAGCCTGCAGAATAATGAAAGACCCTCACCACCCCAACAACAGCCTGTTCAAGGTGCTGCGGTCAGGCAAACGCCTGCGAACACCAGCAACTAGGACAGAGAGACTTCGGCTCAGCTTCTTCCCCCAGGCCATCAGAGCCTTGAACACTGAACTCTCCACACACAAGCACACATGAGCACACACACAACACACACTGTACACGCTCATACACTAGCAGCCACTTTAACATGAGCACACACACATTCATGCTGCACACGCTCACACTTATGGTCACTTTACAAAAGGAAAGGTCACTTTAAGAATAGTATAGTATAACTTGAGATTGTATAATGTAGCATTGTATAGCAGTGTACATAAAGACCCAGTGCCTCATCCGTAGCTAACAGGGTATTGCACTACCACAGGACCTAGCATGTCCTACCATGCTCTGTAAATAACTTTTTTTTTGTTTGATCCACTTTTTCTCCCATTTTTCTATATTTTCTCCCATCCCAATTTCGTATCATCCAATTCAACCCTCCCCTGTCACAAACGTTGTTTCTTGCCTCCCACAAGCCGGCTGCAATGTGCACTAAGTCATACATAGCACAAGTCCCCTCCGGTACTTGAGGTAACAGCAGTCGCATCTTTTCACCTGCGCAGCTCGATCTCTCAGTGGTGAGGAGTAACGCGTGGGAGGCTCACGCTGCCCCCGACACTTTCTGATTCTACTGCGCAGGCGCACCAACCGACCTGTAGGAGTCGCTGTCCACAACGCCCGATCCCCACCCATCAGTTTCCCACCCCCTAATACGGCCAATGTGTATTAGTATGAACGACCAGCTAAACTGAAAGCAATGTGGAGCGCTGGGCTCGAACAGGCAAGCCCAGCGTCTCCGTCATTCGTGGCGAGCGCCTTGCCCACTACGCCGCGTAGCCGCCCACTCTGTAAATAACTTATGTATATACCAATATGCCCTACTTTGATTACTTGTATTATTGCACAATGTCGTTCTATTGGATTCTTATTATATTATTTATTATATATTATTATTGTATTATGCACAATCGTTGCGGGCAAGACCCCCCGCATTTCATTGTATACTTGTATGCCATGACAAATAAAACTCTTGACTCTTGACTTGACTTGAGTTCTACTGTGCTGAAATGTATGCCCTACAGGGGTACATTTTCAGCCAGTTATGATTGTCTAATCCATGGCCATTTCTGATCACCAGGAAGTCAGTCAAAAGCGAGTGAGAACACTTCTCTACGGCGCTTAATACTCCTACTTTGAAGTGGTTTGGGGGAATAGTACAGTAGGTATGCATAAGGGAACCGCAAGGATGGTGTACTGGTGGGTGGTGTCCGGCAGATATGTTTGTCCCAGTCCAGCACCTGAGTTACAGTATGTTATGTTCGACTCTGTGATACTTGAGAAGAGATCAAATGAGCCTCAGTAGCATAATCTCTAGGAAAGAGAGATGTTATCAGTTTCAGTGTTCTGGAAGATGTTCATCTTGGACCCACCATGGTTTTCTAATATAATTCTTCAAACGAGAAACCATTTAAAATGTCCAGATAAACAATGTTTAGCTAATAAACTAAATAACGATCTTAAGATGGTAAGTTGAGTGTTTCAAATGCATTGTTAAAGACAGTGATTGAGTAGTTTCTGGTGACACACTGGAACTCCAAGGCTAAAATGGGTCATCGTCCCAAAGGTTCAAGACAGACTCTGCAGTAGAGAGGTCATGAGGCTTCCTTGCAGAATGTCTACATTACGCAATCCCATTTTTATATCCACATTGCTATGAAAGTCAAATTGTGCTTGTCATAACAATTGATAGTTAGAAAGGTGTGCTCAGTAGAGTGCAAATCCCTACTAGGCGGCACGCCGGACACACAGACAAACACACCTTTTGTGTGTGACCGCTCTTCTTATAGATATTATCATAAGCATGTTATTTATTTATTATTTATTATTTATAGGTTATAGGAAGCATACTGTAGGAAGGATGTTAGGAAGCTCAGGAAGGGATTTGAATGGACAATGATATAAATTGATTCAAATAAAATACTTGAAAAGTATTCTAGGATTCACATCCTTGGCCTGCTGTGAGCCTGCGTGCCAAGTTTCATCCACCACGGCCGTGTAGTTGACGAGATTTGCTCCGGATAGATACACAGAGACACACACACACACACACACACACACACACACACACACACACACACACACACACACACACACACACACACACACACACACACACACACACACACACACACAGACACACACAGCTGGTGGAGATGAAGCTGAATGCATATCATTTGAATAGTCTGTCCATGGCCCAACAGAGTCCAAATGGGGCTGTCAGGAATCAAGGCTAATTTGGACACACTGATCATGTGTACTGATGAATGATCCAGCGTAACAAATCATTAATATTATAATAATTAGTAAGCTACAAAAGTGATAACATGGCTATTACCTGGCCCTGTGTCCTAGTCAACAAACTCAGCAAGCAAAATGAGAAAATATTATATAATATCATAATATTAATAATATAATACTTTTCTTTTCTTCTTTTATCATTTATTTTTTTATTGACCAAGTACCTTTTCTAATAGATAATGAAAAACACTGGAGAGAGAATGTGAGGCATGTTATCAGACATCACAGGGAATTCTCCTCAACAGTTATTGATGGGCGGCATCCACACCGACCTTGCAGCAGTAACACTCACACGATCCAACGTGACATCTGACCCCTCATACGGGCGCGGGCCTGCTTGTGACTGCTAGTTTATACCTAATGTGAGTATGTGGATCACACAGGGCAGCTGTACCAACACACAGCCTTGTTATCCTTGTATCACTGTGACCTCTCTGTGTGTTCGCTGCTCCTACAGCGGGATGCTTCTGCACTTACATCACCCAGCCGAGAGGCAATCGCCACAGACTAATCTCCCTCAGAGATACCAATCAGCCCTGCTGGTTACCTGGAGCTTGGTGATAACGTAACGGTTAGCTGAAGGACTGCGTAACAGTAAAAACAGAGTATCTAGGAGTGTTAACCCTTTGGTTGCCGAAATCTGTTTTTTGCATGTTGACTGGAAGAAATTGACTGACAATCGAAAACGTTATTAGATCCATAGCTATAATATTTAATATAGTCTTTAGCACTGCAAACACGCCATTCTCTCCATTGAATAGAACGCTGGCACTGAAGGCCCACAGTGCCCCCTGCTGCCTGGCAATCAAAGTGTTAAAGTGGTGTTTTTATGTTAAAATAAGTGTTTAATAGCTGTCCATAGTGTTAGCATCACTAATATGTATAGTATAGTGTTTGTAGTAACATGGGTCAGTCTCTCCGCTCTGCAGTAAACAGAAAATACATTTTCTGGTATCCCGTTCCCACTAGATATTTGTATTTATCTTTCCATGCCAAATTAGCTTACTTACTAAGATTATTGTATTTGTTTCAAGGACACATTCGCTTAAAACTACTCCTTTTTATTTCTTACCTTTGTCAGACAATTTTTGCAGTGTGAAATTCTCTCTTCTGATTGGATAAAGTGGGAACAGGGTACCAGAAAATCTATTTTGTGTTTACCGCAGAGAGGAGGGACTGAGAGACCCATGTTACTGACCAAACACTCTATATCAGTTATGGCTGTCAGAGTGTAGAGCTATTATCTTAACTAACGAAAAAAATACCACTTACAACACCTTTAATCTTATGGTCGTTGAGCATACTCCTCTGAGAGGCCAGGGCCCTCATGCATCAACGTGTTCTACGCACAGATCTGTGCGTAACCCGTGCGTACGATCATTTCTAAGCAAAGAGTGGGATTCATCAATTTGAACTTGAACTTGACTTCGTGCGTACATCTACGCACAGGTCAGACCTGGCGTACCTAGCTCCCAGTGGTAGAATATATTATTACAACAAGGAAATGAGCTTCTGTGCATAATAACACTGGATGTTCTGTATGAACCGTAGTTCATTATAGTTCATTGTAAGATAGCAACAGTAGTGTAATTATGGTCAAAACCCTATAAATAGCATTTGGAATAATAGATCTTTCTCTCAGAATGAATGCAGCATGGTTTATATAGCGTTATCGGAATATACGGGGTGTAGGCTACTGACTGACTGCGCTCCGCGTAGCTTGATTGATTGATTGATTGAAAAGTTTATTAACAGATTGCAGAATGGGTACAGTACAGTACAGCTCAGTACATACAATTGTTAATTGGGGATGCAGACCAACTTTCGTCCTGTTTACATCAGGGTCCCCCATTTTCAATTCATCATAAATCATAAAGCTCAACTTGTTATTATTTTGCGCACAGACCGCCGAAACACGGGAACGTTTTGATTATATTTAAAAGGCTTTACGTTAAACGAAACAAGTGGAATTTCGAAGCTGTAAGCAGAATAAGTCATATGAATATAGTGTTCTTCCCCCTTTTTACTGTACAAGAAAGAATAGAAAACGCATTGCAATGACACCATGCAGATAGTGGACAGACTATATGATGGGATTCAAGTTCGCGTTTTTGTTGCTCATAGGCATGCTGTCAGAGTATGATATCTTAATCAAACATTCTAGAACATTTGTCGTCACAGATCATGTCCTAATGGAACATAGGCTATGGCATGGATCGTGATATTGTGTGGACTGTTATTATTACTGTACGGCGGTACCACCCATTGTGACAGCAGCCTTGAGTCCCGCACACAAACATGATGGAATTCAAGTTCATGTATTGAAAGGCAGGATACATCATACATGCAGTGAGATTCATTGTTCTTGTATATGCTCTCGTATTATATTGTTTATATAGGCTACCCAATACTGACATCAAAATAGATTGTAGTATGCCTCTAGAAATCATATGCAGCAGGTAGAAAATTGACGGGAGATCCATCGCGATTTGGAATAGAATTGAGGAGAACTTTAATCCGTGGGTATTAATCAAACAACACGGGAAAAGGCAGTCATATTCCAGCGCGGTCTTTATTAGCCGACAACAAAATAGATGCCTCTAAAAATCATATAGCCAATCGAACACAACTAATAAAGGCATTCATATTACAGCACGGTTATAATGACACACAACCAACGCCAAACAGTGGTCAACGAACGGTCTTTATTAGTATTTTGAGCTGTCCATGCAGAATTGCAGCAATGGTCTTAGGGAGCCGTTGATATCTGACATCACCGTTTACAAGTCCGCCTTTTATTTATCCCATAAATCATAATACGCGATAGTGTCTTCTTGGTTCGACAGCAGTGAATTCTCTGTGGAGTTTCTCGGAGTCCCGCTCGGGTCGGTCCATTATTTCACATCCCATGGGGGGTGTTTCCTCATTTTCATGACCATATATGGATAATCATGCACGAGCATTGACGGTAGAACAAAGTGGTATTCATCAACACGGCAGGGCATAGAGCCTGCGTACGCACGTGTGATGAATGCCGACTTCCCTGTGCGTACGCTAGTTCTACATTCCGTGCTTACGTGTGGAAGTAGGTCAAGTTCTACGTCCACGTTGATGCATGAGGGCCCAGTGTTGGACTGCATAGGAGTATTACGTTGCTACTTCACTCTAAGTTGAAATGACTAAATGTGAATGTAAAAGGTTTGAAATCTCAAGTCGTAGATTTAGAGCACACTGGTTCAAATGCAATTGCTGTAAAAACAACCCCTTTGATTACCTGCTTGATTGAAACTTTACCTTTTATCGATAACCTCGAGTTGTTTTTTGTCACATCATGTATGCTGTATATTGTATGCCCATGGTATTTTTCAATATTGTATTGTTTGTATCTGAACTACTGACACCAAGCCAAGTTTCCATCTGGGACAATGCTGTGCTGAACTGTGGTGGAGATCACTCCTTAGCCTCGTTCTGCATGTGACTTTAGTGACAGTGTCACACTGAAGAGGCTTCACTGTAACTTTGTGACATAATAGCCTTTGTGTCTGTCACTAAATAAACCCTCTTACACACATCATGATGTGATCTATCTGTATCACTATGGATCAGAAATAGCCATGGGTGTTTGTCAAAAAGATTCAGGAAGGCACCGTCTGAGCCAGATGTTTCCAGTTTGGGTGGCGTCAGTTTGACTGACAGGTTATGCATGGGGCACGGCACCTAACCCCAGATTATAAAGCAGATGTTCCAGCCTGAGGCATCAATATTCCCCACGAGATTTAGAAGTGGACAGCTAAGTCAAGCTCATAAACTGTAGTATGATTCAGCTGGCCTTTTGACAATTTGGATATAGTTGTAGCAGTTTGTCTTATAAATGTGTTTTTACAGCATAGATCAGAACAGAACAAAACCGGATCAAATAGAATAGAATAGAATAGAATAGAATAGAATAGAATAGAATAGAATAGAATAGAATAGAACTTTATTGTCCAACCAAAGCTGGAACATTTTCTTTGGCCTCACCCCAGGCACAATGCAAATGACAACAACAACAACAACAACAACAACAACAACAACAACAACAACAACAACAACAACAACAACAACAACAACAACAACAACAACAACAACAACATAGCCTATAGAAATAAGTATTGCCAATGACAAGTACACCAGACCAGACCATCACATCTCTGAACGGATGCGCCTTCCCAGTGTGTCTTCTTCAGGACAAATTAAATGTCACCCATTCATTTAGCCATGTCAACAAACATGCTAACTAAGCCAAAATATTAGCATGTTTGTCGACATGGCCAAAATAAATTATTCAAGATTTAGATCAACTTTTTAGATCATACTGTACTGTGTAACACATCACACTGTACTGTATAACACATCATACGTGCTGTAAGACATCATACTGTACTGTATAACACATCATACTGTAGGCTACTGTGTAACACATCATACTGTACTGTATAACACATCGTACAGTGCTCTATAACACATCCATAGTGCTCTTGCTAAAAGGAAAAGGGAACTGTTCTTTGTGGCTTTGTGAACTCACAGATACTTAGCAATCGTCTCAGTTAAATGCGTGAACCTAATTACATTTTCCTAGGCTCCAATGATAAGAGCCAACATGAGATTTTGAGACTTTTAATTGTCATTGCACACAAGTATACAACGCAATTTCAGGGGAGCTCCCACAGACCATAGTACAATATATACATACATGAAACACATAACACTGTACATATAACAGAATATTTTAAATAATAAAGTGCATGATGAGCGGTAACATAGTGGTTATCAAGTCCAGGTAAGTGCATGGTGCATGTGAGGGGACAGTCAATGAGAGTTTAACAGTCTGACTGCTTGGGGGAAAAAGCTGTTCATAAGTCTTGAACTCTTCGCATGTATGGACCGGTATCTCCTCCCTGAGGGAAGGAGCTGAAAGAGGTGATGTGCTGGGTGAGACTGGTCCTTGATAATACACTTGGAGCGGTGGAGGCAGCGGGAGGTGAAAACGGAGGTGATGTTTGGTAGAGGAGTCCCGACGATCCAGCCTGCCGCCTTCACCACCCTCTGTAGAGCCTCTTGCTACTGACTGGGCTGAAGGTTATTAGACTATTTAAAGGGGCACTTGCACATAATCTCACACACATCTTAAAACTCTGAACAGTTTTGCACACATTCATTTAGTGTGACAGTTATTAGAGAGTACATTTTGCTTGAATATGGTCACCAGTGATGTCATCAGAGATTATTATTATTTTTTATTTTAATTTTTTGCGAGGCCCCCCTTCCTGCGAGGCCCTTTTTCATCACAGACCTAAAATCTAGTTTTGCTTACATGCTTATATATTTCACATTAGACGTTTGTAGAATAGTGTTCCGGTTTCTGCTGCTCTGCAGATAGACACGTTTGTAGAATAGTGTTCCGGGCTCTTCCCGGATCCACGAGGGAAGGGGCTACAGTCAGCCAGGTACAGGATCTATTCAGCGCTATCCAGAGGAGCGAGTGGATGTCTTTTGAAAAGCAGCATGAAGCAGAAGAAATAACACTGTGTGCCATAAGCTTGTTATCAATACCAAGTATGATGGTTATGCCAACTTTGCCAAGACGAAGAGGATGTTCGGCAGATGGACTGAAGATGAAAGTTGTTGCATGTTAGAACCTTCAGTCAGGCTATAGCAATGTCGGCTAGTAGCAATTAGCTAAAGGCAGGGATGCGTAACTAGCGTTAGCTAATGTCGTCTCCTTCCAACTTTGCCATTGATTCTGCGTTAGGGTGAGTTTTTCATGCAACCTTCTCTCTCTCTCTCTCTCTCTCTCTCTCTCTCTCTCTCTCTCTCGCTCTCCTCTCTCTATCCTCTCTCTCTCCTCTCTCTCTCCTCTCTCTCTCTCTCTCTCTCTCTCTCTCTCTCTCTCTCTCTCTCTCTCTCTCTCTCTCTCTCTCTCTCTCTCTCTCTCTCTCTCTCTCTCTCTCCTCTCTCTCTCTCTCCTCTCTCTCTCTCCTCTCTCTCCTCTCTCTTCTATCTCTTCTCTCTCCTCCCTCTCCTCTTTCTTCTCTCTCTTCTCTCTCTCCTCTCTCTCCTCTCTCTCCTCTCTCTCCTCTCTCTCCTCTCTCTTCCTTTTAGGGGGGGGGGGGGGGGGGGGGGCTCGCGTTTAAATCTCGCACAGGGCCTCGCATTTCTCCCAGGCGGCCCTGCATACTGTAAACAGCATTCTAAAGCCAGAAGACACACTACTACATACTTCCACTACTACTCACACAGCTAATGGTGCAGAGAAGACAGAGCGTGAGCTAACGTTTGATACAGCCTTGGTTAAGTAAGTACTGGTGAACTGTATTTCCCCTCCAACCCTCGTTGTCTGCACCTGGTTTTCATTTACTTATCACTATGTGCCATGAAATCATTTCCTTTTTATTTTAGGCTAAATAAATCCATTTTCTCTTCCTGGGAAAAGTATGGGTTGCGTCACTCTGCACTTGAGGGCGAACAGCGAAGATATTATGCAATATGATTCGATTTTGAGTCCTCTGCCCCTCCCCCGTCTTTATACAAATAGTAAATGAGGTTACTTTAGGATGTCAATCAAACAACAATCAAATCAACCCCGCTTCACCCACTGTTGCATTCAGATAAATTTATTGTGGAAATGTCCTAAATGCCATCTCCATGGATCTCTATTATGATATTTATTTGTTTTCATTTTGTACTTGAAATATAAATGTAGCTTATATAGAAATGTAGCTGGAATATGTAGAAATGTAGCTGAAATGTTAACTTATGTCATGGCTGAAATATGTAGAAATCTACCTGAAATATGTAGAAATGTAGCTGAAATGTTGATTTAGCTGAAATATGTAGAAATGTAGCTGAAATGTGTTATCTTAACTTCCTAGACTGAATTAGACCTCAAGGCCTTTGCTTTTTGGTCAGGCCGCTTTTGTATATAACAAGAATGTGTTCTTACTTGCTTGCCTGGGTAAATAAAGGTTAAATAAAACATTTTATAAATAAGATTCTATAGGCTTATTAGCCCACTTTAATTCTCAAATATTATCGTCAGGATAGTGTCCAACAGTAGTCCTCAAAAATAACATTGTTCAGTCCTAATGTTGGATTTGACCCAACCTGGTTACCCTACATCAGCTGGCCTGGTAGTGACATTGTACTATCTAGATGCCAACATTGTAACTACAGTAGATACAACTATAAAATCAATATACAGTATGAGGAAAGAATTTATAATTTTTTTAGCAAATCTTCTAGTTGCAACATCATAGCTCACCTGGAGTTTTGCATTTTTTATTATAATTTTTTATTTAACCAGACAGTGTACAAATGTTTTTTTTAAATATAATTCTTAAATAACTCAAATAGAAAGAAATTTAATAAAGAATAAATAAACCAAAAGGAACAATCCAGATAAGGCTATTGGACACAGACGATACATACATCACAGAGGTAAGGGAAATAATTAAAATACATGAAGCAGAACAGACTATTTACATATCAGTTAAAAGGATGGGTGACAGTTGCAGGTGTGTATAAACATATCTGCAAGATAGAGTAGTGAGGGGGATCAATTTGTCCATTTTCAAAGTATTTTGCATCTCGTTCCAACTGCTGGGAGCAGCAAATAGGAGATATGATGCATGAGATTTAGAGGTATTTGGATGCTTGCTGTGAAGTTGAACAACCCAGAGACGGGCTCCTCCTAACTACTGTATAACAGATACATTGTCAAACAATGTGAATGTCATTTGATCCACAGCTGAACTAAGCTGCTATTGGTTGACATGGCCCCAAAAACGTTGCTATGAAAATACCACTTCAAGAACCGAGATCGTGAAAACAACAGGTCACACTAATGTAATTACATATACTTGTGACCATTTTTGTCTTTTGAAATGTATAGATTGGAGTGTGCATCTGCTCATTGAAATGCATCCATAATAATTGTAATAAATAAAAAGAATCAGCAGCAATTTTATGCTAGAATAGCAATTATTTTATAACATTTGTAACATGGGAGTCGTGTGGTTCTTCTGGTCTCCCCACCCCAGTCTCATCTCGGTTAAAGATGGCGGCAACATGAATAAGGTTTAAAAGGCTAACAAAGGGCCTGAGCCCTTTTCTTTGGGCCCCCCATCATCATGGGCCCGGGGGTGGCTGTACCCCTTGCACGCCCCGTATGTACGCCCCTGAAAACCACTTGAAATGTGGCTGACCTAGGCAGCCCTCAAAATACAAATGAGGCTATGCCTCCAAATCCATGGAATTTGGTGGCATCTCATCCTGGTAACCTATTGAGAGCTTTGAAGGTTTCACCCCGATTCACATAGAAGCCACGTCAAAGGTTCGCTCAGTTGGAGCTTGCAAACCAATTGAAAGTCCTGGTGCACTTGTTTCGTTTGGGAATTATAAGAAAGTAATTTAGCTGACCAACGCATAGGTTATGAACTTGCTGGTAGGTTGAAGGTATGTGGATTGCAAAACAGTGCAGTGTTACTATGCAACTAGAAAAGGACAATCAATTAAAAACACTTAGTTTAAGAAGTAATGAGGGAGAAGTGGATTTTTTCTACTGACAAGTGGCCATGGAAGCTTAATATCTATTATATATATCTATAAAAAACTATTTATCATGGATGGCTACGTGAATTAATTCACCATCTAGCTGGAAGCATTAATTCTACAACAATGACTGGGCTGAAGGATAGTGGACTATTTAAAGGGGTACTTCACCAAATACAATGCACATAATCTCACATACATCCAAAAACACATACAGTACACATTAATTTAGTTTGACAGTTATTGAAAGTAAATAAGTTTGAATATGATCACCAATTGCATCAAATGATAGATGAATAATAGTAATGGCTTGTCTCATAGGAACTACTACGTTATAATTTAATTAACTGTAGCTGTAATTAACACGACACAAGGATTCAATGTCCCCGATGACATCATTCAAACTCATTTACTGCGTGCAAAACTGCTTAGAGTTTTTGGATGTGTGTGAGGTTATGTGCTAAATAAATCAACATTGTTTGCATAAAGTGCCTCTTTAATGACACTATCCTACAGTACTCCTCTGTAGTCATGCGAGAGTTCCGATCAAGTCGACTCTGAAGGGAGAGATTAAATGAAAAAATGTATGTAACATAAATCCTACAGTGGGAAGGGGGGGGGGGGGGGGGTGACACCTCAGTCTCACCTAGTGAAGTGACCACTGTTTACATGTTAGATGTAAACTGAACTTTTCCTTTCGTGATGAATGAGGTGTGGTGTGCTGTCACGGTTCATGAGGGGGAGCGAGAAATGACCAGCTTGACTGTTGGGGTCAGTCTGCATCAGGGGGATCAGCCAAAAAAGAGCTAATCCAATCTAAATCGATGGGGACATCGGTCCAAACTCGATTATTAGATTAGATTCAAATGTATTGTCATCATTATACAGCACAAGTGCAAATGTAACAGTAAAGTGCAACAGCAATATCCAATCTACAGGTGATTCAACTGGGTATAACATATATAAATTAGTACTACTGAGTGTAGTGCTAATCAGATGTATGTACAGAGTTGTAAAATTAATATGTACAGTGATACAGGTATAAAGACATGGTAGTACTGGCCAGCAGCTAACTATAGTAAGAGTAGGTAAGGGATATGTACAGTTATAGATATAGTATCTAGATTTCAAGAGATTTATTCGTCACATACATACACGAGACATGTAGTGAAATGATTGTGCAAAAGATACAAATAATAAAATAGAATAATAAAATAGATAATAAAATAGACATGATAAAAAGTACTAAGATAAAATACAATACAATACAAGTATCTACAGACATGTAAAAAGAGTATGCAGGTATGTACAGACAGATGTGGATAGATATATGTAAGGTGAGAATATATACTGTATATATACGGTATATCAATAAATACTTGAAAACTACAGCATTTATATAGACTTTATATATTTTGCTGGAGCAAAATGACCAGCTTGACTGTTGGGGTCAGTCTGCATCAGGGGGATCGGCTGTAAGAGTTATTCTAATCTAAATCGATAGGGACATCGGTCCCAACTCGATTATATCTCTGAGGCCACGGCAGTTATGTGCTAAAGCTCCCTCCTAGACGACTATCTCCTTGGCAAGTGATTTGAGAGCGAGGCTCTCAGATAGTGTGGAGAGATCGCAGAGCATGACTCTGCTCAATGTAAGGAACGCACTGAGGGACAACCAGGGATTTACACATGTCAAGAATTCACAGCCTTCCGTGAAAGAGGTCGTAAACAATTACTAAAATTGGGCAGCAGTAGAGGACTATGAACCTATCCTAAAATGGGATGAGGGGACACACGGAGTAGGTACAGCCCAGGGAAGGTTTACTGCTGAGTTTCATGCCTCACTGCTGGGAGAGTTTTCTCTTTATTCAGCCCAAGCCTGGGATTTAGCTGTGCCAAAGAGGCAATGTTATTTTTTCTCATAACAAATACTCATACTGCAGGTTCAAGACACTACTTAGTCAAATGAGTGTGGTGAAAAAAAAAAGTTAAACCCCACGGCTCACACACACACAAGTGGAACCGAGTGGAACAAGCTGTGCGGTGGGCGGGCAATTAACCCGACGCCATTGTCACTCAAATGCCCAACCTTTCACCTGTTAATTTTAGAGACTAAAACGATTAACGGAATAACAAGTGAATTGCTGAGGACGTACTTGTCTGCAATGGAAATACAGTACTACTATAAATACTTGTCAGGAACCTGTACCATCCAACTGTATCGCTGGCAGAACTCAGACCCACAGGAATCTTGATGCATGCAAGCATCAATGTGCAGTACACGACCGCTCAGTGAAACGCCTTAATTTTTTTTTTAGTTTAGACACTTTTTTTGTATCCTTAAAAGAACATGCCAACATTTTGGGAAATTAGCTTATCTTCTTCGCCACAGAGAGACAAGAAGATAGATATCAATGTTCTCTCTGTGCGTTCAGTAGAAAGCTATCTGGCTGCACATTAGCCTAGCTTAGCACAATGAATGGAAGCGGACATGGCCGGTTAGCCTAGGCATTGTCCAACTAACACATCTCCCAAAGGCTAAGCGGCATAGCTGTACAATGAAGCTCTGCGTTGATATTTAATTCATGAATGTGTCCTGAAACTTGCCATTGAGATTTAATGAATGTACTGAACTTCTTTTGAATAAAGCTAACGTCTGGGAGTGTTGCCAACTGCTCATACCTAATGGAATACAGTATGGGGCAAGAGATGTCAACTTTTAGGATCTGTGCACAAAAGGCAGGACATGTTGTTCCGTAACGGGTTTTTGCTTGTCCAAAGGTCCCTTTTCAGAGCGGCCATTTTGGCATGTCATTGCAGGGTAAACAGTGTGTAGAACATTAATTAGGGTTCCATTCCATGTAGGTGTGCCAGATCTATTTCAGTGAGACAACATACACAATACCAAGGCCTGCCCCTGGCACACCTTAGTGGATGCCTAATGGGAGCTGCTCAGAAATGTGTTGTGTAGTGCATTAAGAAGGAAAGTATCATTTAAGAGGGTTGTGTATTCTTAAAACATGTAAAAAGGTAAGAACTAATGTAAAAGCTAGATATGTTTCAATTTTGGGAGTTAAATTGTGGAATAGCCTTAGTGACGGGTTGAAGTTGTGTACTTCTCAGGGGAGAATTAAAAAGGCCTTAAAGGATCAAATAATTCAGGAGTACAGTTTTGAGTAAAACATCAAACTTTTTTTTTTCTTACCAAAAAAAATTATATCTTGCAGCATATTTTAAGTTTCTCTTTCTTATTAAAGTATATTTAGTTTTTAAGAATTGTAAAGGATAGGCAAAATAAGCATGTGCTTCAGCCTATTCCTTTTTTCATTGAGTTTGGATTTTGTGTGTGAGCTTACTTTGAATATGTGATTTGTAAACAAAGGCTGAAAATAAACGATTCATTCAAAGTAACACTCCACGAATGACGTCAGTGCCAAGGTGCGCCGCCATCTTGGCGTTATACTGCAATGTAAACAACAGGTGATAGAATGAACGAATTAATGAATTGCGTGATGAATTATATATTTAAGATATGTCTAAACCCAAAAAGAGTAAGCTGGAAGCTGCTCGAACATATAGAGAAGGACTTGGTCAGCAGGAAAGGGCGCGATATTGTGACAAACTCAGACGAATAGGTGATAAAGATCCTTACGAGTTACCTGCGTCGTCTTGGAGTTGCGACCCCACAATTTTGCCTTCTGTTGCCTATCCAGATATAGTCAACTACCTAGTATTTTCGCCAAGCCCATACACGAATGAAGATCTTAAGGCTTACAAAGGGTTGGATGCCTACAACCAGATGGTGTGTGGATGGGTGAGAGATGCACAGTACCAGATAATCGACAATGACATGTGTCTTGTGAAAGCCAAGGTAGGTGATTTACATAACGTTACTAGATCAACTGATCTTTACATTTAGGAAATTGTAATACCTAAGATTATTTTCTAATAGTCTACTAGTAAACATTTTTGGATCAAAATGCTGATCGGTCATAAACATATAAACAATTAAACCCTATTAAATAAGTAAATTGATGAGTAGGCTACTGTATATTTGCATATCTCTGTTAGGATCTATGGGTAACACTGTACTGTATATTTGCATATCGTATGTCACAAATGTAACAGTACTATATACCTGTATGTCATGTATGTCCCTATGCCATAAATGTCATGATGTCATGTATGTTGTGTATGTCATAAATGTCACTATGAATTGAAAATGGGGGACCCTGATGTAAACAAGACAAACATCTTTCTCTGGTCTGCATCCCCTTAACAATTGTGTGTATTGAACCGTACTGTATTGTACCCATTCTGCAATCTGTTAAATAAAGTTTTCATTCATTCAAACTCGCTTTTTATTTACAAGCTTATATTTGGTTGTCTTTTATTCAGGTACTCCATTCCCAACGAATAAGAGAAAAACCCGAGCCCTGGATAATGGCTGAAAAGTCTGGTAGGATTGTTGGAGCCCACTGTACATGTATGGCTGGCCTGGGCGAGACCTGCACACATGTAGCAGCATTGTTGTTTCTCATTGAAGCAACAGTGAAGTTGAGGGACTCAAAGACAGTGACGCAGGAAAAGGCGTATTGGCTGTTGCCTACTGCAATGTCAAAGGTGGAGTACAAGGAATGCAGAAAGATTGACTTCACTGCAGCAAAGAGATACAAAGTAAAATAAGGGCTAAAAGTGACTGTGCTGGTCATGTACTACAGTCACTTGAGAAGCAAAAGGAAAGTGCTAGTTGTTCTACTCTTAAAGTAAACAAAACCCAACATCCAACCAGTGATTAATTAGCATCATTGTTCAATGCTCTTAGCACAACTGGCTCTAAGTCTGCTATTTTGTCGCTGATTGAGCCTTATTCAAATGATTTTGTTCCCAAGCCGATGGGTGAAAACTTTCCTCTGGTGTTAACGGAATTACGTAACGAGTATGCAGTTCACATGGACTATACTGATGTATTGTCCATTTGTAATGGTGTTGACATTTCTGTATCCCAAGAGCAAGCACATGCAGTTGAGGCCGCTACAAGGGAGCAAGCTTCCTCCAAACTGCGGTTTCGATTTCGTGCTGGTCGGATTACAGCATCCAAAATGAAAACTGCATGTTGCACTGATCCAAACCAACCAGCCCAGAGCTTGATAAAAAGTGTATGCTATCCCGAATCATACAAATTTACCTCAAAATCCACTACCTGGGGAT
This sequence comes from Notolepis coatsorum, assembly GCF_963971535.1. Taxonomy (NCBI): domain Eukaryota; kingdom Metazoa; phylum Chordata; class Actinopteri; order Aulopiformes; family Paralepididae; genus Notolepis; species Notolepis coatsorum. Next base: position 83,220,213 of record NC_140170.1, read on the forward strand.
GTACTCATGAGAAATTTGCACGTGACATGTTTACAGATGGACATAAGAAATCTCATGAAAATGTGAAAGTGCACGACACCGTTTTTTTTATAAATCCAAGTGTGCCATTCTTGGGTGCTTCCCCGGATGGCCTTGTTTCTTGCGATTGTTGTGGTGTCAGTGTAATTGAAATTAAATGTCCATTCTGTGTAAAAAGTGACAAGTTAGATAGTGTTAATCTATTTTACTTAGAGAAGGATGGTGAAGGGAATCTGACACTAAATAGAAACCACCAGTATTTCTACCAGGTGCAAACACAGCTTGGAGTGTGCAAACTGGAATCTGCCTATTTTGTTGTTTGGACAGAGAAAGATCTGCATGTTGAGCACATTTTATTTGATGAAGAATTCTGGGGCATGATATGTCAGAAAAGCAAGCACATTTTTGCCACAGCCATTATGCCAGAGCTAGTTGGCAAGTTCTACACTAGGCTTTCGTCTACCATGGCTAATGTATCCCTACAGCCTGGTGCATCTGTCCCTGCTGGTTCAGATGGTTCTGATGTATCCCTACAGCCTGGTGCATCTGTCCATGCTGGTTCAGATACTGCAGCAAGTGCCAGCGGGCAAGAAGAAACGGCCCTCATTTATCAATTTTTCTCAGAAAGTATTCTATTTTCATACGTAAGCACAGAATTTAGAATGTGTGCACGCACAAAAAAAACGGGACTTATCACATGTGCGTACACAGGTCCTACGCACACCTGTCTTGATAAATATGACTTTGATCCTACGTTTGAGCTCGTGCACTGTTTTAAGTATTTGCATACCAGAACCGCCCCGATTAACCATATACGGTAATGGAACACCCCCATGAAATGTGGAAAAGTGGACTAACCCGAGCGAACTCTGAGAGACTTCACTGAGAGCGAGATTGATCACCGAGGTCCAACCAACAAATTGAACGTATACAGCATTTCCCGTTGTGAACAATCTTATTTGGAAACATGACACACAGAATAATAGTATTTAGCGTTTTATTTTAAACAATATTTAATCGTATGATTATAGATATTTTTAGAGAATAAATAAATCCAATGAAGTTGCCAAGTTCACAGACAACTCTGCGCTCTAATGCCTATTATGTGCGCTCGTCATGAGCCCGTTCTGGTCAGAGTCATATGGCTTCAGTGGATAACTATGATCTGCATTTAAGTGAATATGAATGAGACTCCGGCCACCGGCACATTATCAGCCAAAATGCGCATCGCAGATTATCTGTACATTGACCAAGTGGAATCCCGTTCACATTACTGATTACTGATGGAGCAAACTCTGAGAGATTGTTCACAGAGGCGCTGCCGAATCAAGATATAATATGATGTGTATAATATAATGTGTGTAGAGGCATATGATACAATCTATTTTGTTGTTGGTATTAGGCAGCCTATATGAAGTACATATAATAGCAGCCAGCCCATAGCCTACATTATGCAACAGTAATTTGCGCATATAATAACACACAGCCCTGCGAAGCCTGCATACAGTAAACTAACTTGATCATTAATCTAGCTGTTGTATCTTTACGCTTATGAAAACATTAAATAATATGTATAGGCTATAGGCCGTCGCTTTAGCCTATATTCTCAAATTGCATTTAATGGCTGAATGAATGAATGAATGAAAACTTTTTTTAACAGATTGCAGAATGGGTACAATACAGTACGGCTCAATACACACAATTGTTAAGGGGATGCAGACCAGGGCCCCGTTCCCCGTACCTTGATAACTGAGTTAGCCGGATAACTTTCGGTCAAGCCTGACTTAAGCCGGACCTTCCCATTCCCCGACGCGCGATTGTCTAAATCACCATGACAACAGATCAAAAAGTTTGAGCCTGGTCGAGAGCAGGGTTAAGTTCAAGTTAGCCGGATGAACCATGGCCACGCCCCCGCAAAGAAGTGACAGCTCGTTTCCTGAAATGATTCTCACAGTCTAGGATCTGCATTATACCATTCTGAATTACGTTTCTGTGCTTCGTTTTCCTAGAGGGGGCTTTTGAAATGTATAATAATAGAACTAAATGCTGATAATAAATCATATTGAGCCTATAGATTTACTTTGTCCTAAATAAAATAATGCACGTCATATACGGCGCTCGGAGTCGCGATACACGCTGCATGTGGTTATTTTAATAACGGCTCATTGCAAATGTGAATCCCGCGGGGATATTTTTAATTTTTAATCGGCCGTTTGGCTCTGATTAGTTTCATATATTAATCTCCGCTGTAGATTTGCTTAACGGAGCGCCGGATTGTGTTTCATTCAAGCATAAAATTGAAGTGTCTATGCAGGGATTGTGGTTTTTGTGTGATATTGTAACTGGGATTAAAATGTCTGATGAGATGCGCTGTTTGACGGATTTGAGAAATTGAATGAGCCGTTGACGTCACATTAATGCATTTGAGAATAAAGAGATAAAACTTCATTTTTTGGTAAGAAAAATATTCTAAACACGGGTCTCTCGTCCATTAATGCATAAACAATGAGTATATCACGTCTGGCACAGTGGCGCAGCGGCTAGTGCTGAATCCTGGCAACCGGGCGACCGGTGTTCGAAACCCCGCATTTCCAATATAATTTTTTTGGAATATAATATTAATGATTATACGCAAAAGTAGCCTAGTTTTAAGTTAAAATATTATAAATCTACATGCATTGAGGATGTCATTCTTTATATAGCTCTCAACGTGCACCAAATTGAATTATTCCTACATTGCAAAAAGAAGGAAAAGACTAGGATTCGAACCCCGGTCGTCTGCGTGAAAGTCAAAAGGACAAACCGTCACACCATAGTGCAGATAAATAAAAAATCCACCATACATCAATCAATGGATAAGAGAGCCGTATCCTTATTCTGAAACAGTTGAACTAATTATTTTCGCTAGCAAGATCTCATTTGATTATTCAATGCATAAACCTACTGCCAGCAGGAACGTTTAAAGAAATATAATCTGATTGATTGGGGTAATGAGGGATTTAAAATTAGCCTATAGATTATGCATTTAACTTGTCGGCAAGGCTATTGAGCCGCCTGCAATCTGTAAAACAATCAATCAATCAATGCCGTTAGAAGATCAGGATTTCTGCAATCTACACCTGCTGTCTTTTCAACTGAAGCGGCCGCGCGCACTTATCCAGAGTCTCAAGTCTGGTTCAAGTTAACGAGACTGAATCAGCGTTCCAGGAACAGGAAAATCCCGGCTTCAAACATCGGGTTAACTGAATCTGGATAATGGGACTCTTGATCGACTTAGTTGAACCAGGTACGGGGAATAGGGCCCAGAGAAAGACTTTTGTCTTGTTTACATCAGGGTCCCCCAACTCAAGTCCTCGATATCCTCGCGGACGGACCAGTATACCTTTATATCATATCATATTCATATTCATATCATAGTTTACTCTATCAGCCTACCAGCATGTAATACGTTCTTTGTTAGAACTCAACTCGTTATTATTTTGCGCATAGATTGCAGAAATACGGGGACGTTTTGATTTAGGCTTTGACACAGAATACAAGTCATGATATCACCCACACAATATATGCTCTGTGTCCAGAGCATGTATGCTTTTCATTCATTTAAGACACATTTATTGCAAGGGTTTTGTATACACATACACTCAACAAATAACCTCTGTCTGTTCTCGTTGCAATGCGTTTATATCGTGGGTGTTCATATGACTTGTATTCTGCTTACAGCTTCGGGGTTCCACTTATTACGTTTAACAATGGCAAAGCCTTTTAAATATAATCAAAACGTTCCCGTATTTCTGCAATATATGCGCAAAATAATAACGAGTTGAGTTACGCGGAGCGCAGTCAGTGTTTATTTCCGCGTTGTAAAAATATTCTACCACCGGGCGCCAACTACGCATGGTCCGTGTTGTAGCCAATTTAATGATTTTCTGACGTTATGTTATTGTATGAAGGCACCGTGTCACCATGAAAGTGTTGACCAATTAGCTGGCAGTGGGCACAGGAGGCGGGGCTCATGTGCGCTCAGGTGCAGTCTATATGTATGTGTTCACAGGTGTGCAGCGGCAGGGAAATTGGGTAATTATCACAGGGAAGCCACACTATCTTTTTACCGTGCTTGTTTGTTTTGTTTTCAGTTATATTGAGTCACGTTTTGGGTTTATTTTGTATGCTTATATTTGTCCACACTTCAAGTAGTAATAAAAACTCTCAACAGCAACCAAGGAGAAGACATCATTTTATTATCAACAAGCATCACGCATAGGAAAGAGCTTCACCCAGTATTCCCTCACTGGCAGCGTTTCTTGTTAGGTTGCCCTTACACAAGTAAAAAGATAAGCTTCTAAACAAGATTGTTTTTGAAGACAGACAGATATGGAAGGAGTCAAGGAACAGCGCCCCTTTCTTTGACGTTTCTGCCGATTCAACCACGATATCAACATGCACGCAGCACAACACGGAACAACACATCAAAGAAGTTACGGTGAGACGGATTCATGAATGAATGGAATAAAGTTGTGGAAGGAGTGGCCTCGCGCAAATGGATAAAGGCAAATCCTACCAAGAATTCTAAATAAAACCTTGACATTGTAGACATGAGTAGCGTGGGGAATCAGGAAATTAACGTTGAAATGGAGGCAGCTGTCAATCAAGATGAAACAGACAATGAACTTGACAAAAGGCTTTCTAAGCCCACATTTAAAGCTTTGGAAACAAAGATCATGTTGTTGCATAAAGAAAGGAACTTTGGACTGAAACAATTGTGTAAAATGGCTAAAGAGTTGGATCAAATTATGTGCTCAAATGAAAATATTTCCGTCATGCAAATTAAGCACGACACACTGTGGAAGTTGGTTGGTGAAACTACACGGGTACATGAATCACTAAAACCTCTATTGCCCGACGACGAAATGTCTAAACAAACAGAATGGTTTCAAGGTCACCTGCACAATGTTAATCAAATCATTGACAAAATGGAGAAATGGGTGTGTGCTAACAGGGAGCAGTGCATGCCCACACAAGTTGATGACAATGGTTACGAATTCAATGGTGTGCCCAATGCAACTGAGGTTGTGGTTAACCCAAAGAACAATGCTGTGTCGAGTACATATGAGGTTCTGAATAACAACGGTTCAAATAACAATGCTGTGTCATATACAAACGAGGGTCTTGATAATGATGGTTCAAATTTCAACTTTGTGTCAAATGGAAACGAGGAGGTGAATAGTATTGGGCCAGATGGCAGTGTTTCCAATACGGGTAAATCAAGGGTGTCACGTGGTAGTTCTACCCGACACTCAATGTCATCAAACATTTCTGCATCCATCTTGGCACAGGCCGAGGTGGCGGCACTCGTGGTATTGGAAATGGCGTTAAAAGAAAGTCATGAAATGGAAGCTCAGGAGGTACAATTAAAGGCACAAATGGAAGCCCAGCAAGCACAATTAAAGGCACAAATGGAAGCCCAGGAGGCACAAATAAGGAAAAAAAGACAATTGTTTCAAATACAAAGTCAAATTGCTGCTCAGACAGCTAAGGTGAATGTTCTCAGGAACAGAGGGTCTGTCATTGAAAGCAGAGTTACAGATGGAATGAACTCTTATGCGTCAAAAGAAAAGGCTGCTCTCAACCCCTCTGCTGTACAATTCATTCCATCAGTCAGACTGTCATGTCACCTATCCACCAACAGGAGGCAGCAAACCTGCAAGACCAACTCAATCACACCAAAAGCCATACAAGCAGCTCAGTACTGTAGCCACCCGGCACAAGGAAATCATTTCTCAAGGAACCAAAACAAAACCAAGTGCTCTCACTGCAAGCATGCCACAACGATCTCAACACCTACCCCATGCTGTATATTCACCGCAGCAACCCATTCAAAGCAGTGAGGATCAAGGCAATATCTTCACGATCATGCAGAAGCAAAATTACATTACAGCATTACTTGTGCAACAGCAAGTTTCCTTATCACTACCCCCCAGGGATATACCAATCTTTGATGGAAACCCTTTTGAGTACAACACATTCATTAGAGCCTTTGAACATGGCGTGGAAGGAAAGACTGCTAACAGTGTGGACTGCTTGTACTACCTGGAGCAGTACACTAGAGGGCAACCTAAAGAGCTGGTAAAGAGCTGTCAACATATGCCATCCGACAGGGGGTATCACAAGGCTAGAACGCTTCTGCATGAACGTTTTGGAAATGAGCAGAAAATAGCCACTGCATATATGGAGAGAGCGTTTGGATGGGTACCTGTAAAATCAGAAGATATCAAGGCCTTACAAGCATTTTCGTTATTTCTACGCATCTGCTGTAATGCCATGGAAGACATCAGCTACATGTCTGAGATGAACATGCCATCAAACCTATGGGCAATAATCATGAAGCTACCTTAAAAACTCAGAGACAGATGGAGAAACATTGCTTTTGAATACCAGGAGAGACACCATCGTCAAGCAGGTTTCAGTGAAGTTGTCGCCTTCATTGAAAGACAATTGTCTATTGCATCTGACCCACTGTACGGGGACATTCTAGACACTGTTGTCTCAATGTCAAAGTTAAAGATTGGAAACAAAACTTCACAAGGGCGCCTGCAGGAGAGAGGAAGCAGTTTCGCTACATTTGTGGCACCTGTTGAGTTTGACAATCAAGAGGAGAGAGACAAACCAATAAGAGAATCCTGCCTGCTATGTGAAGAGGGCCACAGTTTTGAAACATGTTCTAAAATGGAGAAGAAGCGGCATGGTGAAGAAATAGACTTTCTAAAAAGAAAGGGCGCTTGCTTTGGATGTCTATATGTCGGGCACATAAGTTCACTGTGCCATAGTAGGCTGTTTTGTAAAATATGTAACCTAAGACATCCTACCATTCTACATATTTACGAAAGGGAATGGAAAGAACTAATATCACGACAAGATGACACACGAGATGAAAACAGAACGAGTCAAGTCACCACTCCCAAAACTTGTGGTCACATAGGGGCCGGAGCACAGAATTGCGTCTTGTCTATTGTGCCTGTCAAGATCAAGGCAAAGAAAGGCAACACAGTCTTAGAAACGTATGCATTCTTAGATCCCGGCAGTTCATCCACTTTCTGCTCTGAACAACTGATGAGGAAGCTCAATGTGAGAGGAAGGAACACTAGATTCCTAATGAAAACAATGAACAAAGAGAGTTTTGTCAACAGTCATGTCATCTCAGGACTAGAGGTCGCTGCACTAAATGGTGACGCCTACATCGAGTTGCCTGATGTGTACACACAACGTAAGATGCCTGTAACTCGCAATAACATCCCACGACAGGAAGACTTGTGGGCTTGGCCATACTTGAACACTGTAGACATTCCTACTATCAATGCTGATGTGGAGCTGTTAATTGGAACGAACACTCCAGAAGCAATGGAGCCATGGGAGGTGATAAACAGCAGGAGTAGAGGACCTTACGCTGTTAGAACTCTTTTGGGATGGGTTGTCAACGGACCATTGAGAGGAGGCAATGAGAGTGGGATTAGCTGCCCCACAATCGCAGCCAACCGCATCTCCATTTCTCAGAAAGATAAGTCAAAGGAGCGGCTTTCAAAAATGGAACCTGAGGACGAGGACTGGTCTTCTGGGAAAAAGCTGCAGAGAACGGCGAAGAAGGAGAAAATTAAGAAAGTTAAAGAATCAGCCAAGAAGGAAAGGACCCTCAAAGAGAGAGACAAGCTCAAGGAGGAGAAACCTAAGGCTCACAAAGAGGAGAAAAGGTCCAAGGAGAAGTCCTCCTCAAAGGCTGACAGGAAAAGTGAACAGAACGAGGAGAAACATCTGCAGATGGACAAGGAGAAGAACACCAGGGAGGAGAAGGAGAAATCTAAAAATGAAAAGGCACCAAAGGGGGAGCCGAAACATAAAGGTTACGATGTCAACAACTGTTTCCTGAACATGGAAGATACCAAGCTCAGTGCCTCCGATGACCACCACGACAGGTGGGCATCAGACCCCTTCTTGGATTCCTGCCTCTAGGGGAATGACAGTTGGGACGGTCCTGTGAAGGAGAATCCCACAAACGCAGTGTAGCTAAGTTAAGTGATTCTCCAGGCCTCTCTGACTCCCATAGGAAAGACTCAACACCTGGTCAGGATGAACTGAACCACTTCCCAACAGAAAAAACAAAAGAGAAAGACCATAAAGAGAAGAAGGAGGAAAAAGGGCATATTTGACATGGCTAAAGAGAGGAAAGACTCCCTGGAGAAACACAACAAAGGCAAGAGACTCTGTGGATGCTACACACACACAAGGAACACAAGGAACGTAAAGACAATGTCAGTTGACTCTAATTAGGAAAAGAAAAGGAAACAGGAGCTGTCGGACAAGAGGGATGACAGCGAGGAAAAGACAAAGACAACGGTGGCCAAAGAACAAGATGAACTTTTCATAGGAGACGTTTCCATGGTAGCGGACTCTAATGCGCCTCGTGGATCCTGTCAGACATGGACTTGTGCAGTTTGAATGTCCGGATCAAGTATAACGTCCTGGAGCAAACCATCGCAAAGACCTATCTTCTATTGGACGCTGAATGGACTGAAGCCAATTTTCTATTACTGGGGTTACCAACCCTACTGGATTACATGAACTTTATGAACTACATGAACTTTGAACTATCGCCAAGATCTGTCTTCTTTTGGAAGCTAATTAGATTAGTATCTGTTTTCCTTCGGACTGCATGAACTTTGGACATTACGAATTAAATATCAACGCGGACTACGCACTTGGCTACAATCACTTGCATGCATTGAATTGTTACATGTTTATATAGTATCAATTGGGGGCCGGTGTGTTGTAGCCAATTTAATGATTTTCTGACGTTATGTTATTGTATGAAGGCACCGTGTCACCATGAAAGTGTTGACCAATTAGCTGGCAGTGGGCACAGGAGGCGGGGCTCATGTGCGCTCAGGTGCAGTCTATATGTATGTGTTCACAGGTGTGCAGCGGCAGGGAAATTGGGTAATTATCACAGGGAAGCCACACTATCTTTTTACCGTGCTTGTTTGTTTTGTTTTCAGTTATATTGAGTAACTTTTTGGGTTTATTTTGTATGCTTATATTTGTCCACACTTCAAGTAGTAATAAAAACTCTCAACAGTAACCAAGGAGAAGACATCATTTTATTATCAACAAGCATCACGCGTAGGAAAGAGCTTCACCCAGTATTCCCTCACTGGCAACGTTTCTTGTTAGGTTGCCCTTACAGTCCGACCTGTGCTTAAATATACACACAAAGTCAAGCACAAGTTCAAATTGATAAATCCCACACTTTGCTTAGAAATGATCGTACGCACGGGTTACGCACATATCTGTGCGTACGTCACGTTGATAAATGAAGGCCTGGTGTTACTGTGGCCAGGTTGAGTTTGGTCACATGATTTTGTGTGACAATACAAAATGTCATATTCAGTGGTTTCACTATTCATGTGTTAATGTTGAGGTTGTGCCAAAAGGAAAATGGTATTGTCCCACCTGCCGTAGGCTCCCTCAGTTTCTGCCAAGAAGGGTCAAGAAACCTTGTAAAAAATCCTAGGTTATGCTATTTTCAGTAAACCGTTGTGTAGCTTCATAAATTTGTATTGACGTCTTCATTTATATCCGATGTACAGCCTAATTACAAACAACTCCTAATAAGTGCTATTTTGATTTCTATTCTGAAGCTGATTTGCACACTATACCCATGCTGTGATTTTTATATATATTTTTTTTTATTTAACCATGCAGGCAAGCAGCACATTGGAAGGAGGATTTTCTGGAAGGAGGATATTCTGAGTGGGTAACAATTGTGTGTATCAAATAATAATAGTTATGTTATGTAAATGAGAGATTATATTGTTGTTAATGCTGCTATTTATGCAATTTTTATTGGTGTGTTTTGTTATTGTTATTAAACACGTTACATACAAAACTGTCTCTTCTGTTATTCAAGTGTTCTGATGGGAATGGTGTATTGTACCACACATAAAAATAGGCAAACAATGTCCAGGCACCCACTCCAGGTTTTTCCAAATTTATTGGCAGACTGAAATCATATCATGACGTTTCGGTGTGAAACGTTTGACCAATTACTTGACAAATGACCTGTCGACCAAGATGGCCACAAGAACAAGAAAATGTAATATAACAAGCTGTACGCAATGTATATAAAGAAACAAGAGGAATTAAAATACAATTATATAGGATATAGTGTGTTTTGTCTCAAGTGCCATGCTTTCTCAAAATCCTGCAAAACTGAAGATGTCCTCCACAAAAAAACAACTCAACATTGTGATTGTGCAAAATACAATAATAAAAATATAGGCATAAAAAAATAAAATAGGTAAGACACAAGATATGCATGATTAAAAAAGACATGCTAAGTTCCTGATAATCTGGTTCCTATGTACACTACCATACAATTTACTATTTTAACTCTTAACTGATGGGCAAAGGTTCACCAGAGCACAACACACAAGTCCAATCTTGTCTATGGTACAAAAACTGTCATTATCCTTGCACATCAAGAAATCAATTGGCAATGTCCCCCCCAATATACAATATTTCTGGCGTACACTACCGATCACACGCTCAACATGAATCCTAACATGAGCTATTTTCCTTGTGGTTTCTAAGTCAATTGGAGCTAACTGCGACTTCCCTCGAGTAAAGGCTGGGATTTTGACCTGAGCCATTATGCAACCTAAAGTGTCCTGAATATCAAAGCCACGGTCAGCGAGAACTAAATCACCAGGAACAATGTACAAATGTAAGAGACTGTGCCCTGTGGTGTAATACCAATACATTTTTTTACTGTATTATGGTGCTTGTAGGAAGACCATGTTTCCGCTCTGGCTATAAGGTTAGATGGACGATCTATAAAAAACTCAAAGCAGTCGACAATAACAACACATTTCTTCCCAAAATGTTTTCTAAATTGCATTGGCATGGTTTTTTGCAAATGTTCTCTTTCTGGCCATATAACAAGTGGTTTCATGCGAATATACATGACATCAATGACATCAGTAAAAATAAGTGAAAAATAAAACCTTCTCGTCTTTACCCACAAATGCACTTTGGTCATAGGTAGAGGACAACTGTTTCACATCAGAACGCAACTGAAGGTTTTCCGCTCTCAGATTTATAACTTCATTGGTCATAGAATAAATAAAATCACCAGTCATATCAGTTTGAGTACCTATACTGCACACATTATCACTTGCAGCAGAATCATCAGCAGCAGCTGGTATGTCCATAAGAAGCAAGGCATGGGCAGCATCCACCTTCAGTTTCTGCTTGGTATCGTGTTTCTTTAGGTGGTTGCAGAGAAGAAGGCTCTTGCTTTCCGGTCATATTTACAGATGGCACCCAATCTGGGTCATCTTTCTTGTACAGGTGACACTTTTTACCTGGAATACAATAGGAACATTTACAGAAACCGAGTCTTACACTGTAGTAGGTTATGAAATGAGATAAGAATCATATCCAGCCTCATACTATTCCACTGTAAAATGATAGTTGCTGTTATTAATATTTCACATAACGTTACCTGACAAGAAACACTTTGTTTTGACACTACATTTTAGGAACATTTACAGAAACAGAGTCTTACACTGTAGTAGGTTATGAAATGAGATAAGAATCATATCCAGCCTCATACTATTCCACTGTAAAATGATAGTTGCTGTTATTAATATTTCACATAACGTTACCTGACGTAACGTTACCATAACGTAAACTGAGTCTTACACTACTACTGTAGTAGGTTATGAAATGAGATAACAATCATATCCAGCCTCATACTATTCCACTGTAAAATGATAGTTGCTGTTAATATTTCACATAACGTTACCTGACGTAACGTTACCATACCGTAAACTGAGTCTTACACTACTACTGTAGTAGGTTATGAAATGAGATAACAATCATATCCAGCCAAGAATATATTTCACATAACGTTACCTGACAAGAAATGCGCAGAACAAACTCGTATGTTGACAAGAGTCTTGCCATGGAAATCCTGGTTCAGTTTGGCCAACCACAAACGTCTCCTTTCCTGAGACAATTGTTTGCCCTCTTCTCCTTGATTTGTGATGACAATTGGCAATCTGAAGAACTCCAAATGCTTTTCCCTATCCAACCTATTAGTACAGCCAAGAACACGGCAATAATTGACCATTTTGAGCAACAATGAACTTGAAGAGTTGCTAGTTCGATGCAATCACGCGTTGTTTACATCCAAGTTTATCGCCAAGATGGCCGACTTCCGGTTTGATGACGCGCCGTGAGAACACTCTATTCACATAATGTATATCCCAAAACAAAAAATTGCAAGACATAAATTTTTTTTTAAAAGATAAAAAGTTAAACACATTAATAAAATATGTAAGTAAAAATAATAGAAATAAAGAAAAAGACAATAAAATAAAGATATGAATTCATTTAATAGCTAGTTTAAAAAGGTACGTTTTGAGTTTCTTTTTTTTTAAGTGTCAACCATCTGCTGTCCTAATGACCTGCGGGAGAGTGTTCCAAAGTTTTGTGGTGTAGTAGCTGAAAGCACTCTCGCCGCTTTTCTTGTTTTTTACAATGGGTACATTAATAAGGAGGTCGGCTGTGGTCGATCTAAGAGCTCGAGTTGGCACATAAAATTACAGGAAGTCAGTAATGTATGACGATGCTAAACCATTTATGGATTTGTATACAAGTAAAATAACTTTAAAATACATTCTAAAGGATAGTGCAATGTAGCTAAAACAGGTGTAATATGCTCTCTCTTTCTTGTTTTTGTTAAAAGTCTAGCAGCAGAGTTTTAGATTAACTGTAGTTCCTATATAGATTGTTTAGGGAGACCAGTTAAAAGAGCATTACAATAATCTAATCGGCTTGAAATAAAAGCATGCACCTGTTAGCGTTGCGGGTATGTGTGTTGGACCCAAGCGCAGAGTGGAAGAGAGGAGACTGAATGCGATGGTTGATCCTTACAAAATAATAACGTCTTTATTTGTGAATAGCGGATTGCTCTATGGCACGTATAGCAAACAAGAAGGGTGAGACACAGAGTCTCCACAACCCGGTATAATGAGGAAAGAAAAGGCGAGACAACACAGTCTCCGCAAAATTCAAAATTCAATACGAAACAAACAAATGAGAGAAGCCAGTCTCCAAAAAATGGGAGAAGCTACAATAACACGGCACTTGATGGTGCTGCGGTCGCACACACCAAAGTACATACACTCAATAATAATTCCATACACGATAAGCAAGGCACGATAGTGATAACCACAGAACTCCAAAACGGGAGCGATAAGGAAAGCTTCTAGCAAGAGTACTCACGTTAACAGTCAGTGAACGACTGACAATGTCAACAGTAAACAGGGAAGACATATGAAGCAGGGCAAACAATACACATCAGGGCCCCGTTCCCCGTACCTGGATAACTGAGTTAGCCGGATAACTTTCGGTCAAGTCTGACTTAAGCCGGACCTTCCCATTCCCCGAAGCTGGATTGTCTAAATCACCATGACAACAGATCAAAAAGTTTGAGCCTGGTCGAGAGCAGGCTTAAGTTCAGTTAGCCGGATGAACCATGGCCACGCCCCCGCAAAGAAGTGACAGCTTGTTTCCTGAAATGATTCTCACAGTCTAGGATCTGCATTATACCATTCTGAATTACGTTTCTGTGCTTCGTTTTCCTAGAGGGGGCTTTTGAAATGTATAATAATAGAACTAAATGCTGATAATAAATCATATTGAGCCTATAGTATTACTTTGTCCTAAATAAAATAATGCACGTCATATACGGCGCTCGGAGTCGCGATACACGCTGCATGTGGTTATTTTAATAACGGCTCATTGCAAATGTGAATCCCGCAGGGATATTTTTAATGAATGAAACCTATCGGCCGTTTGGCTCTGATTAGTTTCATATATTAATCTCCGCTGTAGATTTGCTTAACGGAGCGCCGGATTGTGTTTCATTCAAGCATAAAATTGAAGTGTCTATGCGGGGATTGTGGTTTTTGTGTGATATTGTAACTGGGATTAAAATGTCTGATGAGATGCGCTGTTTGACGGATTTGAGAAATTGAATGAGCCGTTGACGTCACATTAATGCATTTGAGAATAAAGAGATAAAACTTCATTTTTTGGTAAGAAAAATATTCTAAACACGGGTCTCTCGTCCATTAATGCATAAACAATGAGTATATCACGTCTGGCACAGTGGCGCAGCGGCTAGTGCTGAATCCTGGCAACCGGGCGACCCTTGTTCGAAACCCCGTGTTTCCAATATAATTTGTTTGGAATATAATATTAATGATTATACGCAAAAGTAGCCTCGTTTTAAGTTAAAATATTATAAATCTACATGCATTGAGGATGTCATTCTTTATATAGCTCTCAACGTGCACCAAATTGAATTATTCCTACATTGCAAAAAGAAGGAAAAGACTAGGAGAAGTGGGATTCGAACCCGGGCCGCCTGTGTGAAAGTCAAAAGCAGAAACCATTACACCACAGTGTAGATAAGTAAAAGATCCACCATACATCAATCAATGGGTAAGAGAGCCGTATCCTTATTCTGCATAACAGTTTAACTAATTATTTTCGCTAGCAAGATCTCATTTGATTATCCATTCCATAAACCTACTGCCAGCAGGCAAGTTTAAAGAAATATAATCTGATTGATTGGGGTAATGAGGGACTTAAAATTAGCCTATAGATAACGCATTTAACTTGTCGGCGAGGCGATTGAGCCGTACTGCAACCTGTTAATAAAGTTTTAAATCAATTAATCAATCAATGCCGTTAGAAAATCAGGATCTCTGCTATCGATACGTGATGGCTTTTCAACTGAAGCGGCCGCGCGCACTTATCCTGGGTCTCAAGTCTGGTTTGAGTTAACGAGACTGAATCCACCTTCGAGGAACAGGAAAATCAAACATCGGGTTAACTGAATCTGGATAATGGGACTCTTGATCGACTTAGTTGAACCAGGTACGGGGAATAGGGCCCAGGTACCAATCGGGACAATCAGGGCAGAAGGACAGGTAATTTACCACTGGGCAACGCTAGGGCTTTTGCTCCCAGGTGAGAGCAAAACCCCAAACGTCACAGCACCAGCTTCTCTGCATCCTGTTGGATAAAAAACGGCCAGACTTTGGCAATATTTCTTAAATGGAAGAATGCTGTCTTGGTCACTTTATTATATGTGTTTTAAAACGTAAATCAGAGTCTAAAATAACACATAAGCTTGTTACTTCTGCTTTATTTTTTAGAGCCAGAGTTAAAGAGTTAGGATTGGATACTTCCTGGAATATTATGACATCATAATGACATCACACGTTACAACTCTAACTGATAACTGTTAAACGAATTGAATTTGTACAGGACAGTTTATAGTTTATAATAATTTAATAATTTAGGACCTGCTCCGAGGTCATCAATTGGCACACATGCGATGCATGCATGCAATTCGTATCTGCGATTAACCCATCCCGTCGTCCTTCCCCCCCAAGGGCAGCCGGGAGCAGACAGGCGCAACGTGAGCCGCGCCAGGGGACCAATCCAAGTGCTCCTGTCCGTCTTCGTCAAGGACGCCACAGCGTTAGCGATCTTGTTGTTGTGCATGTTTTTCCATTGGGTTTATCTTATCGGGGGGGAAACCCTTGCGAGCACGGGGAGAACATGCAAACTCCACACAGAAAGGCCTGGGAGATACCCCACCTGGGTAACTGGCATCATGGAAACCTGGTCCCCAAGCGGGATTCGAACCCTGGACCTTCTTGCTGTGAGGCGACAGTGTTAACCACTACACCACCGTGCCACCGGACCTTCCCTTCCCCAGGACAGTTTATAGTTTGGGGATATGTGTGAGATTATGGGCATAATACGTCTGCTTTTTTGGCTGAATGTTCCTTTAAAGACACAGAATGGCTTACACACCATCTAAGGAACACTTTTGATTCGAGTTTTCTTTTGTATGAATGGTAAACACTCCATACAATTAGACAGGTAGCCTAGATACAATAAAGTGAAAGACCACAGAGCTCTGCCTGAGATTCAGCTCGAGCTGCTGCCAAAGGCAAACGCCTGCGTTCACAGGCACAAGCTGTGAAAGCAGATCACAAATTAACACCTTTTCAGAAGGCGTGTCCCAAACCTTTGAGAACTACTCCTGTTGTGAAAGCTGCTTATAGTTTTCACAAAGCTGAAACCCAGTCTCAGACCCAGAGTTATTCTCTAACATTACGCTATAACCTCCATCATTGCCCAATGCCCCCTGCTGTTTGTTTGTCTGTTATTTTAACTTCACTATTTTTTATACTTCTTGTTGTTTATCTTATTCTTTTCTTAACCTTGTCTTTTAACTGCCTTGTGTAACCCAGGTTTCAGATTCATAACTATTTAGTCATAGGAACATAAATAGTTAATGCTATTATGTAAGAACATAAGAAGTTAATATTATTGGGTACCAAATCCTTTGAATTACAGCACTGCCCTTTAATTTACTTCATGACGCGAGATAGATATCACGACAGCCACGCCTTGCTTTACAGCAGGTGAGTCTGCACTATGCGCAGATGAGACACACATCCACGGAGATGACGCAGCTGAACGTTGCTGCTGCCGAAATGAAATAGCATGATTAAAAACAGTTATCAACCAGTTATAAAAGATTCCCCCAGTTGCAAAACCGAAGAAGCGTTGCAGTTAAAGTAACCTGCGTTTTGGTGAGTTTCGTCAACATTGTGCTGTTCATTGTCGAACATGCAAAATGGTTAGCTCCATGCTACAAGCTAATAATGCTACAAGATAAATAACGTAGCTCATTCTGAAATGAAAACTCAGAAGGAACCATTTCAGAAGTACTTATAATTGTATTGATATGCTGTATGATAAGAACATGGTCTATATACATTTTGACTGTTTTTGAGAGTTTAATATGGAACGTGAGGAATGTCCCATATGCTAGCGCACTTTAGCCTAACTTAGGATGGGACAGATGGACATTCCCACGTGCTGTGATAAGATAGCCTACTTTAGCTTAGCATAGCTAAAAGTAGCCTGGTTGATTATTTATTCTGAAAGCAATGAAAGGATGATGAAGCAATACAAGATGGTAAATATCTTTTATTTTCTGAATGCCTGCTTGCAAGCAGGCCAAGTTTTTAGGTTTCCCCAGCACCCCGTTCCACCCTGGGAGCAGTTCCAGACCACCCATCACCACGTGTGCCCACGCGGGATGAGGCGGTGTGCCGGACTTATACAAGATGGCGAGCCAACCCACTAAACCTCTGATATAGCTCAAGGCTAATGCCAGCCTGATTTGAATACCCCTGTTGCTCAACTCCTGTTACCTCAACAGTCCGGTAGGATTGAACTGATTGAACTTGAATCATAAGAACGTCCACGGATCGAACTGACCTATATCCTTTTCTGATACACGAACTGATTGAACGAGAATACAAGGACATTCCAAGGGCTTCGACCCCGTTCACCTTTTGTTATTTTGATATTGTGTTTTGTATTTGATTTGATTAATTTGATATATGACTACTGATATGTCTCCTATAAGAAGGGAGACTTAAAGGGTCATTACACCCAGTAAGATACTTGAACCACTGGTAAGATACTTGAACCATTGATATTTCTCCTATAAGAAGGGAGACTTAAAGGGTCAATGTACCCAATAAGATACTTGAATCCCATTGATGACATTGATTATAGTTGAATCACTGATGATTCTCCTGTAAAGAAAGATGGTTAAGGGTAATTTCACCTAATAAGGTATTTGCATTCCCATAACCTGGAATATTCCTATTGGTACTTTTGTTGTGTTACACCTTCAAAGGAAGAGTTTAAAGGAGCATTTCGCCTAATAAGGTATTTGCATTCCCTGCACATTTAAAGGTTTAAATGAATAAGTTTAAACATTTACCTATTGAAATGATAAACTGATATAGTGTTTACTAATGATAAACTGATATAGAGTTTACTGATGATAAAAGGATACATCCAATATCCAACCTTGAACCTAGCTTTTAGCTAGAGATAACCTCAGAGACGTCTGAACCAAACCTAATGTGTTGATCCAATCAATCTAGGACTTGATATCGAACTAACCCTCCTTAAAGGAGAGGTTACTGAAAGAATCTAAAAGGGATACTTCAAACAACTAGTACTTTACGTCTGAATGTCTGTATGTCTAGCTAGCGCGCTTTTAGTGAATAAACCGGTCATTGTTAGCTGTCTCTGGTCTACTATTCTTTCAATTGTGCATATCACTCATCTCCTCATTCGAATCTAGAACTGTGCCCGTGGCGAACAGCTGTTACTGTTAGTGACACGAGTGCTACACTTGCTTACTCGGCATACTCACTATAACTGCACCCTGTGTGCCACTGTTTTATATTTCATACGTTTACATTATTTGTCTTGACACTTTTCATCATTGTTTTAATCCTGATTGTTCTGTGCTTATGCCCTGTAAGGTGACCTTGGGTGTTTTGAAAGGCGCCTCCAAATAAAATGTATTATTATTATTATGAGAAATGGGGAACCCTGATGTAAACAAGACGAAAGTCTTTCTCTGGTCTGCATCCCATTCTGCAATCTGTTAATACAATTTTCAATCAATCAAGTCCTATGACAATACAATACAACGTGCCAGTAGCCGTCTCCACAACCGTGGGCAACGCCTGGAGAACTATAACTGATTGATTCTTAACTACTGAACCCGGCACCGACTCTGGTGCACCTTTCACAAGGCTCTCTCATTAATTTATTAGTATCTCAAAACACCCCACACATCAATCCCCACCACATGCCCATCCATGACACCACCCCCGATAAAGCACGTCATGACGGAAGGAAAACACAAACAGCCCGAATACACAAAGACAATGACCAAACATGAAACATCCCCATGCGCACAAGCACGTGAACCCCCGGGATCCAGCAGCCGCCGGAACCCACGACCCCAACCAAACCCCCCCCCCCCCCCCCCCCCCCCCCAGACCTCCCCCAGAGTCGAACACCAGTCTCCCGTACGTGCCCCTGATATTGCTCATCCATAATCCCCTTGACCTGTTTATTTATAACATGGTAGACTAAGACTCAGTGTGGAGTATTGCACATTGTACAGAGTAGATTTAGGTTAGCTTAGATACCGTGTATTGCGCAAGGGGTTGACTGTATCAAGTGGTACTGTATATACGTGCATTGTTGTTGTTATTGTTATCGATAGAGTATACATATGTCTCAGATCTTTATTTTCATATTAAATATAAAGTAAGTTAGTATAATATAAAGAAGAATAAAGTAAATATAGTACCGGTAGATAATAAAGAAAAAGATAACATTTTTATCTTGTTCTTTATTATCTACTATACTTTTTATTCTAATACATTATTTATATGACCCTGTCTGTACCTAAGCTCCCCCTCCCCTGTGCTGCTATGACCCCTGCATTTCCCCAAGGGGCTTAATACAAATCCACATTATCTTATCTTATCGTATGTACTGGAAATGATAACATGCCAGGAAGCCTTATTATCTGTAAAAAAAAAATAAGCAACTGTTGAGTTAGATTTATGTGAGAAACTGCAGTGAGCAGAATTTAGGATTCTCTTAAAACATTCGTTCTAGAATTCACCTCATGCGTATGGTATGCTTACTTATGACTTATGAGGCACCCCCACACTTACCAATCAACATTAAAACATGGATGTTGTCAGCCAAAGGCATCCACTTGATGATTTCATTGAGCTTCGAAATGCACAAGAAATTGTATTTATTTTCCTAAAATATGCAGTAAAATTCAGCAATGCTGGCACTGGTTAGTAACCTTCAGCTCCTATTTCCCCTATTGATTTGAAATGTCCTCCAGAGGTTTCCTCAAATGCAAAACTAATTTATAAAAATTATGAATAGCCATGATATTCAGAAAACCAATAACTGGCTGCCTTTCCAAATCCAGTTAAAAGCAGTGAGTCATACAAAGCTATGTGCCTTTGCTCCAATGCAGTCCAACGGGGCAAACGTTTTAGCCTTCCGGCCATGTTTTCACCAAGTTTTGTTTGGAAAGGCTTACTGTACTTTGCACCATTTGCCTTCAGCAGAACTCTGATGGATCCGGGACAGACACACAATATAGAAAATAGAAGAAATAGAAGATATTGATGGAGGCATGGCAATTCTGGCAATTGTCTTTCAATCTCTATTGATCTCAACATGTTTCTGGAGAAATCTTGCCAAGGTATGGACATTGAATTTACAATGATATATTGATGTTGAAAATGGCCTAGTAGCTGCTTTAAGGTTCTGTGGACATTTACATCCCTCCTTATATTAGGGATAGTAATAAGTAAATAATAAAAAGTTAAATACTTGTCAGTAGTGTAGTGAATGCAAAGCTATTAGTTTACTCACAGAGTCCCGTGGTTGGAGTTCTGGCCAGTTTCTGAGCAAACCGGAAAGCAAACAGGGTCTTGAAAGCAAAAGGTTTTAATCCACACCACAGCAATCAGGCAAAAGGGTTACCTATTTCTAACACAAAACCATCATCCTCCAGCACTTTGGATGCTGCTATCACATGGCACTATTTTCTTCCTTGAAAGAAGCTGGTGTATTACTACACGCTGGAGCCACAGTTCCAGTAACCTTTTGCCTGCATGTTGTGGTGTGGATTAAAACCTTTTGGTTTCAAGACCCTGTTTCTGCCATTTGCTGCCTGTCTAAAGCATCCTGGTTCACTTGTAACCCGTCCAGAACCCGCGACCACGGGACTCGGGAAGTAAGCTAATAGCTCTGCTTCGTCTCCACTACTGGCAAGTATTTCATACAACTTAATGTCCAAAAATCCTAACACTGTCCCCTGTCCTTTAAGGTCAGGGGATAGTTGTTGTTTCCCTTGTAATGTGGGCCTGTGAAGCCCGTTAAGACATGTACAGTACTGTAACTGCAGGGTTATACAAATACAATTTAATTGATTTTACTTGCCTTAAGTCATGGGTACACCCAAAATGTTGTGGAAGGCTTTAAACACAGCTTTTGTGTTGATCCTATAGAATCTCTTGCAGTTCACAAAGGCATCCTCATCTTCACGGGGTTGACAATCTGTGTGTGTACAATATGCACCCGATCCCTCGTTCCTCCTACCCCAGAAAACAGATGTGCGTGATTAGAAAGTCAATGAATCACCTTACAGGGTGCCACGATAAAAGCCATTACGCTTTTAAATCGAGCTTGACAAGTGCATGACTGTGATAGCCTGCAGCGCTAAGAACAATAACACTTTACAACAACACTAACTTTAACAACGATTTTATTGTGGATATTATATTTCTTACTAGATCTGTAACATAAAGGACTCAATCTATCTGAATGGCCTCATATGCAAGCATAAGTCCTTAAACGTCTTTGGAAATGTCCATAAGACAGCTTTCTGGCACGGTTAGGGGACGTATCAGGCTAATGTACTGACAAATTGATTCTGTCGCTGCCAGGGGTCAATCTCGGAAATTAACAAACACCTGTGAATCTGGGTCCTACTAATCACCCCAAAGTACCAGAAAATACCAGAAAATACCAGAAACTACCCCAAAATACCCCAAAGTATACCCCAAAATACCAGAAACTACCCCAAAATACCAGAAACTACCCCAAAATACCAGAAAATACCAGAAACTACCCCAAAATACCCCAAAGTATACCCCAAAATACCAGAAACTACCCCAAAATACCAGAAAATACCAGAAACTACCCCAAAGTATACCCCAAAATACCAGAAACTACCCCAAAATACCCCAAAGTACCAGAAAATACCAGAAAATACCAGAAACTACCCCAAAATACCCCAAAGTATACCCCAAAATACCAGAAACTACCCCAAAATACCAGAAAATACCAGAAAATACCAGAAACTACCCCAAAATACCCCAAAGTATACCCCAAAATACCAGAAACTACCCCAAAATACCAGAAAATACCAGAAACTACCCCAAAGTATACCCCAAAATACCAGAAACTACCCCAAAATACCCCAAAGTACCAGAAAATACCAGAAAATACCAGAAACTACCCCAAAATACCCCAAAGTATACCCCAAAATACCAGAAACTACCCCAAAATACCAGAAAATACCAGAAAATACCAGAAACTACCCCAAAATACCCCAAAGTATACCCCAAAATACCAGAAACTACCCCAAAATACCAGAAAATACCAGAAACTACCCCAAAGTATACCCCAAAATACCAGAAACTACCCCAAAGTATACCCCAAAATACCAGAAACTACCCCAAAATACCAGAAACTACCCCAAAATACCCCAAAGTATACCCCAAAACACCAGAAACTACCCCAAAATACCAGAAAATACCAGAAAATACCAGAAACTACCCCAAAATACCCCAAAGTATACCCCAAAGTACCAGAAAATACCAGAAAATACCCCAAAATACCCTAAAATACCCCAAAGTATACCACAAAGTATACCCTAAAATACCAAAGTATCACGAAATACCCCAAAGAACCTCAAAGTTCCCCAAAGTATACCTCAATGTACCAGAAAATACTGGCTCAGAGGTAGAGCAGGTCAACTAATGATCATATGGTCAATGGTTTGGTCAGTGGTTTGAATCCCAGCTCCTTCTGTTCACATGCCGAAGTGTCCTTCAAGACACTGAACCCCAAATGACTCCAATAAGCAGGCTAGCACCATCTGGCTGCCATTGCTCTGTGAGTGCATGTGTGAATTGGTGAAGGAGAGGCAATTATAAAGCTATTTGTGCAGGTAGGAAAGTGCTATATATGTGGAGTCCATTTCCCATTCCCAAAGTACCACATATTTTCAAAACAAATGTTTATTTTAATATATTATAATCTCCAAATGTAATAACATCTGTATTGAACACTGAACAAACAGTATACATTTTTTTTTATCAATTTTATTTTAAATGTTCAACAATAACAAAACAACATCAACAACAATAATAACAGAACAGTATAACATTTTTGAACCAAATTCCAGTAAGGACGGAAGAAAAGAGACAACTATAGGCTATACATGACAACATAACAGGACATTCTAACTGTGTCATTACATTACATTCAGGTCCACAAGATGGCTACTTAAAAAACTAGAATACACACTGAACTAGGAAGAACAGCTTTTTCAAGCTTCACACCTTGGTCATGGAATGGGCTACAAGACCATATCCACTTAGATACCCTGGTCTCTCTCAACAAATTTAAATCTGTATTACATAACTTCCTACAAAAAGAATTTCGCTGCTTTCTGTAGTCGGGTCCCAACTGCAAAACTGCTAAATTACTGTATTACCCTGTATTTTACTGTCATACACCTTTACAATTATGTAGACTATTCTGTTTTGTGTTTTTGTGTTTACATGTATTGTATATTGTATACATCACACAAGAACATAATAAAAGTGCATATATACAATAAACAATACATGTAAACACAAAAACATTGCTGTCTGATATATTGCAAATGTTATTGCTGTCATCTTGGCCAGGTCTCCCTTGCAAAAGAGATCTTGTATCTCAATGGGACTTCCTGGTTAAATACAAAATAAATAAAAAATTCTGTGTCATCTAAAAAAAACATATATAAAAAAATATAAAAAACGAAATCAAATCTCTTATGAGCATGCATGAAGTGAACATACTTATGTCTTCACTTTTCTTCTTTTTGAAGTTGTTCGCTCATTTTTTGCCGTTCTTTTTTGGCCAGGCTTTTTGGCTAGCTGGGGTACCACTGGAATGCTCAACTGACCATCATTTGATTCTATTGTTTTAGCCTTAGGTACCATCTTAACTTTCAAGAACTTTAAATATAGCTCATTCTGCTCATCTTTAGTTATAGTGTCCCATATGACATTGGGGACCTCATATCTTTTAAATTCTGGCTTTAAAGTATAATTACCTTGGCCATGAAGGCATCTGCGCACATCTATATTTTGAAGTTGAGAAATTTGTTGGAGTTTTAATATCAGATCTGGTAACTTTTGTGGTTTCCAATTAGTAGCCAGCTTAATTACATGATTCATTGCTTCACAATTATTATTTGTCCAATTATCAGGAATCCATTTCTTTCTGTTCTTTGTCTCCATTATTTTCTTTTTCAATGTAGGTATTAACTTAGAGAAATATGTAGTGAACTCTGGGCAATTTGATTCTATATATGTTTCAAGTTCAAGTACCTTTTCACAAAAGTCATACTCGTTTTTACAGTAGGTAAGAGAATTAGCATTATGGAACAGCTTATTCTCAAGTACTGCTCTCTTTTTTGCATCCATTCCCACTTTATGTGTTAGATAATGTTTCACATTATCCCGAATATGTTTTGAACACAAAATATGACTTGCTTCAGGAAACAAAGACTCTATGGCCTTTAAAATAGCCCGTTCCTGATCGGATCCAATAACTATGTCCTCACTGATATTTATTTCTGTTGCTAAATATGCCACCGACAACTTTGATTTCAAATGGGCAAAGAAATCATGGTAAGTCTCAAAGCTGCCGTCCCAGTGCAAATACAGTGGCCCAATGAATAATGGTGGCTCTCCAGTCTCTTTCTTAAAAAGTTTTGGGTTTTTGAACACAGTCACTGTTAAGAAGCAAGCCCCCAAATTAAATGTGCGATCCACTCCTAAAACAGATGTAGCATCCTGCCCACAACAAAATCTTCTAACATCTTCTAATTGTTCATCAAAGTAAAGGATGACACAAGGTGGTTTTCCCTTCCTAGAAATTATTTGCTGAACATAATGATTTTCCTGCAACATATTCAGAACTGTCTGAAGCTCATCAGCAGTATTGGTTCGATTACCAGAAGGCCTCTGGTCTTTTGATACTTGATGTTTTATATTCCTGACTTGTTTTAAATCTCGAGGTGCATTTTCCTCATCTTCCATAACTAACTGTGCGTATACATCACGAGGTGTCTGGGTTTGTACCGCCTGAGCCACTCTTTCAGTCACCTCTGTTTGTGTTCTGATAAACTGAGATGGATTTTTCTTAGCATTTGCATGATAACTGAGTGTTATGGGGAATGTGCCTAGATATTCCCACACTGCAATGTCGGCCCTGTTCACTGGAAAATATCCTGGAGGCCTCTCAATCCATGTTATCCTCCTCATGAAATTAGTATCCCTCTTAAGTTTAGTGTAATAACGGCCCATTATTACAATATATGTTGCCTCTGGTTGTGGGTCTAATTTCTGCCAGACCTTGTTTCTTATCTTGCCATATACCCCCTGTCTAAAATGTACATGTGTCAGTTGACCATTTTTTAGCACATAGTGTGTTTTTGAGGTGTTACCTGAGGTGCTCTTCCAGACTCCACAGTCATCAACAAAAATGCTGTGTTGATTGTTCTCTCTTCTCATTCTATTGAGGGAATTGTTTATAAAGAAACATTCGTTTTGTTTCATTCCTTTAGGGACATGCCTCAACACATTATCTTCTGGTACACCTGAGATCAAGGCGAAGATTCTGTTTATTTCCATAAAACGGCCTTGAAGACAAGTTGATTCAGACTCTGTTGGGTCAAAGCTGTTTATGGTGTCAACCATAACAGCAGACTGAAACTGATGAACTAGTTCAGACTTAATTGAACCATCATTTTGCCTGAATAAGTTTATGTTGACCATGTTGTCTTGGAGGTCAGGGTCACACTTCCTTTTGTCATTGACTTTAATTGTTGTCTTAGTTGTGTCATGGTTGTCTTCAGTGTTTGCATGTTTTCTGGTTGGAAGCCTTGAAAAGTCTTCTTCACTGAATAGTGATTCACAGTTGTCCTCCTCTTGGCTGAAATTGTTTATGTTAACCATGTTGTCTTGGAGGTCAGGGTCACACTTAATTTTATCATTGACTTTAATTGTTGTCTTGGTTGTGTCATGGTTGTCTTCAGTGTTTGCACGTTTTCTGGTTGGAAGCCTGGGAAAGTCTTCAGAGAATAGTGAATCATAGCGGTTGTCATCATCTTG
Organism: Notolepis coatsorum; assembly: GCF_963971535.1. Classification (NCBI taxonomy): domain Eukaryota; kingdom Metazoa; phylum Chordata; class Actinopteri; order Aulopiformes; family Paralepididae; genus Notolepis; species Notolepis coatsorum. The sequence continues at coordinate 83,246,252 of NC_140170.1, forward strand.
TCTGAAATTGTTTACGTTAACCATGTTGTCTTGGAGGTCAGGGTCACACTTCCTTTTGTCATTGACTTTAATTGTTGTCTTGGTTGTGTCATGGTTGTCTTCAGTGTCTGCATAATTTGTCTTTGGAAGCCTGGAAAGGTCTTCAGAGAATAGTGAATCATAGCTGTTGTCATCATCTTGTCTGAAATAGTTTACGTTAACCATGTTGTCTTGGAGGTCAGGGTCACACTTCCTTTTGTCATTGACTTTAATTGTTGTCTTAGTTGTGTCATGGTTGTCTTCAGTGTTTGCACGTTTTCTGGTTGGAAGCCTGGGAAAGTCTTCAGAGAATAGTGAATCATAGCGGTTGTCATCATCTTGTCTGAAATTGTTTACGTTAACCATGTTGTCTTGGAGGTCAGGGTCACACTTCCTTTTGTCATTGACTTTAATTGTTGTCTTAGTTGTGTCGTGGTTGTCTTCAGTGTTTGCACGTTTTCTGGTTCGAAGCCTGGGAAAGTCTTCTTCACTGAATAGTGATTCACACTTGTCCTCCTCTTGGCTGATGATGATCACATTCTCTTTTGGAGGAGCTGAAAATGGAACTAGAGGCACAAAATGATTGACATCAAAAATTTCGTTGTATGGCTTCCAAGACACTGATGTCCACATGATGGTAACATTCGTGCGATTTGCTCGGATCCCTCTTCCTTTGACCAACTGTGTCAATGGAGGCTGTGAAAAACTTCTGGAAACTATAAAAACATAAAAGAAAGAAAATGTGTTATTATTAATTTCTTATTATTAATTATATGCAAAACAATGATTTTGATCATCTTTTACAGTAACATTCTGGTATATTGTGTGTATTGTCTGTTCATTTTCAGGTACATGACACACACACACACATATATATATATATATATATATATATATATATATATATATATATATATATATATATATTGTAGAAGCAGAAACCGACTTGGTGGATTTATATTGTTAGAATATTAGAACTTACATTGTTTAGACTAGAGGTCACTAGAGGTTGTATTTATGTTTAAACACTAGGGGGCAAACCACCTCCATTATAGCCCCACCTCTATAAGTAACCTAGCTAATTACTGTGACAGGTGCACCTGTTATGCACCTGTTATGAAGAATAATTTTTCCTACCTGTTTCACCGTTTGGAACTGACAAATAGAGCAATTGACAACTGTTCTGATTTACCCATTAATTTACTATCATTCATTTTTGGACAATAAAACCTTGCAAACTGTACCAGCCGCAACTTGGACTTTCTTCCATATTTACATCACAAACTTTGTTACTGAGTAGAGAACTAAATACGGGTGCATCGTGACGCCTGTCAGCACATCGAGGAATGACAGGCGGCCACTACATATATATCCATCCATCCATCGTCTTCCGCTTATCCGTGGTCGGGTCGCGGAGGCAGCAGTTCCATACATACACACACACACACACACACACACACACACACACACACACACACACACACACACACACACACACACACACACACACACACACACACACACACACACACACACACACACACACACACACACACACACACACACACACACACACACACACACACACACACACACACACACACACACACACACACACACACATACATACATACATACATACATACATACATACATACATACATACATACATACATACATACATACATACATACATACATACATACATACATACATACATACATACATACATACATACATACATACATATAGTATTGCTTAATTATATACTCACCAGGTGGGAAATAGCTCTGTATTGGAATTCCCAGCACTGCTGTGAGGGCAATGATATTGTTCATATCCGAGTAGGTGCCCAGCAAGGGTGTTGTTTCTAGATAGTGTTGGTAATCACAGATAATGATATAGTCATTATCCCGGTATGGAGAGCAATAATTCTTATGTTGTTGATCATACCAGCATGGATGCTCCGCCATTTCAATGGTCACTAGAACTCTTAAGAGCTTGTGGTACTCTTCTGTCCCAAAACAAGCTGCAGAGGTAGCCCTATACAAACAGTTCCCATCAGCACCCGTCTTCAGGGGTCTGTACTCCAATGTTAGAGGAGGCTGATATTTGGTCAAGATGTCGAGTGAGACAGTATCTGTAGGGGCCATGATGGTGTCATTACTGAATGCAGGAAAGTTAATCCCATAATGCTTAAACAAAGCCTTTTCATTTTTACATTTCCTTTGAATGTCTTCCACTCCTGTTGCACCTTGAATTCTTTTAAGACTTTTGTCTAAACTAAATGGGCTTCTTGTGCATTGCTGGCAGAAAAAGTCCATCTTGTTCCAGGTGTGGATCTGTCTTTCAGTCATGGACACACAGGGGGCATGAAAGATTGACTTGCATTCATGACATTCAATAAATGGTTTTTCACACAAATCTTTGCATATCTGACATCTTTTCTTCTTTTGTCCCCGTGTGTATGCCATGGTTTTTTTTTTCCAGAAAGGATGACTGTGATGGTGGTAGATGAAGTTAGAGGAAAAGGGAAAAGGAGGAGCAAGAGAAGAAGTAGCTAGCTCTAGAAAATAGCAGAAGTTTCTTTTGCTGCCCTCTACTGGACAGGTTTTTTTATTGATTGATTGAATTGATTGATTGATTGATTGATTGATTGAAAACTTTAATTAACAGATTGCAGAATGGGTACAGTAGAGTACAACTCAATACACACAATTGTTAAGGGGATGCAGACCAGAGAAAGACTTTCGTCTTGTTTACATCAGGATCCCCCATTTTCAATTAATTAATGACATTTATGACATACACAACATACAGATACATATATAAAAATCTAATCTAATCATCTAATCTAATCTAATCATGACATTTATGACATACATGACATACAGATATACAGTACTGTTACATTTGTGACATACAAGATATGCAAATATACAATACTGTATTTTGGGGTATTTTCTGGTATTTTGGGGTATTTTGGGGTAGTTTCTGGTATTTTGGGGTATACTTTGGGGTATTTTCTGGTATTTTGGGGTATTTTGGGGTAGTTTCTGGTATTTTGGGGTATACTTTGGGGTATTTTGGGGTAGTTTCTGGTATTTTCTGGTATTTTGGGGTAGTTTCTGGTATTTTGGGGTATACTTTGGGGTAGTTTCTGGTATTTTCTGGTATTTTCTGGTATTTTGGGGTAGTTTCTGGTATTTTGGGGTATACTTTGGGGTAGTTTCTGGTATTTTCTGGTATTTTGGGGTATTTTGGGGTAGTTTCTGGTATTTTGGGGTATACTTTGGGGTATTTTGGGGTAGTTTCTGGTATTTTGGGGTATTTTGGGGCCATTTCTGGTATTTTGGGGTATACTTTGGGGTAGTTTCTGGTATTTTCTGGTATTTTGGGGTATTTTGGGGTAGTTTCTGGTATTTTGGGGTATACTTTGGGGTATTTTGGGGTAGTTTCTGGTATTTTCTGGTATTTTCTGGTATTTTGGGGTATTTTGGGGTAGTTTCTGGTATTTTGGGGTATACTTTGGGGTATTTTGGGGTAGTTTCTGGTATTTTGGGGTATACTTTGGGGTATTTTGGGGTAGTTTCTGGTATTTTCTGGTATTTTGGGGTATTTTGGGGTAGTTTCTGGTATTCTGGGGTATTTTGGGGTAGTTTCTGGTATTTTGGGGTATACTTTGGGGTAGTTTCTGGTATTTTCTGGTATTTTGGGGTAGTTTCTGGTATTTTGGGGTATACTTTGGGGTATTTTGGGGTAGTTTCTGGTATTTTCTGGTATTTTCTGGTATTTTGGGGTAGTTTCTGGTATTTTGGGGTATACTTTGGGGTATTTTGGGGTAGTTTCTGGTATTTTGGGGTATACTTTGGGGTATTTTGGGGTAGTTTCTGGTATTTTCTGGTATTTTCTGGTATTTTGGGGTATTTTGGGGTAGTTTCTGGTATTTTGGGGTATACTTTGGGGTAGTTTCTGGTATTTTCTGGTATTTTCTGGTATTTTCTGGTACTTTGGGGTGATTAGTAGGACCCGTGAATCTAAGCCAGTGGACCTAAAAGCACGATCAGCTTGCGCTCATTCATGTTAACCACAGAATGTCCAAATTCATTCTGCAAACATCCGTCATGAGGCCTAAGTGCTGCGCTGCTCTGCATGGCTGATTAGCATCCTCCCACTCACAACACATCTTTTCTTTGTGTTTGTATTTCAGCGGGGGGGGGGGGGGGGGGGGATTTCAGCGTTGAACATATTCCCTGCAATCCTTGATGACCATTTGTGTACGGTAGGCCTACCCCATTTTTTTTTAAGAGCATATTACTGATGGGAAATGATTTGCTCACAATATTTAGGACATGTTGTCCTTCACTAAACCATACAGATGTGTTACCAATGACACGAGTTGCGTTGCTATTAACACATGGTCAAGTCAAGTCAGGTCAAGTCAAGTCAAGTCAAGTCAAGTCAAGTCAAGCGTTTTATTTGTCACAGCATACAAGCATACAGTGAAATGCGGGGGGTCATGCCCGCAGCGATTGTGCAATAATACAAGTAATAAGAATAGGAATGAGAATAAGACATTTGTGCAATAATACAAGTAATAAGAATAAGACATAACAGGTATAATGTACATAAAGTTTACAAAAAGCATGGTAAGACATGCTAAGGTCCTGCGATAGTGCAATACAATGTTAGCTACGGATGAGGCACTGGGTCTTATGTACACTACTATACAATCTACATTTATACTATGTGTCCTTATGCTAACGTGCTATATCCATCTATTTACTATACAAGAACCACTCCCGTTCTCTTATTATTATTTTTTTTTTAAAGTGACCTTTTCATTGTGTAAAGTGACTGTTGAGTGTGAGCGTGTGCAGCATGTGTGTGTGTGTTCATGCTAAAGTGACTGATAGTGTGTGAGCATATACAGTGTGTGTGTGTTATATGTGTGCTCATGTGTGCTTGTGTGTGGAGAGTTCAGTGTTCAAGACTCTGATGGCCTGACCACAGCAGCTTGACCAGGCTGTTGTTGGGGTGGTGAGGTTCTTTCATTATTCTGCAGGCTCTGATTTGCACCTCTTGTTATATAAGTCATGCAGGGGTGGTAGTGCAATACCAGTAGTACGCTCAGCTGAGCGCACCACTCTCTGTAGGGCCTTCTTGTCCTGTGCCTTGCTGTTTCCATACCAGGCAGTGATGTTTCCAGTCAAGATGCTCTCTACAGCTCCGGAGTAGAAGGACTGAAGTATCTTCCCCGATACTCTGAACTTCCTTAACTGTCTCAGGTGGTAGAGGCGCTGCTTCGCCTTCTTTACGACTGAGCATGGTGTGTTGCCTTTCAACACATCTGTTTGTGTTTAGTTTAGGACAATGCACAAAATCAGCTCCATTTTGCTCCGATGTTTACAAAAGCTAATTATTGAAATCATGAAATTGCATTTAAAGAGACATTGTGTAAGATTTTATATTTGAGCACGTAATGTAATGGTTGGGTCTATGTGGTCCTCATTCTACAGAGTCCAACAATGAAGATCTTGTAGTCGACATGATCCTCATTTCAAATCATACACAATGTGTCTTTCAATTTTGAATTTACATTTTAAAATTGTTGACACGTACTGGACGGGTTCACTTTGTCTGTTTAAACATTATCTGGCATGATGTTGACTATTACAGGCAAAATGTATTCAATAACTTACTCTCATTGCAACCGGTCTCTGGCGTGAAATTTTCTTAATGAACATTGTCATTGACTGTCACTGTTGATGATGAGGATCTGATGTTGATGACTAGAATGGTGGCTGTCCTGAGGATTGTGGTAATGGCCGCATTTATATATCGCTTTTATCCAAAGCGATTTACAATTTTGTTCCTCACATTTTTACCCATGCACTCACACATTCACACACCGACAGTGGAGGCAACCATGCATGCAATGTGCCAACCTGCTCATCGGGAGCAATTAGAGGTTAAGTGTCTTGCTCAAGGACACTTCGACATGCTGTCCAGGAGGAGCGGGAATAGAACCGGGAACCTCCGGATTTCCAGACCACTGCTCTACCTCCCGAGCCACTGTTGCCCCCATAATGGATGGAGACTCCAGGGCAGTGGTACTCCGACTTGGCCAACTCAGGAGCCACATTGACTAAATATATATCTGAAAGAGCCACATTACAAAAACACTTTGTTCCTCAACCAAACCAACACCAGTATACTATTAGTTGATTTACAAGCTATGATAATGCTTGATCATGTAGGCCTACTGCATGCTGTACCAGTAGGTGACTGAAATATATTACCAACGCTACCATGGCAACCATAACTATTAATACATGGCAAAATCACAAGCAGTGTATTATTACTGTTAATGGTTTTCCCTGACAATTCAAGCAGCACTGTAGTAGCCTAACATCCATAACCATATAAATAGAATAATGTAGAAAAGTCCATAACCATATACAGTAAATAGAATAATGTAGGCTACAGAGTCTGATCACCATATAGATAACAGCTTCTCTCTGCCCCTCAAGCCACACGATGCCTTTGTAATCAGGCTCTGTGCTGAGACCTGGATTGGTGATCTGAAGGGGCAGTTCAGTTTTGTTTGACTTTTTCATTTTCAACTACTTCTCCTCCTTCAGGAAAGTCAATAGGGAGGTGTAGTCTGACCGACGTCACTTTAGTTTCCCGTACGGTCAACCCGTATAGGGATTTATCATTGGAAAAATGTATTATTGGCTATTGTAATAATTCTGCCTCGTGAACATTGGCAAGCTTTCCATTTTTGTACAAAATGAGTTCCCTTCTATCACTAACATTGTTGTTTAAGCATTTTTGGTTGAAATAAAGTTAGTTATAACGTTTTTAATTTGTCGTTAAAAAATAACTACACTTACCAGTACACTGTGGTGACGTCAGTCAGCAGTGCCAAAGTAAAGTGTAGTTCCTCAGTGAACGAAAACATAAACGTTGTTATTTTGCTACTTTTACGATTTAATTACACATTTCTTCATGTTGAGCTATAGATTGTTGATGAATACACACAGAAAGGTACACCATGCCAATGTTCATGCTTTATTTGTTTTAAATGAGACGATTTAGAAATGGGTCCATTGGAAATACATGGCCATTTCAAGGAGGTTGGACCGCACAGGAAACACCAATGCGTAACCACTACGCCTCCCTATAGTCCACGTTACTGGACATCGGGTGTTTTCACAAAGCAGACAAATGCAACTCATCTTTGAATGTCCTGTAGCCTGTACTCTGCCATTTTAGCTTCATGGTAACTCAGCTTTCCACTGACACGATGCAGAGAGCAGCTCGAGCCCTGACACAGAGGTGCAGATTGCGTTCCCCGAGATCAATTGGTAGTTCGTTTAGAGGGAAGAGGACAGAGGAGAGGAGAGGGGGTGGGGTGTTGTTAATTTCACAGTTTGACAGACATTTGGTGTATTATTTTCCACTTAAAAGACTGTGACACAGCCCTGTTTTTCTCCCCATGACTATGTGCCTAAGACTCTGATAATGGATTAATTGGATCCATTGGATGAGTGTGGATGAGTGGGCACAGATGTGACTATGCCTTCTGCGTTGTGTTTGATGTTAAATGAGAATGTCCCGAGGGGGAGTCGAACAGGGGGCTCCCGCTTCCGCGGGCGACGACACAGGCCGCTGCACTAAGAAGTGAATTCACTCCTAACTACCGTACCTATGCGTCTGTTAACCCTGGTTATGGGGAAGTGAGTTTAATTTACCAGCCCGCACTGCCACAGTCACTCGTCAACACACCTGTTTCCGTGACTGTGGACATACCCACGGGCTTCCCCGTTACACTCACCTCCCTAAACTCACGCCCCTCAGGACATCCGGGTCACTGGGCACCACTGTGACGAATCATATAGGTCTGCTTTGTGTTTGATGTTAAATGAGAATGTCCCGAGGGGGAGTCGAACAGGGGGCTCCCGCGTCCGCGGGCGATGACACAGGCCGCTGCACTAAGAAGTGAATTCACTCCTAACTACCGTACCTATGCATCTGTTAACCCTGTTATGGGGAAGTGAGTTTAATTTACCAGCCCGCACTGCCACAGTCACTCGTCAACACACCTGTTTCCGTGACTGTGGACATACCCACGGGCTTCCCCGTTACACTCACCTCCCTAAACTCACGCCCCTCAGGACATCCGGGTCACTGGGCACCACTGTGACGAATCATATTGGTCTGCTTTGTGTTTGATGTTAAATGAGAATGTCCCGAGGGGGAGTCGAACAGGGGGCTCCCGCGTCCGCGGGCGACGACACAGGCCGCTGCACTAAGAAGTGAATTCACTCCTAACTACCGTACCTATGCGTCTGTTAACCCTGTTATGGGGAAGTGAGTTTAATTTACCAGCCCGCACTGCCACAGTCACTCGTCAACACACCTGTTTCCGTGACTGTGGACATACCCACGGTCTTCCCCGTTACACCAGCACTAGGATGACAGACTACTCCTGGGTGGAAGCCCATGACACAGAGACTGAGGTCTCACGACGGTGTACAGCTCATTCTACATCTACAACATCGGATTCAGTATCCACCTCTATCTACCTCTATCTTCCATCTTCAAACCATCGACACCGCTGCGGGTCCAGAGACCCATTAATGGGGGTCCGCCAACGCATCCTCACCCCCCAATGAAGTGTTTTCTTGTTAAACTTGCATGTTGGATATTGAACTGTGAAAAGTAAGCCACTGACCAAGCTTTGTCCTCCACTAGCTGATTGTCTCTGTGGCACTGACCGTGGCCGGAACCAATGGAGGACATGACCGGTTTTTGCACGTAGACTTTTTACTGTGTAAACAATGTATTTCATACAATTGAATTGCCTTGCGTCCTTAATGTACGTAAACAATGTACTACAGTACTGTTGTTTGGGGCTTTCTGACCTGAGTGTCATATCTGGGTCAACTGCGACAGTGTTGGCCAGGCTATTTCCCCTCCCCAGTCATTAGCTGTCTATCCGTGTCCATATCTTTCCAATCCCATAGCCACCCCAGTTCTTGCTGAGCCACTTTTCATTTCAACTAATTTCCTTGTCTTTGGAAATCAGCTCATGTGATGCCTCTTCATAAGGGAGGTGATGGAGGTGATTTAAATAACTACCGCCCAATTTCCAAACTATGTTTACCAAAATCCTGGAATCCTTGGTAAACAATCAACTCAAGACTTTTCTGTCAACTTATTCAGTTTAAGCCTGCACCAATCTGGATTCAGAGCTAATCACCACATCCACTGTCACATTAGTTAGTTACACATTGTGTCTGCACTAGATGATAAGAAGCACTGTGCTGCCCTTTTTGTGGATTTGTCTAAAAGCATTTGACACAGCTGATCACTCTTTGCGTTTACAAAAATGTTGTAATATAGGTAGAAAGGCTTGTGACTGGTTCCAGGATTATTTGTTTGAAAGACATCAGTGTTTGAGATTCCAAATCAGCGTTTTTAAACAAAGGTTGAATGAATGAATGAATGAATGAATGAATGAATGAATGAATGAATGAATGAATGAATGAATGAATGAATGAATGAATGAATGAATGAATGAATGAATTTTATGAATGAACTTTATTTTTGCAGAATGGGTACAATACAGTACGGCTCAATACATACAATTGTTAAGGGGATGCAGACCTGAAAAAGCCGTTTGTCTTGTTTCCATCAGGGTCCCCCATTTTCAATTCATATAGACATTTATAACATACACAACATACATGACATTTATGGCATAGGGACATATAGGTATTTAGTACTGATACATTTGTGACATAAACGGTATTCAAATATACAGTACTGTTACCCCTAGATCCTGACAGAGTATATACATATGATGGGGAGGGGACTGTACATTAGGAGGGGGTGGGTGGGTGGGAGAGAAATATCCATACGGCGGGGAGGGAATATGTACATGCGGTGGGGAGGATACTGTCTATTAGGAGGTGGTGGGGGTTTTGGGCATTTACGGTGGCCAGTTTCGAATTGCAGCCTCCCGTAGGTGCTCTTTAAGAGCAGTTTTGAATGTGGGTAGGGATTCACATTCCTTTACAGCTTTGGGTAGGGCGTTCCACATTGATGTGGCATAATTGCGAAACGTGTTTAGTCCCTTGTTTGAGCCGAATCTGGGTTTAACATGATTTGTTGAGCTTCCTCTGGTGTAGTGGTTGTGGTATTCACTGACCTTTGGGAAGTATTTTGACATGTACATGGGTACCTTAGTCGTATAGTGTATCTTGTAGACCAGGCCCATTGCAAGTTGCTGTACTCTGTCGTCTACTCTAAGCCATCCTAGGTTGTCAAAGTGGGCAGGGGTGAGGTGGGTTCTGGGGGTAAGGTCAAGTAGTAGTCTGACCAGTTTGTTTTGTGATGTTTGTAATTTTGTTTTAAGCGCCTTTGAGGTGCTTTGGTACCATGAGGTGCATGCATAGTCGTAGTACCCTTGAATGAGTGCTCCTGTCAGAGTCTTCAGGGTATTCTTGTTTACCAGAGAGGAGATCCGGTACAAGAATCTAGTTCGTTGGTTGACTTTTTTTATTACATTGGATGCCATTTTGTCACAGGAAAGATTTGCCTCTAGGATGGAACCCAGGTAGGTAATTTCGTCTTTCCTTGTGACAATATTGTCACCCACTGCAACTGAGAAGCCGTCGGTCTTGCTGAGTTTGTTATTTGAACCGAAGAGAATGTACTCTGTTTTGCCCATGTGTAATGATAGTTTGTTATCAGCGAGCCATATGCAGATTTTGCCTAGTTCCGAGCTGAGGGTTTTTTCAACCTGCAACTTGTTCTTGTCAGAGACCAGCAGGGCTGAGTCGTCCGCAAACAGGAACAAGTTGCAGTCAGAGGCTGACGACATGTAATTTGCATAAATTAGGAAGAGTAGCAGTCCTAGTATGCTTCCTTGTGGAACACCACAGCTCACTGTGAGGGGGGGGGGATAGAGTACCGTTTACCTCTACCATCTGTTCTCTCCCCTCCAGGTAGGATTGCATCCAGCTCACTGATAAGCTATCAAAACCAATTGCTTTTAGCTTGTCAATCAGAATGGAGTGATTGACAGTGTCGAAGGCCTTTTGTAGGTCCAGCATGCCGCAGTATTTGCCCGCGTCCACCTCTTGTTTGATGTGGTCGTTCAAATAGAGGAGGCATGTGTCAGTGGTTCTGAAGCCCGATTGGAATTCGTAGATTAGATTTTTTTCCGCCAGGTACTTTTCGACCTGTTCGTAGACTATTTTCTCCATGGTGTACCACAAGGTTCAAGTGTAGGTCCTGTCCTCTTTACTATTTACATATATTATAGTTTCATCACTGAAAGATTGTCAGGCCCATTTATATGTGGACAACACAACGAATCTAGCAAATTGCATCAAACGATTGGCTTTTTGTACAGAAACAAAGCCTGTTTCCCATTGACATGTAGGACAATGATTGTTGAATCAACCTTCATGGCAGTTTTGGACTATGGGAATGTAACATACAGACATGCTGGCACTGCACCCTCCACACTCAGGCCTTTAGACTCTGTTTATCACTCCGCCCTGAGCTTTATTACTGGTGATGCTACAACACTCACCACTGGGTTTTTTATGATAAGGTTGGTTGGCCTTCTTTATCATACAGACAAAATAATACATTTGATTTTTATTTATAAAGCCCTACTTGCCACCTTATCTCTCATAACTGGTCCATGCGTAACACACTCCAGTGATTGTCTAGTTCTTCAGGCTCCCCGAGCTAGAACTAATCATGGCAAGACTGCTTTCTGTATTAGTGCAGTGAAATCATGGAATATATAAAAACCTCTTAACAATAAGTGGTCATTTTAGTTTTCGTTTTTGAGGACTGCATACTTTTTTTGCAAAACAAAATACTATACTTTATACTTATAGCACATGCATGGTCTCTTTTGAAAGATGACATTCTGAAGTTTCTGATACAATAAAGAAAATTCACTTTTAGTGCTAATTAAATAGGGTAACATAGGTCTGAACTTGAGTTGTAGAAAAATGTGTTACTCATGTTTTTCTGTAGTAGTTAGTAGTCCAGAAGTAATATTTCCCCCAAAATTGGTATGGCTGGAATGACACCATGGATCCATAGCCTGAAGTCTTGTGTCCAAATTTCATAAAAATCCGTTCAGAAATTAGTAATTAGGAGCGATTTTGGTAAACTGTGTAGCGTTCCTGGTTTCCTGTTCCTCATAGGCGTTTTTTCTCTTCCTGTTTTCGCTCGTGACTTTTCACCTAGATCCCTGATACGTACATCCCCACGTGGGGTATCATTGGAAAGCCACACTCATTGGCTACAACGCTGTCCAATAAAATGATTGATGGAGCTAGAGCCCGGGAGTCGGGGGTGGTAATCTGACTCTGCTGTGTACTTTGGTGCACGCCTCACATATCGGCATGTAACTCGAGAACCGCTGACCGGATTTGGTCACCTGAAAGGGCTATCGACAAGCAACAAATAGGGCTTTAATTCGATTTATATATTGTATTAAAATATGTACACCCGAGCCGCTAGAGGTCACCAAAGTGCCGGTGGGCAAATCGTCCTCAAGAGGGCCCACATGTGGGCTGTTGCATGCTAAGAGGGTAGAACTAAGCACTTTTGTTTCTTTTTGACGTTTTCGATTTTATTTTTTTTATCAATCCACCATCAACATGCAGTTGTTTCTGCAAATTGTTCTTGCTTCTCTCTTGAACTATATTATAATATTTTTTATATTATATATCTTTTTTTCTGACTAGATTGATCTATTGTTGATCTATTGTTTTAAATTGATTGTGTTTGTCCTGTTACATGCTCTGTACACTCGGCGCCATTGAAAATGAGGGTCTCCCTCAATGAAGTATGAATACAAATTTATTAATCGTGTTTTAACATAGGAAAGTCCCCCACCAGGTAGAATATTTAGTTCCTAGTCTGTATTCTTTCATCTGCTCGCATAGCCTCCACGGTGGTCCACTAGGGTGAAGGGACATTTCCGTCGGCCGTAGCAGTAATGCTATGTGCACCCCATTTGTTTATCAGTCACCAAGCAGAGTTTTGTTTTGCATTCCATTGTGTAACCACGGGCAACTTATTGAGTGCATGTTTAGCTCGTGTGGAATTTGCCACATGAAACCTGCCACATGCTGCTCATGTGGCTGTGATATTGAGCGTACAGTGTAAGTAGACAGTTGACGTAGGGTCCACTTGTGTGGATGGTGTCGTGCACCTGCATTATTTTGTATGTTCCACCAGTGAGGCGTTATTAAAACTCTGTGTGTATATGTAACGGGGAAGCCCGTGGGTATGTCCACAGTCACGGAAACAGGGGTGTTGACGAGTGACTGTGGCATTGCGGGCTGGTAAGTTAAACTCACTTCCTCATAACAGGGTTAACAGACGCATAGGTACTGTAGTTAGGAGTGAATTCACTTCTTAGTGCAGCGGCCTGTGTCGTCGCCCGCGGTGCGGGAGCCCCCTGTTCGACTCCCCCTCGGGACATTTACATTTAACATCAACACAACGCAGACCAATATGATCCGTCACAGTGGTGCCGTGACCCGGATGTCCTGAGGGGCGTGAGTTTAGGGAGGTGAGTGTAACGGGGAAGCCCGTGAGTATATCCACAGTCACAGAAACAGGGGTGTTGACAAGTGACTGTGGCAGTAAGCGGGCTGGTAAGTTAAACTCACTTCCTCATAACAGGGTTAATAGACGCATAGGTACGGTACTTAGGAGTGGATTCACTTCTTAGTGCAGCGGTCTATGTCGTCGCCCGCGGAGCAGGAGTTCCCCTGTTCGACTCCCCCTTGGGACATTAGCATTTAACGATAGGTTATGTAGATAACCTAGTTATATTAGTATAGGCTAAGCTCCCGCTCTGAGCCTTACGAGATACTCCATATCGCCTGTGATACCTAATGTATCTCCCACGAACAAAAACACATGCACCCCACCTGTATGGGGCCCCGCCCCTTATGGTGGTACCACCCATATAATCATGACTCTGGTCATGACACACCCTTCCTCGCCAAAAACCCGTCCCAGGAAAAGATCCCTCAAGAGGGAACTCAGGGCGCGCAGAGCGGGAGCTTAGCCTATACTAATATAACTAGGTTATCTACATAACCTATCGTTATATTTCGTATGGCATCGCTCCCGCTCTGAGCCTTACGAGATAATGGGGAAGAGCGGGTGCGAGACCCGACAGATGTACCCCCTGAGGACCCGTAAGCCCACATCAAGGGGTGCGGGGAGCCCTGTCACCCCATCCTTCCTAACGAAGGGGGGGCGCAGTCAACTCCACCTGAATGCGAACAAGAGGGAGCCAGAACCCCTTGAACACACCGTACAGGCGGAACCACGTGTGACTCAACACACTGCGGCCCATACCCATACACTCCCGCTACCCGACCAAAGGACGGGAAGCAGGAAAGGCCACAGACCCCAGAACCGCCTGGGAGACAGAACCCCCGGTCATGTCCATGAGGTAAAACCTTACAAAGGGGCCCGGTGAGGACCATGAAGCTGCAGCACAGATGTCCTCCACCGAGGCCCCACCCAGGAGAGCGGCAGAGGCAGCCACCCCACGAGTGGAGTGCGCCCTGACGCCCCCAGGGGGATCCTGCCCAGCCAACGTGTAGCAGAGGGCAATACCCTCGCACAACCAATGGGACAGGCGCTGCTTCGACAGTGCCTTACCAGCACGAGCCCCACCGTAACAGACAAAAAGCTGATCGGTAACCCTGAAGTCCTGAGTACGGCTGAGGTAAAACCCCAAAGCACGGACTGGACATGACAGGTGAAGGCCCGCATCTAACTCACTAGTGTGAGGAGGAGGACGAAAAGCCTGAACCACAATATCCCGGGAGCGGAAGGAACTCCGGATATTCTTAGGCACGAAAGCAGGATTAGGTCGCAGAGTGGCACCGCAATCGGTCCGAAAAGACAGGCACTCTGGACGTACCGAGAGAGCACAGAGCTCACCCACGCGTTTAGCGGAAGTGACAGCCAGTAGGAACGCGGTCTTGAAAGACAGCTGTCCCAACGGCGCCTGCTCGAGCGGCTCAAACGGGGCCAAGGACAACCGACCGAGGACCAATTGAAGATCCCAAGTCGGAGCCAAGGAGCGTTGCACCGGCTTAACGCGTCGAGCGCCAAGCAGGAAACGCTTCACAAGAGGGTGGCTGAACAAGACATTCCCCTCAAATCCCTCATGATAGGAGGATATAGCTGCTGCATATACCCTCACTGTCGAAGCCGACAGACTATCAAGGAGAGACTGGAGATAACCCAGAACAGCATCCAGGGGGCAGGAGACTGGGTCCCAGCCCCCCCCCTTACACCATTCTTGGAACGCACGCCACCTGCCCGCGTAAACCGCGACAGTGGAGGGAGCATGCGCACACCGGATGGTATCAACCACTGCGGGATCCATCCTCTCCAGACTCACCCTCCCACCAGCCACACCACCAGGCGTTGACCCAACACCGGAGGCTGGACAAGCACTCCGTTGTGCTGCGAGAGGGCCGTCGCTGACCACGGAATGACCCAAGGAGGAGCGACCAGAAGCTGGATTAAGACCGGGAACCACACTGACGTGCCCCGGTCCGGCGCGACCAGGATCACCGTCCTGCGCTCCCTCCGTATCCGCTCCAACAGCTGACTCAACAGCTGTACAGGAGGGAAGGCGTACAGAAGACCGGGCGGCCATGGAAAGGTCGAGAAGGCATCCACCCCCAAGGGGGGATGATCCGCTCGACTGAGCGAGAACCACAAGGGGCACTTGTGAGAACGTCGGCACGCAAACAGATCTACCGAGGCCTCCCCGAACCGATCCCAGATCTGTCTGACTATGTCGGGGCGGAGTTCCCACTCGTCGTGACGAGGACCGCCCCGAGACATTATATCCGCCGCCACATTTTCCGTACCAGGAACGTGGAGCGCCCGCAGACTGCGCAGCCTGCGGGATGCCCATAGCAACAGTTCGCGCGCCACCCGGAGCAGGCGGGCGGAACGAGTCCCACCCTGCCTGTTGATATACGCCGCCGCCGTCACATTGTCTGTCCTGATCAAAACACCAGGTGGCCGAGCCGTTTGAGGACCAGGAGGACCGCCTTCAACTCCAACACATTGATATGCAGGACAGCTGGGTCGGCATGACCCGTCCAGCTGCCCCCCACTGCGTGGGTCCGAAACGCCCCTCCCCAACCTGTGAGAGAGGCGTCGGTGAAAACCGTGACGTGGGAGCCTCTGCTGCCCATGGGGACCCCAGCGGAGAGGATACCCAGCCTCCCCCAGTGGGCGAGATCCCCCCATATCGACAAAGGAACCGTCAACCGTCTCCCTTTGCCCCACACCGGATCTATTCTCAAAGAGAGAAACCACCTCTGTATCCGCCTCATAAAGAGGAGGCCAAGAGGAACCACCGCGTGGGCCGCCGACATAAGGCCCAGCAGACGCATCACCTGCAGCGCCGTAACCGTCCCTCCCAGACGGAAACCCCCGAGCGCGTGACGGAGATCCCCCCGACGCTGCTCCGAGAGGGTCGCAAGCATGGGCTTCGACCTCAATGTCAAGCCCAAGTACTCCACCTGTTGACTGGGAAGAGGGGTACTCTTCTTCCAATTCACAGCAAAACCCAGGCTGGTGAGGAATTCCACCACCAGTCGAGTATGAGACCTGGCAACCTCCTCTGAACGGCTGAGGAGCAGAATGTCGTCGAGATAGAACAAAACTCGTATCCCCCGACGACGTAAAGGCCCCAGAGCAGCCGCCACGCACTTGGTGAATGTGCGGGGAGCCAGAGAATAACCGAACGGCATTCTGTGGTACTCGTACGCCACGCCCTGAAACAGGAACCGTAGGAACTTCCTGTGAGGAGGGAAAATGGGTATGTGAAAATACGCATCCTTCAGGTCTATGGAGGTGAACCAGTCCCCCCTCCTGACAGCAAGCAGAAGGAGTCGGACGGTCAACATCCTGAATGGTCTCACTACAATCAACCGATTGAACATGGACAGATTCAGTATAGGTCTGACCCCCCCAGTTTTCTTGGGCACCAGAAAATAACGGGAGTAGACGCCTGACATTGCGTCCTCTCTCGGGACCACAACGACGGCCTGCTTCGCCAACAGAGATCGAATCTCGGCGGCCAGGGCTGTCACCGCGCCCGACCCTGACAACAGGGTCGGCACCAAACCTGAGAACGGAGGATGGGGCCGCGCAAACTGCAAAACCAGCCCTGCCTCTAACGTTCTCCTCATCCACCGATTCAAGGGACATTCCCGTCGCCATATGTGAATATAATCCCACAGCGCCCCCGCCGTCAACTGACGCTGGGCCGCAAGGAACAGCAGATAATTGGCCCGGTCCCCCCCGTCGTGCAAAGCACCCAAGGGGGGACCCCGACAGAAAGGGCCGGTTTGATACGGGAGGAGCGGTCATCAAACTTGTGGACACACACTCACCCCCTGAACACCCCTCCAGCACACGCTGAGGAGCCGTTCCGCAGCCAGACACGCAAGGCCTGAGGACCCCATGGGCTCCTACACGCCGAAGCCCTGCAGTGATATTACTACCACTCAAATCACGCCAGCCTCTCCTTTGCAGACCACTGCCGGTTTGACGGGAGTGGGAGGCAACAGCGCGATACCCCGCCTGGCGAGGGCGAAGCCGGGGTAACCCCTGCTGAGCATTCAACAGAAGAGGCACAGAGTCCCCCTGCTGACCACTGAAGCTAGTGGCAGCTGCAACACCAGGTTCCACCCACCCACAACCTGCGGTGTAGGAACCACGCGACGACGGAACATTCTCACGGACAGACCCAGGCTCAGCCATCAACTGGGTGTCAGCCCCTGTCTCCATGAGAAGTGAAGAATGGGGCCGCATACGCTTCAAAGAAGGTTCGCGGCCCGCAGCCAAAGGAGAACGCTCAAAGCCCCGCTTCTGGGGATACCAGAGAGGGGACCGAACGGGGAGCGGGCTGCTCGCGGCAAAATGACGACGGGGTGGTTTACCAACCCCGAAATCACCAAAAATGGCCGATCCCTCGGCCGCCAAGACTGTCGGCCTTGCGAAACCCTGTCGATTCTCCAACCAGGGCACCACTGGCGGGGGAAACATGGCCGCCTGTCGAGGATCTCGCCACAGTCGTTGACGAGACCGTGCTCCCACCCCTGGCTGCACAGCGTGAGGCGGTGTAGGACCCGAATCAAAAACCGCCTGCGCCTCCACAGAACGCCCAAAAAGACTATCTGTGGAAAAAGGAGTCGTGAGGAGAGAAAACCTATCCTCTTCCCCAAGAGGAGACTGCTCCAACCAAAGATGCCTAACAACCAAAGTCGATAGCATCCGAATCCTCCCCGCAGTTATAGCTTGCGACTGAGTCAAGATCTCTATAACACCACAAACATGAATCACGTTCATAGTGTCGGTTGGACTCAAAGACCTACAACCCGACGCCATCTTGGATAGGAAAGTAGCCAGCTGAGCCACAACACTGGCCGCCGCTAAATGCCATCCTGCAGCAGTATACCACTCATCCGTCCATACTGCCACCCTCCGAGCCGACATGCTATCAAGCAACGGCCGGGCGGAACGTCGTTCATCCCCGCCTGGGCACAACAAAGAAGCTACCTGGCTACTTAGCCAAGGTACCCCCGGGCTGCACCCCGTCGTCAGCCCCTTCACCCGCAAAAAAGGTAAATAGAGCTCAGCGAACCCCCCCACACCCACCACCGACTGACCTTCATCAATGAAGGTGGCAAGAGGAGGGAAAAGCGGAATCCCGCGGCGGGGATTATTAGACATTCCAGCGTCAACATCAGTGTTAGCAGAAGAAGCAGCAGTAGCATTAGCATTAGCAGTAGCAGTAGCATTAGCGTCAACAGCATGTTCCAGGATCGCCAAGACATCGCCCACTACAGTGGAACGATCGCCAAGCCGCCCCGGCCCTGGTGCCGAAACATACTCCACAGCACGACCAACACCGACATCGACGCCTACCGACACAGACCTCACCTTTGTACAAGCCGACCCGATAGCCAAACCTTGCACGCTGCTCCTCGGTCCGTCGCCGTCAGCCGAGGAACCACCAGCACAGGTCTGCGTCGTCGAAACAAGCTCCGGAGAATCCAGGGAAACACAATCCTCCGGTAAGCCCTCAACATTATTAATCTTCCTTAATCTTTTCATTTCCGCTAGCTCGCATAGTGCATAGCATCCAGTGCGCTGGGACGAAAATAGAGGAAGGGTGTGTCATGACCAGAGTCATGATTATATGGGTGGTACCACCATAAGGGGCGGGGCCCCATACAGGTGGGGTGCATGTGTTTTTGTTCGTGGGAGATACATTAGGTATCACAGGCGATATGGAGTATCTCGTAAGGCTCAGAGCGGGAGCGATGCCATACGAAATATAACATCAACGCAGAGTGAACCAATACGATCCGTCACAGTGGTGCCGTGACCCGGATGTCCTGAGGGGCGTGAGTTTAGGGAGGTGAGTGTAACGGGGAAGCCCGTGGGTATGTCCACAGTCACGGAAACAGGGGTGTTGACGAGTGACTGTGGCATTGCGGGCTGGTAAGTTAAACTCACTTCCTCATAACAGGGTTAACAGACGCATAGGTAGTTAGGAGTGAATTCACTTCTTAGTGCAGCGGCCTGTGTCGTCGCCCGCGGCGCGGGAGCCCCCTGTTCGACTCCCCCTCGGGACATTAACATTTAACATCAACACAACGCAGACCAATATGATCCGTCACATATATACGCTCCGACATTTTGGCGCTGTTTAATGTGTATACATTCCGCCAGTGTGGCGTGGGAACTGTGTGTACGTACTGCCATTTTGGCGCCTCTCTTGCTCTCTCTCAGTGCTGCGGGGTCAGTGGGCCACGTGAGGTGTCCCAACACCATTTACACAACAGTGATAGGGGTTAGAGGTTCTATGTAGGATTGCAAATAACTGTCTAACTGCATATATAACTGTTTCCACTAGAGGGCGCTCTAGGCAGAGCCACTCATGATACCACCAGGTGGCGAGTATTTAAAGAGATGTCTCCTCCCCCTCTACCTCTTTCCCACCTGCCTCTCAGAGAGAGGAGAACTCTAGTACTGCTGCTGTTTAACATGTGAATGAATAAACCACGCCAAAGGCTAAAGATAAAAACCATGCCTCTTTGACCACATTAAAGTCGCCCCATAGCCAGATTCTGTCAACAGGTTATGGGCCCAGATCACGCAGGGGTCAAATAATAAGGGTAGCAAGGGTTTAGCTAAAGTATAGGCTAGGTTAGCACCGGGAGTACCGCGTGGGGCTGATATTCCGTGACACTAAAGACAAAGGCCGAGAAAGCCCGGGGGTGTTGAGAGAGCATTATATCGGGCAAGGAAGACCCCGAGTCGTGGCCCTCTACATAGCACTAACAGCCCTGAAGAAGGGGCACACCGAGACTGTGACCGAATACGTCATCAGAGCTGAGCAGATCATGACGCCATTGATGAGTGCAGGAGAAGCACCAAGCGATGGGCTAATGATGGCGATGGTGATGAGAGGACTACCGGAGCTGTACAAACCGTTCACACTCCTGGTAACACACGGTTCAGCGGACATGACGCTGGGAAAGTTCAAGGCCAAGTTAAGAAACTTCGAGGCCTCAGAAGATACCCACCCAGCCGCCGCGGAGGCGGGAGAGAGGGTGCTGAAGGCCCGAGCGACGCCAACGGAGAAGACCAGGCCCACGACGGAGCTGGCGTGTTGGCGATGCGGAGAGAAAGGCCATCGGAGAGGTAACTGCAAGGACTGTCTGGTGTGGTCTCTGCAGATACACGAGGCACACAGACAGAGCGTGCATGAAAAAACGCGACCAGAGCGAGCGACACGCGTATGGACAAGATGGCGGCCATGGACAAGATGGCGGCAACGGTCGGCGTGAGACGAATCGAGGCGACGCCTGGAGAGTAGCGGGACAAGATGGCTTCATCCCCAGGGCGCAGACAGCGTACGTCACCAGGCCAACGCAGCTGCAGCAGGCCCACATGAAGGGACTGATCGTGGACACAGGTGCGTCGTCCCACGTCATCAACGACAGGAGTCGGTTCAAGAACTTTGACAACACTTTCCACCCGGAGAGACACAGCATAGAGCTGGCAGACGGGAAGCGCACCTTCGGGTTGGCGCAAGAGAGAGGAGACGCACAGGTATGCCTCACAGACAGTGGGGGGGCGCCGGCGTACAGTGACGTTAAAGAATGCTCTCTACGTACCATCGTTCCCACAAGGACTATTCTCTGTAATAGCTGCTACTGCCAACCGTGCCAGAGTGTTCTTCATTGAAGGTAAACGTTTTCTTGTAGAGCCCAACAGTACGCGATTTAACATAGAGGTGTACCAGAGAATGTATTACCTGCAAACAGAGTGTAATGACAACGACAAATGTAATGATGATAATGATATGTGTAACGTAACTGTCAGTCACGATATTCAGACATGGCATGAGATTATGGGTCATTGTAATTACGAGGATTTACTGAAACTGCAAGCAGTGACAGAAGGCATGCACATTGAAGGTGAAAAGCGTAGACCTGACAAAGAATGTGTAGTGTGCATAAAGGGGAAGTTTACTCAATCGAGAAAGAGAAATCCAACAGAAAAAGTAAAGGTACCACTTGCGCTAGTTAACACAGATATTGCCGTTCCAGTAAGAAACGAGTCCATATGAGGATTTAGATATGTACAGTCTTTTACAGATGTGTGCACAGGGGCAGTGTTTGTTTACTTTCTCAAAGCAAAGAGTGACACACTCCAGGCCACGGAAAAATTCCTGGCAGACATAGCCCCTTATGGTAACGTAAGATGCTTGAGGTCGGACAACGGAACCGAGTTCACAGACAGAGAGTTCCAATCACTGTTGAGGAGGAACAAGATAAGACACGAGACGTCATGTCCATATTCCCCACACCAGAACGGAGTGGCAGAGAGGGAATGGCGCACTCTTTTCGAAATGCCTAGGTGTAAGCTAGTAGACAGTAACTTACCTAAGAGTCTATGGCACTATGCGGTGCAAGAAGCCGCTTACACCAGAAACAGGTGCTTTAATAAGCACACGGGCACCACCCCTTATACAGCACTGACGGGAAAGAAGTGTAATCTAGCTAGAATGCACAAATTTGGATCAATGTGTTATGCTTACCTGCAGGACAGAGGAAAGCTCGAGTCCAGATGTGAAAAAGGACTCTTTGTAGGGCACGACAAAGGAAGCCCCGCTTTCCTAGTTTATTATCCCGGTAAAGGGGGAGTGCAAAAACACAGGCTAGTCAAGTTTGTCACAAAGACAACAAGTGAGAGCGAGACACAGACAGAGGAGCCAGAGCTGGACTCCAGAGTAAGTTTTGAAGAAACAGAGACACCTCAGCCCAGTGTACTTAGCACGGTCCTGCAGACAGACAGTCAGCCACCCCCAGAGGGCGATGACGAGCACCCGAGGGTGACATCACATGCCCCAAGCAGTGGGAGGTATCCCTCAAGGGAACACAAACCCCCAAAGTATCTGACAGACTATGCCCGGAGAGGAAGTGACGAGGATGACAGTACATTTACTACCATTGATTACTGCTACAGGGTAGTCAGTGGGGTACCTCAGACCTTTAAAGAGGCCATAGTGTCCCCTGAATCAAGTAAATGGGAGAGAGCAATGGATGAGGAGATGAGGTCCCTAGAGGACAACCACACGTTTACTCTAACCAAGTTACCAGAGGGCAGACAGACAGTGGGAGGGGAATGGGTGTATTCAATCAAGGAGGGTATTGAAGGCCACGACAAGTACAAAGTATGGTTCGTAGCTAATTGCTTAAATGCTGAAGGAGGGTACTCCATGTTTAAATACGGAAGGAGGGTGGCTACCAGTGGCGTCGTTAGCCCTGGGCTTCCGGGGCTTTAGCCCCGGATGTTTTTCTCCTAGCCCCGGATCTAAAAAAAAAAAAAAAAAAAAAAAATGTTTACTTTTTTTTTTTTTTTTTTTTTTTTACATTTTTTTTTTTTTTTTATGTCAGCATCCCCATTGTCTGTGCTGAATGTTTGTTAGTGTTTGGTATTTTTTGTTGGTTTTTAGTACTTTTAAACATTTTTAGTAAGTAGTTTTCATTTGATCCTATAATTCTTTCATTCACCGATTTGTGGACTTTTTTTTTAGTGTCCTGAAAGGCGCCTTATAAATCAAATGCATTATTATTATTATTATCATCCAGGAGGGAAAAGACACTTTGGATAGTAGGGACTGCATCTCTGCCTGTCCTGACCAGGAAACACTTTGCAACTGTGATCTCCTCTGGCAATAGTTGGATATTGTTGGGTTGCAGCAATTCCACTGAGAGAAACTGGTCTGAGGCTGGATAACATGCCTGTATGCCTCTCATAAATTGTTATCCAACTCATGAGAACCTGCTCTCAAGCTCTTGCAGCATTCTGTCGACGACTGGATAGAACAGTCTCTGTCTCAGCTGATCTCCTGAGCTGAGGTCTGAGCTTGTGCCACAAGATGACTCAACTACATACTCGTCCATCCTTTTCTGCTTCCTCCTTTGGCTGGTAGTATGTTCCTCAATCCAAAGGCCATTACATATGGCCTTTGTCCTGTCATACATGTCCACTGCCATCTCTGATGTGCGATAACCTTTGAGTGTGTCCTGCACTGTGCTTTTAAATAGTACAGATATTGAAGATGTGCACTTTAACGCAGCAGCACCTGGAGCCATCCATACCCATGTCCAGTGTCCTATAATAAGCTTTAATCGAACCTCGGATAGTCCGGTTGGTTTGGGGTGGTGTAAAAGCTCATTCACTCTTGCAAGTGAACCCTGCTGCGGTTCATTTGAGATGTGAATGCAAAGCGGACCAAAGGCAGGAAAAGACCCAAAAATCGAATCTTTTTTTAATGAGAAGACTGAAACATATGTATATAATGAAACACACAATAGTTTTTTTTCGATTGCCTAAGCATGATTTTGAAAACGGGGCCCGGTGTTTCAAAACACACAATTAGCACAACCACGCACACAATTATCAGAACACCTCAGATCCTTTGCTAAATTAAACACTTGTCAAAACCATACACTAATTTTGTTACCATAT
This sequence comes from Notolepis coatsorum, assembly GCF_963971535.1. NCBI lineage: Eukaryota > Metazoa > Chordata > Actinopteri > Aulopiformes > Paralepididae > Notolepis > Notolepis coatsorum. The sequence continues at coordinate 83,270,432 of NC_140170.1, forward strand.
GAAACACACGTTACATAATGACTTAATTCTGTTTGAACCAGTTACACACACTGCTGTGCTTAACCTAAAACACATTTAGCAATTCTACTTCTCAGTGATTAGAGTACTGTAAGTGAAGTACGCAGATAATGTGCAAATATACAATAAATTCACCAAACACTACACAAGACCAATGCTGTAGACTGATGAAAATATAATTTATTTATCTACATATACCCAAATCAATGATGCAGACTGATGAAAAAAATAACATTTTCTCTCCATATAACCAAATCAGTCAACATTTCAACATGGAGAATCACAACAATACATGTCCCAGTTTTTATGCTACTATGTGCATAACACTGTAAGCTCAGCAAATATCAGACAAACATAAAATACTGTATCCAGTACAGGTTAAAATTACAGTAACACCATTTTTTTTTTGAAAAAATGTAAACAGAAAATACTAGACATTATCTCTTTGCCTAGCTGGATCTGGCAAGATAATTTTTTGTTGTGATTCTCCATGTTGACTGATTTGGGAAAATGGGAGAAAATGTATATTTTCATCAGTCTGCATCATTGGTTGTCTTGTGTAGTGTTTGGTGAATGTATTGTATATTTTCACGTTCTCTGTGTACAGTACTTCACTCTCCTTCCATTTTGGTTGAAGACAGGTGAACTCACCTGCTGCATTTTTATAGTGCTTAAACCTGATTGTGTATCTACAATTAACTGTGTTTTTATTTTGTTATTGGTGTATATGTGTATGTATGTACAGTATATGTATATATATTATATGTATATATATGTGTATATATGTATATTTGTACTCCTGTTGGGGCTTCTTGGACCAGATCAATGTTTTATCTGGCTAAATAAATAAATAAATAAGAAACTGATGATTTGGTCCTGTTAACTTTGAATTTTCTAGGGACTGCCCATATCCCTCTCATGGACCTGGACCTCACTTTGAGAACCTCTAATGATTCTAGTTATTCAGTATTCATCTCTAATTAATCTAAAATTGCGTATTTCTGTGCTTAAAAAAAAAAAACAAAAAAAAAAAGGGGGTGACCCCCCCCTCCACCCCCCCTGGGCTGAAGCCCCCAATGTTTTCTAACCCTAAAAACGCCCCTGGTGGCTACACTGCTTAAATGCAGGAGGAGGATACTCTAGGTTTAAATACGGAAGGAGTAGAATCCAGGTTTAAATACCTGAGTGGATTCCACTTTTAAATACAGAAATGGGTCCCATGTTTAAATACAGAGGTGGATGATTTACCATGTTCTAAATGATTTAATTATGTGGAAAAGATCCTGAAATGTTTTGACTGATGTAAGAGATGTATAGAGAAGCTGTGGGTAGCCTCAGTTGTTTGACAACCTGTACTCGCCCTGACCTATGTTTTGTAGTGAGTAAAAATGGTCACAGCATTTTGCTGACCCCACAGAGAAGCATTGAACTACGTCAAAAACATGTTTTTCATTATCCCAAAGGTACAGCAGACAAACAGCTGTGTTTCAAAAAGGGCAGCGAGGGTTTAGGGCTTAAAGCCCACAGTGACACTGTCAACTTGTGAAGCCGAGTGTATGTTTCTAGCTATGACAATGCAGAAATGTGTTTATCTAGAACAACTGCTCGAAGTGATGGACACCTATGTATATATGAAGACTGTTGTTTATGAGGGCAACCAGGGAACCATTGTGATTGCTAGGAACCCAGTGTGCCAACATAGATGTAAACATGTCGATATAGGATATCATTTCATCAGATCTGTCATCAGAGAAGAAAGAATGACACTGATTTATTGTCCAACGGACGACATGGTAGCAGACACTAAGAGAAAACCTGTTTCCAAATTGAAATTGAAGAGATTTGTAGAGGTTGATTGATTGATTGATTGATTGATTGATTGATTGATTGATTGATTGATTGATTGATTGATTGATTGATTGATTGAAAACTGTATTAACAGATTGCAGAATGGGTACAATACAGTACAGCTCAATACACACAATTGGGGATGCAGACCAGAGAAAGACTTTCGTCTTGTTTACATCAGGGTCCCCCATTTTCAATTCATCAGGACATATATGACATACATGACATACAGATAGACAGTACTGCTACATCTATACATTTATGACATACCAGATTTGCAAATACAGTACTGTGTGTGATACAAAAAGAGTCAAGAAAAGGGAGTATATACATTTGACGTAGAAACTGTACATTGTAGGAGGTTGGGTGGGGTTGTGTGGGGGGGGGTTGGGTACATTGGGATATTGACAACCATACTGGGTCATTTACATTGGAGGTGGTTGGGGGGGGGGAAACACTGTATAAACAAGCAAAACTGTACATTGGGGGGGGGGGGGGACACTGTACAAACAAGCAAAATTGTACATTGGAATATTGACAAAACCATAATAGGTAAATTACTGTACATTGGAGGGGGTTGGGTTAGGACATTTGAAGGGGCCAGTTTCGAATTGCAGTCTCCCGTAGGTGTCCCTTGAGAGTGGTTTTGAAAGTGGGTAGTGATTCACATTCCTTTACAGCTTTGGGTAGGGCGTTCCACATTGATGTGGCATAATTGCGAAACGTGTTTAGTCCCTTGTTTGAGCCGAATCTGGGTTTAACATGATTTGTGGAGCTCCCTCTGGTGTTGTGATTATGGTATTCACTGACCTTTGGGAAGTATTTTGACATGTTTGATGTGTAAATATTGACTGCCATATTCTTTTTGTTTTGGATTGTATTATTTTCTTTGTAAAATGTTTTCGGAGAAGTTATCCAGTGTGCTAAACAACCCTAAGTGGGAGTGTTAAAGTTAGAGGTTCTATGTAGGATTGCAAGTAACTGTCTAACTGCATATATAACTGTTTCCACTAGAGGGCGCTCTAGGCAGAGCCACTCATGATACCACCAGGTGGCGAGTATTTAAAGAGATGTCTCCTCCCCCTCTACCTCTTTCCCACCTGTCTCTCAGAGAGAGGAGAACTCTAGTACTGCTGCTGTTTAACATGTGAATGAATAAACCACGCCAAAGGCTAAAGATAGAAACCATGCCTCTTTGACCACATTATTGTCGCCCCATAGCAGTGGCGGCTGCTGACCAAATTTTTTGGTGAAGCACAAATTATTATATTATATTATATATTCAATTATATTTTTAAAACATCACCAAGGCTGCAACACCCCCATTCCTCCCAGGTGTCAGGCTCCTCATTCGCTTCCATTCATTTTGGCGACCATGTTTAAATATCATACTTCTGAAGTATAAACAAACTACTGCTGTGACGATTTCAATAAAACAGACCATTCTGAGTCAATGGTACATGCATTTTGTTGGCATTTGATGTGTCTTTACAGATGTATGCCCTTTGAAAAATAAAAGCAGATCAGGTCAATTTATTGAAGGTTTTGATTGAGTGTGCTGTGTATCTTTGCCCTGCATGGAATGTTTATGGAGTGAAGTGGTTACCATGGTTACCTGCTGTCTTGCTGGAAGAAAGATTCTAAACATTCTGTGAGAAGTTGACAGTTGGTAACATACAAAACCATTCAAACAGTTCTTATTCTTATTTCTGATGTCTGGAAGAATATGTGAGTGTCTTGTGAGAAATGCTTCCAATCCAAACCCCTTTGAACTGTATTACAGTTGCAAACTAATTCTACAGGTTGGTGTTCATTTCTCAAAAATGAATTTCTCAAATAATCTCAATGCCATAGGAAAGGGCTTGATTAGTGATTAGTGGGTGGGGGGGGGACTGTACATTGGAGGTGGTTGGGTGGGTATAGGCGGGTGGGGGAAACTGTACAACTGTACAAGTAAAACTGTACATTGGAATATCGAGGGAAACGTCAATAAGAGCAGCACGGTGAAAACAAGCTGCTGAACCTCAGCCTCTCAGTCAAACATCAGCCACAACACCTGATTACTTCAGGAACCGATTTTATCTGAAGGAGCTTCCCATAACCTTCTGACAAACTTCCTGAGAAACATCCGCCTGGCCCCAGACTTCAGGAACAGCTGGTGATGACCAGAAAGAAACATAGCATCCCTTCCTCTCCTCTAACATGTATTTACCACCTTCCTCTGCACAAGGCCACAGATGGGTTTTATGTAACACTTAAAAAGGACAATTACATTGGTAATTCGAAAGTAAACACATGCATTTCAGCCACACACACGTCACTGACACACTGGACCCTGCGGTCCAATATATATATATATATATATATATATTTAAAATCCACTCACCATTTGATGTACTTCGTTACGAAGAAATAGTGTCCCAGTCCCTTCAGATCACTTGTAAATAAAATCCATCCTTTGATATTTCGTTCAATGTTGTAAATCCAAAAATGCAAACACAGTCTTTTGTGAAACGTTCCATTTTCGGGACTGTAGAAACTGGTCACCCAAGCGATTCAAGTCAACACAAAAGCATTGCCAACTCGACCGATCTCATCTTCCGTTGAATATTCCGACTCGAGACACTAATCCCATTCCCATGGAAATTGTAAACAATAGTCATGACGCCATGCTTCGTACCTCTCTTGCAAACTTTGAACACCCGAAACCTACAGCAGGAGACTTAAACATAATGCACGGCCAACAATAAGTGCAATTGGTTTGCATGCTCCCAGTTAACCACAGCACTTTATCATACTTAGCTGGTTGAAAATGATGTTGTCGTCCCGACGCAAGTTGTTGACTCAAGTTGATGTTTGGTTTTGGTCTCCCGTCTGCTTTCACTCTTAGCTTTTCTTCATAGGATAATGTGTGAAAAGATTCCCGTAGGATCCGATCTACGATGTTTGGAGCAGCATCCATAATTCTTTGCAAAAATAATTACCTATTAGCCAGCTACAACAAGTTAGTTAGAACTACACTACTGTCTTCAACTGAGATAAAAAATAAATAAAGATATATCATCCAAGTAAACGATGCAGTGCACAACAATAAGTGAACAATTGAATAAAGATCTTAAAATATGAATGATTATATTAGGCAAATTAATGTTCTTCTTCAGACTCCAGTCTCTTTCAGGCAAATTGCACACGTGAGATGTTGCAACTTCTAGAACACTGACGCCAGTCCAGCTGCAGCTGCGCAGGTATATGCACTGGCATTGCCAGGCATTCTCTGATTGGATTTCAAGACTGTCAATCATTCAATCCCCCATTCAATGGTAAGAGCTTAGATGCACGGACCGGGCTTAGATGACGTTAATAGCCTATTTTGATTGGTATTATATTCATCCCGGTCAGCCCGTGCAGGGAAAGTTGCACCAGAGTGATTGACAGCTAGCCATTACTGACTGCAGTATATATCAGAGAGCTCAGAGCTGTCACTTTTGTCCATTTTTGAAGAAAAAAAATTCACTGGAATTTTTTTTACAGAGGAAAACATTTCCAATAAAAAAAGAAATAATAATATATATATATATATATATATATATATATATATATATATATATGTAAATTAATAATAATTATGAATTATGAGTGAATTTGTGTTTCACGTGTTGTCATGGAATAACCTACACTGCCCCATAGCCAGATTCTGTCAACAGATAGGATGCTGGCAAGCAGAGGTGTTCATTGGGAGGTTTCCTACAGTATCCTCAAATCCTTCTTTTTTATTTAAAGAAAATTACATTTCCTAATAAATATTTACCTCTGGTACACCTTCATCTGTTGTCTTGTATTAATGTGTGGGAAACTATGAACCTGGTCCAGGTTAGAGTTTTTTGCCCATTACTGTATTCCGTTACTCCCTAGCCTACTGATCGCTTTAGTATTAAGAAACTTTGCACTGTGCTGCTTCTTCTCACCAAGCTCCAATCCAATGGGGCAAATATTTTAGCCAAACAAAAACATGATCTGTGTCCTTTTCCAAAATAGGAAGCTCACAGTATAATCAGATGTGTCTTAATATGTTCTGAGGAAATTATTGCAAACTATACATCATATCAAAAAGTTATGCGCTTTCAATTTCTGGTGTTGGCTCGTCTTCTTTAACATCCAGAATATATCTTAATATGTCACCCATCATCTTGTCTGAGTTGCCTGTCTCCAGTCCTTCTGCCAGGCCAACAAAGATCAGATTATTTCTCAGATTTTGTGCTTCCAAGTTACTAAACTTTGTTTGTAAATTTGAATAGCTGGAATGTGAAAGGTATTTCAAACAAAACAAAACGATATAAAATTATTACATATTTGAAATCCCTATCATGTGATTCGGCAATGCTCCAGGAGACCCATCTAAATGAAATAGAATCAGTTCAATTGAAACAAAGATGGGTAGGTCAAGTTTTCTCAGCACCACGCAGTGGAGCCTCTAGAGGGGTAAGTATCCTGATTTCAAAGAAAATATCATTTAAACTTTCAAAACAAATAGTTGATAAAGATGGTAGATATATAATTTTGTCAGGTCTTTTACAAAATGAAAAATGTACTTTAGTAAATGTATATGCCCCTAATACGGGACAGAATACATTTTTGTCAAAGCTGAATCTGGTGCTGGCAGAATTAGCAGATTATCCCATTCTGATGGGTGGGGACCTAAATTTGGTTAGCAATGCCTCGATTGATAGGTCTGGGGGGTGTGTTGCTTTTTAACAGCGGAGGAGTGCAAGAAAGTGACAATGTGACCATGTGACCGCGGCAGCGTGAGAGAGCGGCAGTGCGGAAATAGGCTGTCTATTGCCATTCTCTAAGACAAACGCTAACCTTAACCAGCTCCTTAACAGCGCCTAAACTTAACCGTTCTAACCTTAACCAACTCCGAAACAATGCCTAACCTTAACCTTAAAGGGGAACTCCACTTTTTTTGGAAATTAGCTTATTTAACATCTTCCCTGGAGTTAGACAAGAAGATGCATACCTTTTTTGTCTCTGTGCGTGCATTTTAGCTTTGGGAATAGACGCTCCGTTAGCATAGCTTAGCTTCATCACTGGAAGTGAGGCAGGACAGTAGCCTTACAGTGCCTTACAGTGTATTGCAAGGTCTGACATTGACCAAACTTGATATGCATGACCTTGGTGGGCTCTAGGTCAACTCCTGAAAAGGGGGTCAATGTCAGACTTTGCAATCAAAAGTTAGGGGGCTAATAACCCTTGCCATAATTTCAGTGCGCCCCCTAACTTTTGATTGCAAGGTCTGACATTGACCCCCTTTTCAGGAGTTGACCTAGAGCCCACCAAGGTCATGCATATCAAGTTTGGTCAATGTCAGACCTTGCAATACACTGTAAGGCACTGTAAGGCTACTGTCCTGCCTCACTTCCAGTGATGAAGCTAAGCTATGCTAACGGAGCGTCTATTCCCAAAGCTAAAATGCACGCACAGAGACAAAAAAGGTATGCATCTTTTTGTCTAACTCCAGGGAAGATGTTAAATAAGCTAATTTCCAAAAAAAGTGGAGTTCCCCTTTAACCTTAACCATGCCTAACCTTAACCTTAACCATAGAAAGAATATTGCCATTCTCTAAGACAAACTCTAACCTTAACCAGCTCCTTAACAGCGCCTAAACTTAACCGTTCTAACCTTAACCAACTCCGAAACAATGCCTAACCTTAACCTTAACCTTAACCATGCCTAACCTTAACCGGCGAAAGAATACACATGAAAAAAAAAAAAAAAAAATGTATGGGATTCAAACTTGTCACCAACGGACCGCAGGACCACAGGACCGCTGCGCTGCCAGGTGAGCTAAGCTTCGAATGAAAATCATGGCGGATTACGGCTACATAATGCCGCAAGCTCTGCCGCGCCTGCCGCGGGGCGTGTCGCAGCCAATCAGGGAAAACGCGGAAGCACTCGGCAGCACTCCTCCGCTGTTAATAAGCAATAGGAGTCTACATGAAAAAAAGATATATTCGCTTCATATCCAAGGCAACTTGGATAATGCAAGGCCTATAAACTCATACATAAAATGATATACAGTTTGCAACCATTTCCTCAGGTTCTTGAAGGCTAAAACATTTGCCCTATTGGATTGTTGGATTGTACTGGAGCCTGGCTAGAGGAGGCACCACAAAGCTATGTATGACTCATCGCTTTTAATTAACAGGAATATATATTTTTTTAAAGGAAGTCGGTTATTGGTTTTCTGAATACCATGGTTATTCGTAATTTGATAAATTACTGTTGCATTTTGGTGAATTGAAAGCCTTTTTGGGAACAATAACATTGGACAATATTGATACAAATCACTTGTGTGCATTCCTGTGCAAGGCAATAAACAATGATTTTGCATAGTGCATTAACATAGAGTGGGGATTCATGCATTTTTTTCCCAGGGTCCAACTATTATCAGGAAACACCCTCCACCCACACACACACACACACACCTACACACACACACACACACACACACACACACACACACACACGCACACACACACACACACACACACACACACACACACACACACACACACACACACACACACACACACACACACACACACACACACACACACACACACACACACACACACACACACACACACACACACACACACATTTTAATAAGTTATTTGGTTCCACAAATTATATTACATAAACAGGGAATCAAATGTATCGGGGCCAAGCAGCACTGAACACTTAAGGGTACACATAGCACCTCCTTCTCCACGTGGCTAAGCTGCCAATAATAGCTGAGACAATGCAATATTTGGCAATTTGTTTGGCTTTTCTTTTAGACATTGCAGCAATTCTCAGACCGGTCATGGTGCATTTATATACATGGCCAAGAGTCCAAGACTTCCGAATACAAGTACACTATATCTACATCTACCCAGCAGCCATCACACTGAGCAGTGCATGGTTGGTATTTGATATACTTGTCCCGGAAGGCCTGGTCCAGATCAAAGGTACAGCATACTTCTATGACCAGCACTTCCCTGTGGCTGGTGTCAACAAAAACAACGTCCAGTGTATTTGGTATGTTCAGTGCATCTTATATCCCAACTGCAATAACGGTGGCAGTTACAACGGGTGTATGTGAGCTTAGATGTTAAAAATCACGAGCGCATTCGTCACACACACACACACACACACACACACACACACACACACACACACACACACACACACACACACACACACACACACACACACACACACACACACACACACACACACACACACACACACACACACACTGAACTCTGTCTGTAGTACCCTTTTAGCCTCGGCTATCGGAGGCTTATGGCTATCAGAGTTCAGATCAAGAATCACGTACATCTGTAAGAGAATGTTACTAGAGGATCAAGGCCAACAGAACATACAAACCATAAGCTGTAATGAAGAAGGGTCCACAAGACAGTGAGAAGAGACGAGAGTAAATACATGAGGAGATAGAACAACAGTGAGGAGAGACAGAGTAAATACATGAGGAGGAGATAAAACAACACTAGAGAGACTGAGAGAGATACCAGATCTATAGACATGAGAGCTTGCTACATACAGTATCACAGCCGGGACAAATTAACATAGACTGAAATTAACTTTAGATCTCTTGGCCGATGGTATGTCATGTAATTTAATTGTACTTACTCAGAAGCATTTTATATCCGGGCCACTTATTTGTCTAACACACAAACACAAGTTGTTGAAATGGTCCAACTTCGGTCTGTTTACTTGATTAGAATGTAAAATGTGGGAGGCGGTCAGGTGGCGTAACGGATATTGCGTTCGTCACCAACCTGCGTTCGTTATTATTATTATTATTATTATTATTATTATTATTATTATTATTATTATTATTATTATTATTATTATTATTATTATTATTATTATTATTATTATTATTATTATTATTATAATAATAATAATAATAATAATAATAATAATAATAATAATAATAATAATAATAATAATAATAATAATAATAATAATAATAATAATAATAATAATAATAATAATAATAATAATAATAATAATAATAATAATAATAATAGTACACTTTATTTACGTATATAGCACCTTTCATACAGGAACTGCAGCCCAAAGTGCTTCACAGCAAATAGCATAAAATAAACACAAAGTGAGCATACAGTAAAACAACAAAGGCAATGCATAAAGTGCAGACATAAGAATAGACAAAATAGAAAAATAGAAGCTGTGCGATAAAAAGGCTCTCATTTACAGTACAATAAATAAATAAAATAGGCCTCATTTACAATACAATAATCACAGTGTACAGGGTGGCTGCTTGGCGCAGTGTGCAAGGCGCTTGCCATTAACGCAGGAGATGCTGGGTTCGAGCCCCATGGCCCTATTCCCCGTACCTGGCTAACTGAGTTAGCCGGATAATTTTCAGATTAGCTTGACTTAAGCCAGACATTTCCGTTCCCCGACGTCGGATTTTCTAAATCGCCATGGTAACAGATCAGAAAGTTTGAACCTGCTCCGGAGCAGGGTTCAGTTCAGTTAGCTGGATGAACCATGGCCACCCTCGCAAAGAAATGCCAGCTCGCTTCCTGAAATAATGACCACAGTGTAGATCTGCATTATACCATTCTAAATTATGTTTTTGTGCTTCGTTTTCCTAGAGGGGGCTTTTGAAATGTAAAATAATAGACCTAAATGCTGATAATAAATCATATTCAGCCTATAGATTTACTTTGTCCTAAATAATGCACGTCATATTTATACGTATACAGCGCTCGGAGTCGCGATACACACTGCATGTGGTTATTTTAATAACGGATCATTGCAAATGTGAATCCCGCAGGGATATTTTTAATGAATGAAACCTATCGGGCGTTTGGCTCTGATTAGTTTCATATTCTCTGCTGTGGATGTATTTGCTTAACGGAGCGCCCTGATTGTGTTTCATTCAAGCATAAATTGAAGTGTCTATGCGTGGATTGTGGATTATGAATGACGAGGGATCTGATTCTGTGGATTGTTGAATTGTATCACTGTCACTCACACGTTATTGTGATATTGTAACTGGGATTAAAATGTCTGATGAGATGCGCTGTTTGACGGATTTGAGAAATTGAATGAGCCGTTGACATTATTGCATTTGAGAAAATGCATTTATCTGTTCAAGCACTGTTATCTGATGATGAACATGTGTCACTGGTATAAACCAAAGGTTAATCAATTCAATGCATATGGATTATATCCGAAACAGATTAAAACCTGATTAATAGTGAAACTGTATAGCCGGCTCCAAGCCTCTCTGACACGTTATTTCGGGGGTCGCGCCTTGAAAACTGTATTTATATATAAAGTACATGTTACCTAAGCCGAGCGCATACAGTACAGATATCCTCATAAGCATCTATTAATTCGTATCAATTAGATACTCTTTGGGCTTGTTTGTATCTACTTATTCTGAAAGAGTTTAACTAATTATTTCCGCTAGCAATAGATCTCATTCGATTATTTATTCCATTAAGCCTACTGCCATCAGGCACATTTAAAGAAATATAATCTGATTGATTGGGGTAATGAGGGATTTAAGATTAGCATAGATTATGCATTTAACTTGTCGGCGAGGCTATTGAGCCGTACTGTATTATACCCATTCTGCAATATGTTAATAAAGTTTTAAATCAATCAATCAATGCCGTTAGAAAATCAGGATTTCTGCGATCAACACCTGCTGTCTTTTCAGCTGATGCGGCCGCGCGCACTGATCCTGAGCACCAAGTCTGGTTCGAATTAACGAGACTGAATCCACCTTCGAGGAACAGGGAAAGCGCGGATTCAAACATCAGGTTAATTGAATCTGGATAATGGGACTTTTGATCGACTTAGTTGAACAGGTACGGGGAATAGGGCCGTCGGTGTTGCTACCGGCTTGGCTTGCTACTGGATTTTTGTAAAACCACCCTTCAACTAGGGCTAGGCTATACTATGTACTACTTTGAAAGAAGCAAGGACATCAGGTTCACACAGCTATAAGTAACTTTTATCAATCGTGTTGGCATATTTTATGGTCTCTGGCCCCAAGTACATATTCATCCTCTCTGTGCGTGTGATCTATGAATTATCTATGAATAAATAATAACAGTGCTGTTGAGCAACAACACATATCTCCAAAAGAGTAGACCTTTCAGTAAATGTATTGATGCTCATTTATTTTGTTCTACAATGTATTTTGTAGATGTGTTTAGATTAAAATGTATTGTCATTATACAGCTAAAGTACAGTACAACGAAAATAAGTTTGGCATCCAACCAGAGTGCAAATATAACAGTAAAGTGCAATAGTAATATACAATGGTGAGTAAACTGGGTATACAAATATATAAATGAGTACTACTGAGTAACAGTGCTAATCAAATGTATGTACATGGTTGTAGTATTAATGTACAGTTTTAAGATTAAATAGGACTTTGGTAGTAGTCATACTTGCCAGCAGCATAAATAGTAAGAGTATAGGTAAGGGATATGTACAGATATATAGTATGTAAAAAGGATTATGTGCATGTATGTACAGATAGATGTGGATAGATATACAATAATGTTGTATATACCATACTGTATATATATTTATTCTTACCGTATATACAGGATTATTGCCAGCAGCATAACTAGTAAGAGTAGGTAAGGGATATGCACATAATATAGTATCTACAGATATGTAAAAAGGATTATGTGCAGGTATGTACAGATGTGGATAGATATACAATAATGTTGTATATACCATTATGTATATATATTTATTCTTACCGTATACAGGATTATTGTACATGCTATCATACAGAGTTATAAGGCCCATAGGGTCATGAAACGTGTTCACTTCACAACATGGACAGACACACATGGACTTTCAATTCAAGCAAAAACATGAAAACATGAGAAAAAAGGAAATATGAAAATGGCTAACGTTGGAGATACGAGGTGTTTGTCTGACGGCAGCGATAACATTTTCTGTTGGAAGGAGAGTGAATCCTTCCAGGCAACTAAACACGTACAGTACCGCACAGCCTTGTAGTATACGTGTGTTACACAGTCTCTTCCGGTGAGGTACCTGTGTGCCTGTTTTCTTGCTACAGTATCTCAGACACCTTCACATGTTGCAGCTGGTTTAACAGCACACATACCGTATAACACAGAAACAGGGCCGGCCTAAGCACATTGTGCAACGTTACTTCGGGGTGCCACGTGCTGTGAGAAGGCCCCGACCTCACCTCACACACTCAGTGTCAGAATGGCATTTTAATCTTGACCAGGTGTAACAAGGATGGCCTTGGTTACAAGAAGAGGGAGAAAATGCCACGAGAGTGAGAGGGCTCAACAAGCAAGCTTGTATGCTTGTTTTTTCTTCTCTCTAAACGGGTCAACGTTGTTGAGTTGAGACTTTGCTTATTATTGTCAGCAAATACTAAAGAGTAAGAAAATAATGCGACACTCGCAGTTGCTATAGCTGGTAATGTTGGTCAGTGTCTTATCAGCAAGCTTTAACCCAAGATGTGACTTGGCGAAATGGGTTTGGATTCAACTGTCTTCTCTACCTAAATGTGCTAGCTAAAGGCTGATGTGATAGTAAACATTGCAATTTATGTAGACAATTAAAGGTCCACTAGGTACGATGTTTGATCATTTGGAATGAGAACTGTGTAGATATTCCATGTTCAAGTGCGTGGAATAAGCACATAATTTCATGGTTGAGTTTAAACAATGCTCACATTTCAGTCTGTACTGTGTGTCAAATGGTTTACATGAGTCAGATACAGTATAGGGAGGGCCCCAAGCTGAATTTAGCTTAGGGCCTCAGAAATGCTATGGACTGTAACTGCAAGCAATTATCAGCACAGCTCACATAACCAGCAGGAACAAACTAAAAAAACAAAATCCATGTACCTACTGTATCTCCAAAAGCGTATACCTTTCAGAAAATAAGAAAAACATCAATTTTTTTTTATTTAATTGAGGCATTGCAAGCAATTATCAGCACAACTCACATACCAGCAGGAACAAACTATTAAAAAAATTCCAGAGCCAAAATGTACCCCCCCCCCCCCCCCAACAGAAGATTGTTGTTGTTAAGATTCAGTCTCTAATGAACTTAGGGAGGCCATATCTGAAATGCAAAGTGGTAGGGCTCCTGGAAGAGACGGTATCCCACCAGAAATGTACCTCTCTTGTTGGGACATAATTGGACCCTTATTACTAAATATGATTTTATACTCAGTTAAGGAGGGGAACTTCCATAAGAATGACAATATTGCACTCATAACAGTCCTCCTTAAAAAAGACAAAGACCCCACCGAGTGCGGTAGTTATAGACCTTTAAGCCTCCTCGGAACCGATATCAAACTGTACTCTAAGGTATTAGCCATCAGACTACAAAAGCATATGACATCTTTAATTCACCCGGACCAAACTGGCTTCATAAGAGGTCGCTTGATCACCGATAACATAAGACGATTACTACACGTACTAGATGCCAACAAGGAAGACAACACACCTAAGGCGATACTGTCCCTGGATGCAATGAAAGCTTTTGACAGGTTGGAATGGTCGTATCTATGGGCAGTATTAGAAAGGATGGGGTTAGGAAAAGGATTCATTGATATGATTAAAGTATTATACAAAGACCCATCGGCCATGATTACAACAGGTACAATCATCTCCAAAATCTTTCCGGTATCACGCTCAGCCAGACAGGGTTGCCCTCTTAGTCCCGGACTATTCGATCTATCATTAGAGCCTTTAGCACAATATATAAGACAATCCCAATCCATAGAACCAATCATAATCAAGGGCACACAACACAAAATTAGTTTATATGCGGACGACGTAATACTGTTCATGCAAAACCCCAACACAGCATTGCCTCATCTTCTCAAGCTTTGGACTTTGGAGATCTATCGGGATTTAGGATAAATTGGCCGAAGTCGGCCTTCCTCCCACTTAACGCCCCTGCAAAAAGAAACATAACCCTCCCAAAAGAGATACAGATGGTAAAACAATTTAGATGTTTGGGAGTTGAGATATTCCCCACCATAAGCCAAACGGTGAAGCACAATTACATAAAAATCCAAAACAAAATCAAATACGACCTTGTCAGGTGGTCGAAACTTAAAAACTCATTACAGGCACGTATATCAATAATCAAGATGGACGTCCTACCTAGAATCAACTTCTTCAGCTCAATGCTACCGTTACCCCCTCCAAAGGGTTACTGGAAAGAATTACACTCCTCCACATACAAATTTATTTGGAATAACAAACCACCACGTATTTTGTAGTTTCAATGAAATACGCAAAAAGTTTAATCTCGCCAAGTCCACATATTACTTTTACGCACAGTTATTGGCATGTTTGAAAGCTCACGGTGTTCCATTAAATATACCAATTGTACACCACAGATACCACCAATTCTTCTATGAAAGAGAGACATCAAGAGGTTTTGTTTCAGATTTTTATCATCAATTACTAACGTCCTCATATGAAACCCTCCACCTAGACTCCGTCTGGAGGAGGGATATACCAGACCTGGAAAGTGATTTTGATTGGCAAGAAGCCTGGGCAAATATTCGATTCACATCAAGGAACCCGGACCATCAACAAATCAATCTTAACTATATTCACAGGACATACTTGACTCCTATAAGACTGAAAAAATGGGTCTTATACAAGACTCCAAATGCTCCTTATGTACAAATGGGGACGAGGGGACATTTATGCACATGTACTGGGACTGCCCACCAGTTAAGATATTCTGGAAAGAGGTGACCCAGCAACTATCAAATCTCTTAACTTGGAATATACCTGTACACCCCTCTGTACTACTGCTGAATGATGTTTTTGAATGTGCAGTACATCCACACCTAAAGAGATTGGTTTTATCGGGTATTACAGTGGCTAAAAAGCTGATAGCATCACGATGGTTCCAACCGGAAAAAATGTGCCGAAAGGTCTGGATTATTACATATCTCGATGTGATCTATCAAGAAATATCTACAGCAAGAATTTTGGGTCTCAATGAATCCAAAATGACATTGTGGTTAGAAGTGGTGGAGAAAATAAAGGCTAGCATATAATGGTAATGTCTGGTTAGGAGCGAGGGAAAATGGATGGATTATCCAATGGGGGGTCCGGAAGGGGGGGGTACGAGCTGGAGCATATATGTGTAGGTTTTTAGATAACAGGTATTAAGGGTATATCCTATATAAGACAATTAACTAAAATGTGATTTCATTGGATGTGCACTGACAACTAATGCTTGTATATCTTATCGTGTTTGTTTATGTGTTTGTTTAAAAAAAAAAAAAAAAAAATATTCAGTCTCTAAACGGCTTCTATAGATCCAGTCTCTGCCACAAAAGGCTTGAACAGTTATTTAGTGAAATGCTCCTCCCAACGGTGAACTGAATAAGCATCTGAAGATGTTGGAATAGGTCTTCCACAACAACAACAACAACAACGACAAGGACAAGTATAATTGTTCTCATTTTGTGCAAATACTAACAAACGGGATCCATTTAAATGACGCTGTATGAATTCAGGTTCAGTGTGACTGATAATAGAGTGATGGCGTCTGAATGGGGATGCTGTGGTTGTTTCATTCTTCCTTTTTTTTTTTACAGTATAGAATATTTAATTGTTTTCTTTAAAAAGATATATAAGTATATAAATATATGCAATACAGTGGTCCTGTTTCAAGAAAGAAAGAAAGAAAGAAAGAAAGAAAGAAAGAAAGAAAGAAAGAAAGAAAGAAAGAAAGAAAGAAAGAAAGAAAGAAAGAAAGAAAGAAAGAAAGAAAGAAAGAAAGAAAGAAAGAAAGAAAGAAAGAAAGAAAGAAAGAAAGACACAGTCATAGCCATAGCAACAGGTCCATTTGGAATATGGCGCACGGGAGGGGGGAGGGAGGGGGGGCGGGCTGCAGCTATTCAAATGCGCCAGCAGACCTCATACACACACTATACAGGCGATGAAGACTGCGGGACCTTGATGCCGAAGGACACTGCACCTAATTTGTCCTAAGACGCACCAAGATGCTATGATTGAATAAAAACAAACAAAAACGATTGAAAAAAAGGTAAGTTCCATTCGGACAAAATCACATGGTATTCTGACACTGACTCTGATTATTGTTTTATTGGAAGTTGTGGATAATTGCAATTCATTTTCTTTCCCCCAGATTGTGTTTCACACACGTCTGAAGCTGACTTTGGCATCATCATCATCATCATCATCATCATCATCATCATCATCATCATCATCATCATCATCATCATCATCATCACCCAAGCATATAAACCACAGGAAGTACAAACTATACTTTTCCAAATGTAACCCGTCCACGGTGAGAGTGAGAGAGAGCAGCACATTGCTCAGATCTCCCAGCTGCTGCAGGGTAACCCGTATACCCTGATGGTGATCCAGACGCATGTGTTGGTGATGTGACGTCTGGGTGCGCCAACACATGGCGCTCCCTTTACGCGCGATGGAGGACCTTCCGCGGGAGCAGCACCTCTGGGCGACGATGAACGACTCGTGGTGCAACTCCAGCTGCGGGAACGAGAGCAGCGTCGCGGGGAATAAGACGCTGAACCCTTTAAAACGAAATGAAGAAGTGGCCAAAGTAGAAGTGGCCATTCTGGTCCTGGTCCTGCTGCTCGCTTTGGCCGGCAACCTGTGCGTCCTGGCGGCGATCCACAAGAGACACAGCCAGTCCCGCATGTATTACTTCATGAAGCACCTGAGCATCGCGGACCTGGTCGTGGCTGTCTTCCAGGTCCTGCCGCAGCTCATCTGGGACATCACCTTTCGCTTTTACGGACCGGATCTGCTGTGTAGGCTGGTGAAATACTTACAGGTCGTCGGCATGTTCGCGTCGACCTACATGCTCGTCCTGATGTCCATCGACAGGTGCTTAGCGATATGCCAGCCGCTGCGCTCTCTGCGCAAGAGGAAAGACCGCTTCTACGTGGTCGCGTCTTGGATGCTCAGCCTGGTCTTCAGCACTCCTCAGGTGTACATCTTCTCCCTGAAGGAGGTCGGGGAGGGAGTTTATGACTGCTGGGGGGACTTCGTGCAACCGTGGGGCGCCAAAGCATACATCACGTGGATGAGTCTTACCATTTATATCATTCCAGTGGGGATTTTAAGCGTTTGCTATGGATTGATAAGTTTTAAGATATGGCAGAATTTCAAATTGAAAACGAAAAGGCACCAGTGCGTGTCTCTCACATCCAAGGGCGCTGCGCTCGCGCGCGTGAGCAGCGTGCGGCTCATTTCAAAAGCCAAGATCCGGACGATGAAAATGACTTTTGTAATAGTCCTCGCGTATGTTGTATGCTGGACCCCCTTTTTCTTTGTCCAGATGTGGTCGGCATGGGATCCCGCTGCCCCAAGAGAAGGTTTGTTTTCCCATTTTACGCACGCACAAGCACTTGCAATCATATCCAACTCCGTCATAGAAAACTACCCGATTTTTTTTTTTTTTTTTTTTTTTTTTTTTTTTATTATTTAGGCATGTTCTAATTAATCAGTTTGCCCAGTGCGGTTAATATTAATAGCTTAATAATATTTGACATTCGCTGCTTCTCCCGGCTATTGCCGATAGTTGATCTATGCATTAATTTACTCCAGGGTTATGGGTGGGATGTTAAGAGGGCTACTGTACATTAGGCTGATATATTTACACCTTTGATTAACTCCAAAACACCACGGCAGTTGAGAGCGCAAAGCAGTGCATGTGGGGCTGTCATGCCTGCGTTGGGACCGTCGCAATAGTGCAACATGGAACATTTCAATCTTCAATAACTTTTTTTGTTTTTCAACTTTGAAATCTCACTGCATTTGGTGGACAGTGACACCCCTTAAAACGTTCACACAAGTTACTTGTCACAAGCTGTCAAAGAACCCTATATGAGAACCCACAGCTATCATGGCCTTATTAATTAGATTGTCATGCGCTTACTGCATGCCTTACTCTTTTTTTTTACTCAGTTTTAATACTGACGTCTCATATGTCGTATATCACTGCGGTCAAGTGAGCCGTCTTTTACTTTATATATGTCACTGGCCTCACCTCACAACGTCCACAGCTGTTAGTTTGTCAAAAACAAAACGTACACACCAACACCGCTATCAATGACCCAATTCCTTTTAAGGATGCTCATTATTTGCATTTCAATAGCCTACACATTTTTTAATATGTTGACATCAACTCACTTCTCTTGCCACTAACCTCCTCCTATAACTTCCTGCAGTGTTAGTTATGTTAGTTTATCAAAGAACCCTTATATTAAAAAAAATTAATAGCTTTCAGTGACCTAATTCCTTTTTAATGGATGTCCATGCATGCTTTGAATTTCAATAACCAACACGTTTTTTAATATGTTGCCACTGACCATTAAGCGGAGGTCAGTGGCATATGAGAAGTGGTTTGATGACAAATTATGTTTCATGAGCAAGCTATTGAAAAAAAAAAATGGTAGGGCTAGCTGGTGAAATGCAGAACACAGACAGGTAGGCCGGTAGTAGGGTGTGTTTATTCTAAAGCTGGCAGGGCTGGGGGAGAGGGACAAGATGCAGAGGCTGATGGAGGTGGTGAGCAGAGTCCAGGGGGAGAGGGGGAGTAGAGCAGACTGGCGCTAGGGACTGGACAAGGGGGAGGCTGGTGGAGGGGAAGAGTCAGAAGGTCCAGGAGTTGGGGGCTGGAGTAAGCTGAGGTAGGATCTTCTGAAAGCATGTGAAACGGGAATTGGGCAAGGCATTGCGCTATAGACAACATGCTGAGGAACAGAAACAGGAACATTAGAGCTACAAAATGCTGACGGAACAGAAACAAGAACATTAGAGCTATAGGCAAAATGCTGACGGAACAGCAACAAGAACATTAGAGCTATAGGCAAAATTCTGACAGAACAGCAACAAGAACATTAGAGCTATAGGCAAAATGCTGACAGAACAGCAACAAGAACATTAGAGCTATAGGCAAAATGCTGACAGAACAGCAACAAGAACATTAGAGCTATAGGCAAAATGCTGAGGGAACAGCAACAAGAACATTAGAGCTATAGGCAAAATGCTGACAGAACAGCAACAAGAACATTAGAGCTATAGGCAAAATGCTGAGGGAACAGCAACAAGAACATTAGAGCTATAGGCAAAATGCTGAGGGAACAGCAACAAGAACATTAGAGCTATAGGCAAAATGCTGAGGGAACAGAAACAAGAACATTAGAGCTATAGGCAAAATGATGAGGGAACAGCAACAAGAACATTAGAGCTATAGGCAAAATGCTGACAGAACAGCAACAAGAACATTAGAGCTATAGGCAAAATGATGACGGAACAGCAACAAGAACATTAGAGCTATAGGCAAAATGCTGAGGGAACAGCAACAAGAACATTAGAGCTATAGGCAAAATGCTGAGGAACAGCAACACAAACGTTCCAAAATGCGGAACAGCTACAAGAAATAAGGGCTATAAACGTGAGATTGACTGAGCAAATTGAATCTATTATCTCAAATTTAGGGGGCGGGACCGAAGATGAGCTGATGAGTGACAGTTGGTGT
>NC_140170.1:83291137-83616137 GCF_963971535.1 Notolepis coatsorum
ACACCTCTCACACCTCTCACACCTATCACACCTATCACACCTCTCACACCTATCACACCTCTCACACCTCACACCTCTCACACCTATCACACCTCTCACACCTATCACACCTCTCACACCTCTCACACCTTTCACACCTCTCACACCTATCACACCTCTCACACCGATCCCACCTATCACACATATCACACCTCTCACACCTATCACACCTCTCACACCTATCACACCTCTCACACCTATCACACTCTCACACCTATCACACCTATCACACCTCTCACACCTATCACACCTCTCACACCTCTCACACCTATCACACCTATCACACCTCTCACACCTATCACACCTCTCACACCTCACACCTCTCACACCTATCACACCTCTCACACCTATCACACCTCTCACACCTCTCACACCTTTCACACCTCTCACACCTATCACACCTCTCACACGATCCCACCTATCACACATATCACACCTCTCACACCTATCACACCTCTCACACCTATCACACCTCTCACACCTATCACACCTCTCACACCTATCACACCTATCACACCTCTCACACCTATCACACCTCTCACACCTCTCACACCTATCACACCTCTCACACCTCTCACACCTCTCACACCTATCACACCTCTCACACCTCTCACACCTCTCACACCTCTCACACCTATCACACCTCTCACACTCTCACACCTATCACACCTCTCACACCTATCACACCTCTCACACCTCTCACACCTATCACACCTATCACACCTCTCACACCTATCACACCTCTCACACCTCACACCTCTCACACCTATCACACCTCTCACACCTATCACACCTCTCACACCTCTCACACCTTTCACACCTCTCACACCTATCACACCTCTCACACCGATCCCACCTATCACACATATCACACCTCTCACACCTATCACACCTCTCACACCTATCACACCTCTCACACTATCACACCTCTCACACCTATCACACCTATCACACCTCTCACACCTATCACACCTCTCACACCTCTCACACCTATCACACCTCTCACACCTCTCACACCTCTCACCCTATCACACCTCTCACACCTCTCACACCTCTCACACCTCTCACACCTTTCACACCTCTCACACCTATCACACCTCTCACACCTATCACACCTCTCACACCTATCACACCTCTCACACCTCTCACACCTATCACACCTCTCACACCTATCACACCTCTCACACCTCACACCTCTCACACCTATCACACCTCTCACACCTATCACACCTCTCACACCTCTCACACCTTTCACACCTCTCACACCTATCACACCTCTCACACCGATCCCACCTATCACACATATCACACCTCTCACACCTATCACACCTCTCACACCTATCACACCTCTCACACCTATCACACCTATCACACATATCACACCTCTCACACCTATCACACCTATCACACCTATCACACCTTTCACACCGCTCACACCTATCACACCTCTCACACCTATCACACCTCTCACACCGATCCCACCTATCACACATATCACACCTCTCACACCTATCACACCTCTCACACCTATCACACCTCTCACACCTATCACACCTCTCACACCTATCACACCTATCACACCTATCACACCTCTCACACCTCTCACACCTATCACACCTCTCACAACTCTCACACCTCTCACACCTATCACACCTCTCACACCTCTCACACCTTTCACACCTCTCACACCTATCACACCTCTCACACCTATCACACCTCTCACACCGATCCCACCTATCACACATATCACACCTCTCACACCTATCACACCTCTCACACCTATCACACCTCTCACACCTATCACACCTCTCACACCTCTCACACCTATCACACCTATCACACCTCTCACACCTATCACACCTCTCACACCTCTCACACCTATCACACCTCTCACACCTATCACACCTCTCACACCTATCACACCTATCACACCTCTCACACCTATCACACCTATCACACCTATCACACTTCTCACACCTATCACACCTATCACACCTATCACACCTCTATACCCATTCTGCAATCTGTTAATAAAGTTGTACTTAAGTTATGCTTTTACATTATACTTACTTAATAAGTGAATAGTTCCAAGTCAATCAAAAACGATGAGTTTTATTTACTCAAAACATAATGCGGTTTACAGTCTGTATCTACTTAATTATCTTAAGTTGTACTTAATTTATGCTTTTACATTATACTTACTTAATAAGTGAATAGTTCCAAGTCAATCAAAAACTATGAGTTTTATTTACTCAAAACATAATGCGGTTTTCAGTCTGTATCTACTTAATTATCTTAAGTTATACTTAAGTTATGCTTTTACATTATACTTACTTAATAAGTGAATAGTTCCAAGTCAATCAAAAACTATGAGTTTTATTTACTCAAAACATAATGCGGTTTTCAGTCTGTATCTACTTAATTATCTTAAGTTGTACTTAAGTTATGCTTTTACATTATACTTACTTAATAAGTGAATAGTTCCAAGTCAATCAAAAACTATGAGTTTTATTTACTCAAAACATAATGCGGTTTTCAGTCTGTATCTACTTAATTATCTTAAGTTGTACTTAAGTTATGCTTTTACATTATACTTACTTAATAAGTGAATAGTTCCAAGTCAATCAAAAACTATGAGTTTTATTTACTCAAAACATAATGCGGTTTACAGTCTGTATCTACTTAATTATCTTAAGTTGTACTTAAGTTATGCTTTTACATTATACTTACTTAATAAGTGAATAATTCCAAGTCAATCAAAAACTATGAGTTTTATCTACTCAAAACATAATGTGGTTTAGAGTCTGTATCTACTTAATTATCTTAAGTTGTACTTAAGTTATGCTTTTACATTATACTTACTTAATAAGTGAATAGTTCCAAGTCAATCAAAAACTATGAGTTTTATTTACTCAAAACATAAGAACACGTCACACGAACTCAAGACATTCAAGTTAGTAGAACTTTCATAGAATATTGAGTATACCCTACTCAAACTAATTGATTATTTTGAACGTGCGGGTTTACAGTGCACCCAGAGTTTTATGCTCTCAATATTATGGATATGCATTAAATCCTACACATGATAGGAAATATTCAAACAGCTCAAAGATGATAATTCTAAGGCAAACAAAAATGTAACACACTCACCATAGTTAGTGTATAGTACGGCTAACATGTATGAAAGTTGTTGATACAATATTATAATTCATAATAATTTTGCAGAAAAAAGCTAAATGCATAGTATTACCGGCGAGGCTGTTTGCTCATAGTCCCCAGATGATTGAAAGAAATTCACTTTAAGAAACATTTAACATGAAACATCTTAAAACAAAGATGTATTATAACCATGAAAATAATACAATGTTAGGTTTTACCGTGATTATAGTGTTCACAGATAGGAATGTATCCAGGATACATTCAGTAACATCATTAACCCTGAACAGACTTGTGAAGTCAGAGATAGGAATGTATTATTCACATTCAATTATACAAATGTACGCTGTTTGTGGGAAATTTACTCTGTGAAATGTACTCTGCGAAAGTTCCCTGCACTATGCAGGGTTTTACATAGGCTACTAGCAAAAACAATTCATATTGTTTCAGTGATGGCCTTCTTGATAGCTACATGGTCGACATGTCTTATTTCTACATGAAAGATTTACTTCATTCACACAATAAATATGCTATTAGTGTAAAAATAATGTATAATATCTGGACTGATTCACTGTATAGTGAATACAGGGGTATACTGGATCGATTATATTTTGTTTTTATAATATTTTATAATATCAAAACATGTCTTATGTTCTATAAGATGTTCTTATATATCTACAAGTCTTATAGAATGATGTAAAAAGAGTTCTACTAATATATTTCACTTAAAAAACGTGTACAGAAAGATAACATAAATATCCGACCCCCGGAGCCCTGTCAGAGTGTATACAGGTTCTGTACAGTATACCACATGCAAATCCCATATGGTCTAGCGGTAAGGATGCCCTGGTTTCAA
Source organism: Notolepis coatsorum (assembly GCF_963971535.1). NCBI lineage: Eukaryota > Metazoa > Chordata > Actinopteri > Aulopiformes > Paralepididae > Notolepis > Notolepis coatsorum. The sequence goes on from NC_140170.1 coordinate 83,295,189, forward strand.
CAGGGAGGCGCGGGTTCGACTCCTGCTATGGGAATTACACCTTTTTCTATACATAACAAATGTGTTGGTATGCTTTATTGTAAGTTTTGTTTGTTTTAGTGCAACACTACTGTCACCAACATCTAAGAAGGGTCTAGGGTTATCTCCTCAACACTAGGTCTGAGGTGCATTTAAGTCCTATTGATAGGTTTTTCCATACCTTTACAAGGATATGTATGACTGTGCTGCATTCATTTATTTTAAATTTGGTGAACTTTATGGTATTTTATGGTAAGAATATGTGTTTAACCCAAGGGGTCATTAATGTAATGTAGGACCTTACAAATATGATTTGATCATGATCCTAACAAATGGTATTGTTTACATAACAGTGTTGACATTTTGAAGTTTTAAAGGGATCACATTCACATACCTGAATATAGTTAGACAACAGGATAATGTTTGTATTATTACTAGGATGAACTTAAAAAAGTTAGAGAAAAGGTAGAAAGAAGCGCAGTTGTGTATATTATATTTTTTTTTATTAAAGAATATTGCAGATCATGCTGTAACCTTTTTTATCAATAATATAAGCGTGCATAACATCAATAATGTGATTAATATCTAAAGTTTCTAAACACTTATGATTTTTCAGTTTAAAAGCCGTAACATCCACTATTACGGTGTATAAACATAACAGGTGTGCTCTGTTAAAATGACCATTCATATGATCTAAAATAGTAACTAAGCCGTTTTCAGATAGAAGACTTTCATCCTCTGAGAGTGTCTCTATCATATATTGCCAATTATTTAGCAAGCCTTTCTCTCTCACCAGCTTCAACATATTTTCAAAAAGCCTTAAGCGCAGGCTATTGACATTCCCGGTTACCCAGCGATGTACAAGTGGGCATCGTTGACTTTATTAGCTATAGCATGCTTTAAAAGCAATGCGATATCATAGTTTATAGAGCTCATAATACAGCTGCTAGTCCTGCTGAAGAAATTACCCATTTCCTATGCTACGATCCTGGTACTTTAAACAACAGCTGATACTTCAAAGTTTCTGTCAAAGACTGCGACTGTCAAAAAGATTATGTGGGTGTGTATTTCTGTATGGGGGTGGGGGCGAAGCTGCGGACGGGTCTGTATGACGCTATAGATGTGTAGGATATAAACCTATATATTTAGAGAGTTCCCTCTTAGAGAGACCCTAGAAAAAGAAAAAAAAAGGCCATTAATCTATCTACACCTACTATACGAACGTCCGCCCGAGTAGCGCATTTTAAGGCCGAGTTACTTGCACCATCGAGATTTGAGGGCTTGTTTTATAAGGAGATATGGTCCCTCAATGATGGCGTGCTAGGATTCGCATATGATGTTAAATGGGAGAGAGTTATGTTCTACAAGACCCTCTTGGAGGATTTCCAGGGTGATGTAAGAAGATCTGTGATAGACCTAACGGAGAGTGAGTTTTGGCAATTAAAAAAAGCATCGTATGAAGCTATGGATGGAGATGCAGCTAGAATGCTTAAGGATGGGCTGATATTCACCCTGGTAATAGGCTCGACAGAGCTGGGGGATGTGCATTACGAGGGTAGGATATCTATAAAAAGTACTCCGGCACTTGGTGTAGAGACTGATCTAACCATCATCACAAGTTACATTGATTCGGCTCGCAAGTATTTCCTCTTCTCAGTTCCGGTAACAGCCTGGCTAGAATGTCTACGGTCATGCGGATTGGCTACTAAAGAAGGAGTCAAGGTGAGGACAGACCTGGATCGTCTTAGAAGAAGGCTCCTTCCAGCCTGCAAATCAGGGGACCTGGAGCGTTACTCTCTCACCAAGGAGGCGCCGGAGGGGGCGTGTTAACCCTAAATCCTCCTTTAAAAAGACAGTGCATTTTGTACTTTTAGATAGCAATCATGGCTTTGTATGTGACACATGAGGCTGATCCTGCTAACTCTGCATTGGATACACTAGATAGCCTGTCCCCACTATACGCTCCAGATGAGGAAGTTGAGACACTACCCGCTGGCGGTTATAGATTCGGTGAACCTACTTCAACGTGACCAAACTTTGCTTACTATGTGAGACACGGGGAAGATCCTTCTAAGAATGCATTGGATACACTAGATAGCCTGTCTCCACTATACGCGCCAGACGAGGAAGTTGAGACATTACCCGTACCCCTGTATGGTTCAACTAAAACTTTTTCATTGCAAAGCCTCCTAGACACCCCTAGGACTAGTTACAGCCCTCTTTCAACGATTTGGGATACTTCATCGCAGGATTCACCACCGTCAAACCCTGTCAGGTGTATGGATCCCCCTCCTCGTAATAGCCCCTGGTACACGGGTCCTTGGGAGACTTCGTCGCAGGATTCATCACCGCCAAACCCCGTCAGGCATATGGATGTCCCTCCTAATAGCCCCTGGTACATCCCTCCTACATCAGAATCTGATGTATTCCACCCTGACCCCGAAGAAATACCTATCGCTGATGTAACCAACAAAGCATCGTCACTGCCATCCCCAACCCGGGGTATGGTAAAGAGACTGTGTCCTACTAGAAGAAAAACCTTCCACTTCCCAATCAAAGTAGCTACTCTTAAAGCCTTAGTGACCGCCGCGGAGCTGTCGGGACAATTGTACATCGATGGGTAACCGGGAATGTCAATAACCTGCGCTTAAGGCTTTTTGAAAATATGTTGAAGCTGGTGAGAGAGAAAGGCTTGCTAAATAATTGGCAATATATGATAGAGACACTCTCAGAGGATGAAAGTCTTCTATCTGAAAACGGCTTAGTTACTATTTTAGATCATATGAATGGTCATTTTAACAGAGCACACCTGTTATGTTTATACACCGTAATAGTGGATGTTACGGCTTTTAAACTGAAAAATCATAAGTGTTTAGAAACTTTAGATATTAATCACATTATTGATGTTATGCACGCTTATATTATTGATAAAAAGGTTACAGCATGATCTGCAATATTCTTTAATAAAAAAAATAATAATATACACAACTGCGCTTCTTTCTACCTTTTCTCTAACTTTTTTAAGTTCATCCTAGTAATAATACAAATATTATCCTGTTGTCTAACTATATTCAGGTATGTGAATGTGATCCCTTTAAAACTTCAAAATGTCAACACTGTTATGTAAACAATACCATTTGTTAGGATCATGATCAAATCATATTTGTAAGGTCCTACATTACATTAATGACCCCTTGGGTTAAACACATATTCTTTAAACAATTCAATAAGAAGTATCACAATCATAAATAAACCATAAAATACCATAAAGTTCACCAAATTTAAAATAAATGAATGCAGCACAGTCATACATATCCTTGTAAAGGTATGGATAGGTATCAATAGGACTTAAGGTATCAATAGGACTTAAATGCACCTCAGACCTAGTGTTGAGGAGATAACCCTAGACCCTTCTTAGATGTTGGTGACAGTAGTGTTGCACTAAAACAAACAAACAGTTACAATAAAGCATACCAACACATTTGTTATGTATAGAAAAAGGTGTAATTCCCATAGCAGGAGTCGAACCCGCGCCTCCCTGTTGAAACCAGGGCATCCTTACCGCTAGACCATATGGGATTTGCATGTGGTATACTGTACAGAACCTGTATACACTCTGACAGGGCTCCGGGGGTCAGATATTTATCTTTCTGTACAAGTTTTTTAAGTGAAATATATTAGTAGAACTCTTTTTACATCATTCTATAAGACTTGTAGATATATAAGAACATCTTATAGAACATAAGACATGTTTTGATATTATAAAATATTATAAAAACAAAATATAATCGATCCAGTATACCCCTGGATTCACTATACAGTGAATCAGTCCAGATATTATACATTATTTTTACACTAATAGCATATTTATTGTGTGAATGAAGTAAATCTTTCATGTAGAAATAAGACATGTCGACCATGTAGCTATCAAGAAGGCCATCACTGAAACAATATGAATTGTTTTTGCTAGTAGCCTATGTAAAACCCTGCATAGTGCAGGGAACTTTCGCAGAGTACATTTCACAGAGTAAATTTCCCACAAACAGCATACATTTGGATAATTGAATGTGAATAATACATTCCTATCTCTGACTTCACAAGTCTGTTCAGGGTTAATGATGTTACTTAAAGGGGAACTATCTTATAAATGGCCTTTTTGAGTGTTTAGCATTGTTTCCTAGCTATGTGAACTTATATTAATATGATCTATGTCTCAAAATTCTCATATTGGCGCATTCTTCCAATTCTCCTCTCACAATATTCACCCTCACTGAACTGAGTCGTTTGAAAATGTGCCTATATGTGATGTCATATAGTCACTGCTGCATGTTAATGTTCAGGCGAACATGACGCGGCGCAGTGGTTTAGGAGCCCAGGCTCAAAACAGCTCGAGATCTTGAGGTAGAAAAATGCTGTTTTTGAGGATTTGATTAGAAATACAAAACAATGAATAAAAAAAATATATATATTACAGAGGTGTTCCATAGACTCACAGGAATTGTGTAAAAGTGCCCAAATAGTGAAAGAAATAGTAAAATAGTTCCCCTTTAATGTATCCTGGATACATTCCTATCTGTGAACACTATAATCACGGTAAAACCTAACATTGTATTATTTTCATGGTTATAATACATCTTTGTTTTAAGATGTTTCATGTTAAATGTTTCTTAAAGTGAATTTCTTTCAATCATCTGGGGACTATGAGCAAACAACCTCACCGGTAATACTATGCATTTAGCTTTTTTCTGCAAAATTATTATGAATTATAATATTGTATCAACAACTTTCATACATGTTAGCCGTACTATACACTAACTATGGTGAGTGTGTTACATTTTTGTTTGCCTTAGAATTATCATCTTTGAGCTGTTTGAATATTTCCTATCATGTATAGGATTTAATGCATATCCATAATATTGAGAGCATAAAACTCTGGGTGGCTAAAAAAACACTAGACACTGCAAAGTAATTCAGAAATGTGCTATTTGTTTAACTTAGAACAGGTTAAAGAAAATACATTTGGGGCTTGATATTACTAAACTTCTAAAAAATACATTTGTATTGTTTTTTTTACCTCATCAGTGTGTAAACAGCTAAAAACTAGGTTGATATGTCTATTTTAAGTGTATCGGCCAGTTTCATGATTTGATATGCTTATATTTTATGTGTATCCTAGGACCAAGCTACAAATCTTCAACTCAGTTGGCTGAAAGGTGACTGATATTAAGGGTATAGATTATAATAAGTATGATCGGATTGATGCAAGTTACATGAACATGTCTGTTTGAGGAAATAAAACAAAATAATGTATTAAACTATTGCAGTATTACACACTATTACACTATTGCATGATTACACATTTGCACAATATTACACTATAACACTATTACATACTATTAAATGACTACACTATGACAATATTACACTATTACACACTATGTCCCTATACACTATTAAACACTAGCACACTTAGATACGATAAACCTCATCCCTGTGGGAAAATTCTATTAATTCATTACACAATTACACACAATTATATTATTACACTATGACAATATTACACCCTATTACATGATTACACTATTACACACTCTTAAACTATGACACTAATACAAGCTATTACATGATTACATTATTGCATTATTACACTATTACACACTATTACACTATTACACACTATGACACTATTACACGCTATGTCCCTATACACTATTAAACTCTAGCACACTTAGATAAGATAAACCTCATCCCTGTGGGAAAATTCTATTAATTTACTACATTATTCCTCTATTTAAATCTGGGGACAAACACCGCTTTACCAACTACAGACCAGTGTCTTTGCTTTCACAATTTTCCAAGATTCTTGAAAAAGTGTTTGCTCATAAATTAGATAGTTTTATTGAAAAGAATAACCTACTGAGTGAGAGTCAATATGGATTCAGGGCAAATCGATCAACAGCCTTAGCCTTAATGAATATATATGAAGAAATAACCACAACCATAGATGAGGGGAATTACACAATAGGGGTGTTTATTGACTTAAAAAAGCATTTGATACGATAGATCATCACATTTTAATTTCTAAATTACAAACATACGGTGTGAGCGGGGTGGCGATGAACTGGTTAAGTAGCTATCTTGAAAATAGACAACAATATGTACAACTCTCTGGTTACACATCTGAATGTATGAATATTGAATGTGGTGACCCTCGAGGTTCGGTCCTGGGGCCCATACTTTTTATTTTATATAGTAATGATATATGTGAAGTGTCAAACATATTGCAATCTGTTTTATTTGCTGTCGATACAAATTTCTTCAGTTCAGGAAAATACCTTAAAAAATTAGCAGATGACATTGTAAATGAAATGTGTAAACGATATGGTTTAATAACAATAAGCTATCCCTAAATTTGGAAAAACGAAATTTATGATATTTACTAATCGAAAGAAGGACAATGTGGCATTATGTATTGACGGAGTTAATATTGAAAGAGTATCTGAGTTAAAAAATGTTGGGTGTTATGTTGGATGAGAAATTGACATGGAAGCCTCATATAATGTACATAAAAAATAAGGTAGCCAAGAGTGTTTTTGTTTTGAACAAGGCAAAGAATGTGCTTGATTATAATTCTATGCGAATATTATATTGTTCACTCATCCTACCATATTTGAGTTACTGTGGGGGTTAACACGTTTGAAAGCAACATAAATGTTATGGTTTGTAACCGACCCCAATCGCACAACACAAGACAGGTATGATGGTTTGCCAAGAAACAGATATTTATTGAACAACAGGGAAATACAGGGAAAAGGGCACTGTCCCTTTAAGGGAGAATCACAAATACAGGAATATAATATGAGGGGAAGGAAAGGTGCCTTTAAGAGGCGGGCAGGAAAAGGGAACACTAAGGGAAAGAAGGGGAACGCCTAAGGGAAGGTTAAGGGAACGCCTTGGGACAGAGGAACTAGAGACTAGGTAAACCAGGGACAAGGAGAACTAGGGAGAGAAGACTAGGGACTAGGAGAGCTAGGGAACAGGAGAAACGGGGACTAGGGGAACTAGGGACAAGGAACTAGGTGGAACTAGAAGGGGAGAACTTGGGACCAGGAACTAGGTGGAACTAGAAAGGGGAGAACTAGGGAACAGGAACTAGGTGGAACTAGAAGGGGAGAACTTGGGACCAGGAACTAGGTGGAACTAGAAAGGGGAGAACTAGGGAACAGAGGGGACTGAGGCCCGCGGAGGCGGGCTGGGGAACAGGGAGGAACTGGGAGGACTGGTGGAAATCATCTGGGCCGCTCTGCAGGACAGAGGAGATAGTTAATGCACATAAGGGAAAAAACAGAGCAGGTGCAGAACAGTCCAAATAACAAAGTGAACAAAGTAATAATATCTTCGTGTGACAAACACACAGGGGGAGATGTAAAGTCCAAAAATACTATTCTAAGTGAGAACCAAAAACAGAGGCAATACGCTGGGAGAGTGACATCACAATCAAAACTCACCCAGGCGTATGCGTAAAGGTACAGGGACAGCAGCGGGAACGGGGGCAAGGGCACTACGCTGAGTGAGTGACATCACAATCAAAACTCACCCAGGCGTATGCGTAAAGGTACGGGGACAGCAACGGGAACGGGGGCAAGGGCACTACGCTGAGTGAGTGACATCACAATCAAAACTCACCCAGGCGTATGCGTAAAGGTACGGGGACAGCAACGGGGCGAGGGCATCGCCACCGGGTGGCTGGCTGTCCGAGCCGAGGAACAGAGTGCTGGAACTGTGGCGGTGGCGAGGATGTCGTCCACCGGGTAGCCGCTGTCGGAGCCGAGGAACAGAGTGCGCGCCACACCTTGGTGTGCGCGTCGGAACAGTGGCGGTGGCGAGGGCGTCGTCCACCGGGTAGCCGCTGTCGGAGCCGAGGAACAGAGTGCGCGCCACACCTTGGTGTGCGCGTCGGAACAGTGGCGGTGGCGAGGGCGTCGTCCACCGGGTAGCCGCTGTCGGAGCCGAGGAACAGAGTGCGCGCCACACCTTGGTGTGCGCGTCGGAACAGAGAGACGCCTCGGGGTGCGTCTGCGAGGAGGAGTGTGCCAAGCACGAAGGTCTGGAAGATGCGCGTCGGCGCGCTGAGGTCTGGAGAGCGTGCCAAGCTCGAAGGTCTGGAAGATGCGCGTCTTGTGCGCTGGTACGGAGGAGCGTGCCAAGCTCGAAGGTCTGGAAGATGCGCGTCAGTGCGCTGGTACGGAGGAGCGTGCCAAGCTCGAAGGTCTGGAAGATGCGCGTTGCGCGCTGGTCTGGAGAGCGTGCCAAGCTCGAGCGTCCTTGGAAGATGCGCGTTGCGCGCTGAGGACTGGAGAGCGTGCCAAGCTCGAGGGTCTGGAAGATGCGCGTTGCGCGCTGGTCTGGAGAGCGTGCCAAGCTCGAGCGTCCTTGGAAGATGCGCGTTGCGCGCTGAGGACTGGAGAGCGTCTGCGCTGGTCTGGATGTGCGTCAGGACGAACAGCTGCGCGGGGGTCTGTAGTGGAACGCTGGGGTGCCTCCCGTGGAAGTACAGGGAGCGCAGACCAGTCTCCCCCACAGGCAACGGCGACAGCTGGCGAAGGCTGGAGCAAACATCTCGACGCCGGAGAATGGAACAGAATAGGCAGACAGAGGATCTCCCGAAAGAGTCTAGATGTTTAGAGAATATGACTCGGCAAGTATACAACACGACCCCACGCCGAAACGAGGGGAAGCGCCCTGGTATTTAAAGCCCACAGGGGGACTAATTAGCCTGCCACCACAGGTGCGAGAGATAATAGATAATCGAACAGGTGTGGCCACTGAGGGTAAAGAACGAGAGGGTGGGGGCTAGAGAGAGTGAGTGAGAAGGGAAAATAAACAGTATAGGCTTAAAGAAACAGAGAAAAGGTGGTGAGCAGCGGGCAAAACCTCACAGTACCCCCCCCTCAACGGGAGCCACCCGGCGACCCAAAACAAATACAGACAGAGTGGCAGGGGGCAAAACAAGAGGTACTGGCCAAGCCAGCAGGGGAAGCTACCACAAGAGTGGGGCCAGCAAAAGAAACAGGGTCGCCGAGGGGTAACTAGGGTAGCAGAGGGGCAACTGGGGGAACCGGTCTAGAGGAACTGGGTCTAGAGAACCAGTCTAGCGAACTGGGCAAGAGAACTGGTCTAGAGAACTGGTTTAGAGAACTGGTCTAGAGAACTGGTCTAGAGCAACTGGTCTAGGGGAACTGAGGGGCAAGCAGGGTAGCTAAGGGGTAACCATGGTAGCACCGGGAAAGGGCTAGCAGAGGGAAGGTTAGCTGCCAGGGCACTGATAGCTACAGGGCCTATGCTAGCTGTACTGCTACATCAACATAGAGGCTGCGCAAGCTGCCGGAGCCAGGCTAGCAGAGGGAAAGGGTAGCTGCCAGGGCACTGATAGCTACAGGGCCTATGCTAGCTGTACTGCTACATCAACATAGAGGCTGCGCTAGCTGCCGGAGCTAGGCTGGCAGACAGGGCTGGACCAGCATGAGAGAACAAGCTAGCTGGAAGGACAGTCCTAGCCGTGTGAGATAAACTGCACAAAAAAGTGGAGGCCATGCAGAGGGACCGGGTTAGCTGCTTGGGCCTGGCTAGCTACAGGGCCTATGCCAGCTGCAAGGGCTGCATAAACATAGAGGCTGTGCTAGCAGCCGGGGCAAAGCTAGCAGACAGGGGCTCTGCCGAGGGACTGGGTTAGCCGCCAGGGCATGGCTAGCTACAGGGCCTATGCCAGCAGCAAGGGCTGCATAAACATAGAGGCTGTGCTAGCAGCCGGGGCTAAGCTAGCAGACAGGGGCTCTGCTGAGGGACTGGGTTAGCTGCCAGGGCATGGCTAGCTACAGGGGGGTCAAACAGGGCAAAACGGGAAGCAAACAGGGGAGCTAACCGGGGAGACTAACAAGCTAAACAGGGGAGTAACAGGCTAACAAGGGAGCTAAACAGGACTAACAAGGAAGCTAACAGGGCTAACAGGGGAGCTAGAGGGAACAAGAAAAAAAAAGGCAAACTCAACATACACCGTCTGTGCTGGCTGGGGTCGTCGATTTGGTGGGGTCGTACTGTTATGGTTTGTAACCGACCCCAATCGCACAACACAAGACAGGTATGATGGTTTGCCAAGAAACAGATATTTATTGAACAACAGGGAAATACAGGGAAAAGGGCACTGTCCCTTTAAGGGAGAATCACAAATACAGGAATATAATATGAGGGGAAGGAAAGGTGCCTTTAAGAGGCGGGCAGGAAAAGGGAACACTAAGGGAAAGAAGGGGAACGCCTAAGGGAAGGTTAAGGGAACGCCTTGGGACAGAGGAACTAGAGACTAGGTAAACCAGGGACAAGGAGAACTAGGGAGAGAAGACTAGGGACTAGGAGAGCTAGGGAACAGGAGAAACGGGGACTAGGGGAACTAGGGACAAGGAACTAGGTGGAACTAGAAGGGGAGAACTTGGGACCAGGAACTAGGTGGAACTAGAAAGGGGAGAACTAGGGAACAGGAACTAGGTGGAACTAGAAGGGGAGAACTTGGGACCAGGAACTAGGTGGAACTAGAAAGGGGAGAACTAGGGAACAGAGGGGACTGAGGCCCGCGGAGGCGGGCTGGGGAACAGGGAGGAACTGGGAGGACTGGTGGAAATCATCTGGGCCGCTCTGCAGGACAGAGGAGATAGTTAATGCACATAAGGGAAAAAACAGAGCAGGTGCAGAACAGTCCAAATAACAAAGTGAACAAAGTAATAATATCTTCGTGTGACAAACACACAGGGGGAGATGTAAAGTCCAAAAATACTATTCTAAGTGAGAACCAAAAACAGAGGCAATACGCTGGGAGAGTGACATCACAATCAAAACTCACCCAGGCGTATGCGTAAAGGTACAGGGACAGCAGCGGGAACGGGGGCAAGGGCACTACGCTGAGTGAGTGACATCACAATCAAAACTCACCCAGGCGTATGCGTAAAGGTACGGGGACAGCAACGGGAACGGGGGCAAGGGCACTACGCTGAGTGAGTGACATCACAATCAAAACTCACCCAGGCGTATGCGTAAAGGTACGGGGACAGCAACGGGGCGAGGGCATCGCCACCGGGTGGCTGGCTGTCCGAGCCGAGGAACAGAGTGCTGGAACTGTGGCGGTGGCGAGGATGTCGTCCACCGGGTAGCCGCTGTCGGAGCCGAGGAACAGAGTGCGCGCCACACCTTGGTGTGCGCGTCGGAACAGTGGCGGTGGCGAGGGCGTCGTCCACCGGGTAGCCGCTGTCGGAGCCGAGGAACAGAGTGCGCGCCACACCTTGGTGTGCGCGTCGGAACAGTGGCGGTGGCGAGGGCGTCGTCCACCGGGTAGCCGCTGTCGGAGCCGAGGAACAGAGTGCGCGCCACACCTTGGTGTGCGCGTCGGAACAGAGAGACGCCTCGGGGTGCGTCTGCGAGGAGGAGTGTGCCAAGCACGAAGGTCTGGAAGATGCGCGTCGGCGCGCTGAGGTCTGGAGAGCGTGCCAAGCTCGAAGGTCTGGAAGATGCGCGTCTTGTGCGCTGGTACGGAGGAGCGTGCCAAGCTCGAAGGTCTGGAAGATGCGCGTCAGTGCGCTGGTACGGAGGAGCGTGCCAAGCTCGAAGGTCTGGAAGATGCGCGTTGCGCGCTGGTCTGGAGAGCGTGCCAAGCTCGAGCGTCCTTGGAAGATGCGCGTTGCGCGCTGAGGACTGGAGAGCGTGCCAAGCTCGAGGGTCTGGAAGATGCGCGTTGCGCGCTGGTCTGGAGAGCGTGCCAAGCTCGAGCGTCCTTGGAAGATGCGCGTTGCGCGCTGAGGACTGGAGAGCGTCTGCGCTGGTCTGGATGTGCGTCAGGACGAACAGCTGCGCGGGGGTCTGAAGTGGAACGCTGGGGTGCCTCCCGTGGAAGTACAGGGAGCGCAGACCAGTCTCCCCCACAGGCAACGGCGACAGCTGGCGAAGGCTGGAGCAAACATCTCGACGCCGGAGAATGGAACAGAATAGGCAGACAGAGGATCTCCCGAAAGAGTCTAGATGTTTAGAGAATATGACTCGGCAAGTATACAACACGACCCCACGCCGAAACGAGGGGAAGCGCCCTGGTATTTAAAGCCCACAGGGGGACTAATTAGCCTGCCACCACAGGTGCGAGAGATAATAGATAATCGAACAGGTGTGGCCACTGAGGGTAAAGAACGAGAGGGTGGGGGCTAGAGAGAGTGAGTGAGAAGGGAAAATAAACAGTATAGGCTTAAAGAAACAGAGAAAAGGTGGTGAGCAGCGGGCAAAACCTCACAATAAAACCCTTATTTATATTACAGAAGAGAGCAGTAAGAATAGTTCACAATGTAGATTCAAGAGAACATACCAACGAATTATTTATTAAATCCAGACTATTGAAACTTAAAGAGTGAGCTGAAATACAGACTTTATTAGTTTTGTTTAGAGTAAAATGCATAGTATTACCAGCAAATATACAGAGGTTGTTTGTTCCCTAAACTTTCACACCCCCATGCAGTGTTTTGACACCTAACCGGGCCCCTACACACACACCCCCTCGAACAGAGACACAGACCCACATAGATGGATCTTTTCAACACTTTATATTTTCAGGACACTATCACGTATAACTTTTTATATAATTATTTGTTCAAAGCATGCTCAGGGAGAGAATCACAGATTAAATATTTCTTTGCAGGATGCAGATATTGAGTAAGTTAAGGAGGCCAGATTGCTTGGAGTTATAATAGATGAAACACTCTCTTGGTCAACCCACATTAACAATATTGTAACAAAAATGAGCAGAAGTATTTCAATTATTAGACGGAATGCCTATTTTTTAACAGACACATCTACCAAGCAAGTCTTACAATCACTAGTTTTGTCACATCTGGACTACTGTCCAGCATTCTGGTCAAATGCATCCAAACAAGACTTAAAAAAAATACAGCTTACTCAAAATAGAGCTGCAAGACATGTATTGCATAGCTCAATTAGAAACAGTGTTGAGAAAACTTAAGACAATGTTGGTGAATGAGAGTCAATGAGAGACTAGTGTGTAGTCTTATTTTGTTTATGAGAAATATTTATACTTTACATAAACCTGTGTGCCTCTTTTTTCAGCTGGTGCACCCAGAAGTGATGCCTTAAAGAAAACTGTAATGTACAGGGCAATGTCCTACTGGAATTGACTTCCACAATATTTGGTTTCAATTACCAGTAAGGTGGGATTCAAGAGGAGACTACGAGTGGCTGTAATGCAGAAAGAGATTGATTTTGGGTGGGTCTAATCTGTGTCTAATGAATGGGTTCTTGTGTTGGGTTGGGTGTTGTTTTGGAATGTGTTTGTCTAGTGGTTATGAGGAGTATTAGAGTATGAGTGTATGGAATGTTGTGCTGTTTTTGACCACGTTTTAGTTTTCTCAGAGATGTCTTTGTTGTTTTATTGATATTTGTTGTTTTATTGATATTTGTTATTGTTCTATATTAGAACATTTGGCATACATATTTGGTTGTATGTCTGATTTTGATTGGTTTAATGTTCTATAATTGTTTGTATATTCTATTGGTGTTTTATTGATATTTGTTTTGTTTTTATGTTGTTTATTGATTATTCTTGTTTAATTTTATATGTTTGGATCCAGACCCCAGGAAGAATAGTCGCTGCTTAGGCATTGACTAATGGGGATCTGAAATAAAGAAATAAATAAATACACGCATAGCCACACCTTGGGGGACTGTGAGTTTTCTTGGCAATCATGTTATGATCACTGAATCCAATTGGCAATTTACTAATTGCTGAATTAGTAAAAATATTATCTATATTTTTTATCTATGATTTGTTGTCATTAATGAAGTAATTGGGACAAGTTGCATACCGTGGCTATGTCATTAAGCTTTCTTCTCATAGAGCAGGTATTAGATAGCCAGTCTATGTTTAGGTTTCAAGTTTCAAGTTTCAAGTTTCTTTAATAGTTGTCATACAGAAGTACAGAATACTTTTATACAAAATGCTTCTTACTGTTACGCTCCAGAGACTGTGCATTGGGGGATTATCCATGAAAACAGACACAAACATGCACATACACGCATAGCCACACACACACACACCTTGGGGGACTGTGAGTTTTTTTTTCTACAGAAATGGGAAGTCGCAGGGTTATAAATCTGGTTTGACAGAAGCTAAATACACTACTTTTGAGCCATCCCATTAGCCCTCGTTAAACACCCGCCTCCTATGACAGCTAAGGGGGATGTCACTTCAGAGAATCGTGACAGTGTCAGAACCACTCTAATGTTTCTGTATGTCATTTCACCCTACAGAGAGGAGACAGCCTACGGAGTGGAGACAAACAGAGCATGGGGAGAAATATTCAGTCTACTGAGAGGTAGACATTCTACTGAGAGGGAGACGCTTTCTACTTAAAGAAACACCAAACTGACTGAGCGGCTATTGAACATTGTAGAATAATACATTCTTAAGAAACACACACTCACCATTTAGTCTTAAGATTGTTGTGAAACTATATTCTGAAAACCTTGGAATACACACAATCTGAAAATAAACACATTTATTCTTAAGACTTTTGGAATACACATAAAACATATTGTGAAGAAACACTAATACATATTGTGAAATGTTTAATCTGAAAACCTTGGAATACACAAATACATATTGTGTAAACCTTGGAATACACACAATCTGAAAATAAAAAAAAACGTTTGAATCTAAAAAAAAAAAAGTTTGAATCTTTTATTTCTGACAATAAAAAAACTTATTTTGAAAAACTTGGAATACACACAATCTGAAAATAAAACTTTTTAATCTTTTATTTTGAACTTTTTTTTTGAAAAAAAATTCAAACTTTTATTTTGAAAAAATTCTGAAAACTCCTCCCCTTCCGTAACCAGATGTCCCTCCCCTTCCGAAACCGGATGTCCCTCCCCTCAAAACCGGATGTCCCGCCTCCTTGAATCCTCGACCAATCAGATAAGGGGGCGGGACTTAGGGGTCATCAATCATCTCAAAAGGGGGCGTGGTTACAATCAATCAAACTTTCCTTATAAGGAGTGACACATTGTGAATACCTAATCTCTCTCTTAAAGTGTAAAAGTGTAAAGTGTGGTAAAGTGTGTGCTACAGTGTGTTGTTTATTTAAAGTGAGTGTGTGTGTGTGCTGTGGGTGTGTTGATGGCTTGTTATTGTTCATTGTTCAATCATTGTTCATTGAGCAATCATTGTTCATTGAGCATCCTGATGGCCTGGGGATAAAAGCTCCTTCTGAGTCTCTCTGATATGTGGACTCCGAGGTACTTAAAACTGTCCACTCTCTCATCCTCCTCATCCATGTTACGTTTTGCATAATCTGCCTCCCTATTAAGAGCTTCTTGCTCTTCTGACTGCGCTTTCTGGGCCTGTACCTCAACAAGAGAAGGAGGGAGGATGGGTCCAACCGCCCATAATAATAATAATAATAATAATAGATCAAATTTATATAGCGCCTTTCATAGAACCCAAGGTCGCTTCACAATCAGGACAAAAAAATAGGGCAAGGAAAATAGGGGGGGGGGGGAAGGGGGGATGAGGGAAGGTAAGGGATAATGGACCTAATCTAATCTAAACTAACTGATGGGGAAAAGCCTTGGTGAAGAGGTGTGTTTTTAGAGCGGATTTGAAGGTGTCCAGGGTTGGGGCGTTGCGGATTTCGGGGGGGAGAGAGTTCCAGAGTCCAAAAGTCCGTAACCTGGTGCGAGGGATGGAGAGGAGACCTAGATCAGAGGATCGCAGGTTCCGGGATGGAGTGTACTGGTGGAGGAGATCAGACAGGTACCGGGGGGCGAGGGCATGGAGGGATTTGTAGGTGAGGAGCAGGAGTTTGAAGGTGATGCGGAACTTGACTGGAAGCCAGTGGAGGTGGATGAGGGTGAGGGTGATGTGCTGCCAGGGCTTGGTGTGAGTGAGAACCCTGGCAGCTGAGTTCTGAACATACTGGAGCCTGTCCAGGGCTTTGCTGGGTACCCCGAACAGGACTCCATTATAGTAGTCCAACCGGAAGGTGACAAATGAGTGGATCAGGGTCTCAGCCACAGAGTCTGAGAGTGAGGGTCGGAGACGGGAGATGTTCCTGAGGTGGTAGAAGGCAGACTTGGTGACGGATTTGATGTGGGAGTGAAATGAAAGTGTGGAGTCAAGGGTGACGCCCAGGTTACGGACTTCGAGAGACGGGGAGATGGAACAGCCGTCAACGTGGAGGAGGAGATCTCCAACCTTCCCGAGCAGTGCCTTGGGGGCCACAACCATGAGCTCTGTCTTTTTGCTGTTGAGTTTCAGTAATTTGGTTGACATCCAGGTTTTTATGGCGTGGAGGCAGTTAACTACAGACTGTGGGGGGAGCTGGGAGGATGGTGAGGTGCTGATATAGAGCTGAGTATCATCAGCATAACAATGAAAGTTGAGTCTGTGGTGACGTATAATCTGACCGAGGGGGAGCATGTAAATGGTGAATAGTAGGGGACCCAGCACGGAGCCCTGGGGGACACCGTGGTTGACTGGGGCCAAGGGGGAGGATGAGCCGCTGACGCTGACAAACTGAGATCTATTTGTGAGATATGAATGAAACCATGACAGAGTCCAGACAGGCTCTAACACCCCCTCATCCATCATCTTCTCCCAGCCCATATCCTGATCATAGGGTTTGGGCCTCTCAAATATTGGCTATTTGGCTGGTCTGCTCTTTTCTAGCAGGCAACTCTGAAGTTGACTCACTGTACATGTGGGATGAGACAGACCTTGGGAGGAGGCAGGCGTTCAAGGTCTACTTTGGAATTTGCATCCAGGTCTCTGTACCTGCAGTGACCACAGATCCTCCGGGTGACATGCTGGTGATTCTAGAGGATCGATTGACTGTCTGCTGGGCCAGTCCTCCTGCCCTGAAGGACTTCCTCTTCCAAGCCGAGTACCAGATACGCTAGAGCAGGGGTTCTCAAACTTTTTCATACCATGACCCCATTTTATTTAGGATTTCTTTTGGCGACCCCACACTTAATTTATCGCATAATTTCAACGTGGAAATAAGGAATATCAAAATTAAAAGCACACGTTGTTGAACTTGATCATGCATATTTATTAGAAAATGAAATTACAGCACTATGTTATCAATGAAATTAATTAATATTATCAACAAAAGCAACAGAATTGTTTCTGTATACACATTTATAAAATTTGGCAAATTTAGCCCAAATATGTTGCCAAAACATAGAAAAAGAAAAGAAAAGAAAATGCGTTCACATGCGCTTTTCAAGAATACAAATAATGAACGGATTTAGGATCCAGTTGTCCAAATTGTTCTAGCTATCTCTTTCGGGAAAATAGTTCTGAAATTGTTCAATGAGCCCTTCTACGTCTACACACACACACACACACACACACACACACACACACACACACACACACACACACACACACACACACACACACACACACACACACACACACACACACACACACACACACACACACACACACACACACACACACACACACACACACACACACACACACACACACACACACACTTTTTATCGCCACGTCCTACCTCTATGCCTCTATGGCATCTCTTCTGTGCATAAATAGACCAGGCTCATCAGTGTCAGGTCTAGTCTTCCATGGTTCCCGGCTGTATATGTACCATTATGCTTTGCTTGCTTCATATCACAGCACAACGTAAGATACGGGCCACTTATTTGTCACTTAGCCCAAAGTTGTTGAAATGGTCCAACTTCTCAAAATGTCAATATGTCTGTTTCCTGGGGGCTGACATCTTGATTAGAACGTAAAATTCATTATTTTCACTCCAAGTCACATTCGATTCATCATTGGCAGCACGCCAGCACCCAGTAAACAGAAAGAAACTCTCCATTTACATTTTGAGAAGTTGGACTCAACAATGTGAGTGTTTGACAAATAAGTGGCCCGGAGTTTATGTAATATAACATGAGTAAGTCAAATAAAACGGCATAACATGGCATACTGTCGAACGTGAGATCAAAGGTTCATTTCAGTCTATGTACATTTTTAATGTTCAGAACTACAAGTGGCTAACTGTATGGCTAGCTGGTTCGGCTAGGTTTTGTTGGGAGATATTTCAAGATTAATTTTCAAGAGGTTTATTTTCGGCGGGACCTTTCCTGTCCTGGACCGTCCAGCACACCACTGTGGATATTCTGATTTAACAAATCTATCTGTCCAGGAGGACCCACATTGGCCAGGTAAGCAGGCATGTGCACACATAAGGGGTGCTTGAGCACCTGCCCTTTTGAGCCTCATAAAAAAGTGCCATTAAAAAAATAATAATAATAATTTATTTTTATTTTTTACCGTTACGCATATAGACTTCCCTTCCAACTGAAAAATGTCAGGATAGAATCAAAATATTAGGTAAAGAGAGAGAGATGCCCCATATTCCATTGCAGTTTGCACGGCCTCCTCAGCGTGCCTCTCTGCAAACCTATTTTATGCATAGCGTGGGCACTGTGTGGTGATGGTGATGATGATTGAAACCGCTGTGGCGCATACAGTTGAATGCTGGTATTACACTCATTGAGGGACACGAAGAAGTCAAGTCCGATGGGATTTGGGAATCTCAAATACAAATCGGGATTGGAATAAAAAATGCATTTATATTAAACAATACAGAATATACAGCACTTCTTGGGGTCTGTAGGGTAAGCACTTATTCCCTCCCCCCTGAACATTTATGGAGATGTATGGGCCTTTTAAGTCAGTGATAAAAGTGTCTTTCAAGGATAAGTGAGCTACTGCACTGATTATTATAGTTCAATATTCAATATTTGATCACCAAAACCCCCCAAAAAGCATAAAAAGGGGGCCCCCCACCCGTAAAGGGGCCTTAAAAATTGGGCTTGCACGTTACGCACGCTCGGTTAAAACACACACAGGTGTAGTGCCCTTTTCAGCCTTTGAGCACCTGCCCCTCTAAAGTCCTGTGCACGTCCCTGCAGGTAAGCCTGCATAGGCTAGCTTGCTTGCTAACGTTATGCTAGTGTAAACAAACGAACAGCATTGTTTGATTGATTGATTGAAAACTTTATTTATTGCAGAATGGGTACAACACAGTAGGGCCCAATACACACAATTAACATTACACAAGCACACAAGTCACATTCACCCCGTTTTGTTGATGATGATAATGATAACCTATCAAGTCTCCTGTGATTTTATATTACTAAAAGTAAAAGTATGTATACTGGAATCAGATGCGCTCCCCATCTGCACCAGATGCTAACATGCAAATGTGTCCATTCATGCAAAATCAAATGCCAAGCTGCACATGCTTATAATTAAACTGTAGCACTCAACACATGCATTAAATGTATAATTCACTTTCAATGTTAATTTAGTTTATAATGTTATTCTGTTTAATAGGTTGTTTATAAAACTAAGTGGTTCCTTATCTCATTGTGGTGTCCTTTATGCCCTGTATATGTATGATAAAGACAGACCACTTTGTGACATTATCCTAGTGGCTGTTCTGTATAGTTTAATAGGAGCCTAGTACTGCTCTTCTTAAGGCTCACAATCACCCCTGACAAGAATCATTATTGGTCAGAAAGATTCACATCTTAGCTTGAATGAAAGATGACATAGTCCCCTTTAAAATGATACCAAAGACAATATGGTGAAACATTGACAGATGTCCTCTACGTGAGTCTAAAGCAAGATATGCACCAGCATCTGAAATGCAATTTCCTGAGGGGGTCGGTATACTTCATGACTTGATAATTATGATAAAGCTACCACTCCAGAAGGGCTATCATACCAAAATATCATCTACAGACATAGATATTTGAAATAATGATATGTAAATTTCGTCACCTTGAGTGGTACCGATATCTGGTCTGACCCATGGACTATAGTAGCTAGCTGTATTTATTGTTTACACTTGAAATGCATATATTATTTAGTGTGCATTTTTATTTTGTCACAATATTATTTGGCTTAAATATAAAAAAGATGCATACAAAAAAATTGAAAAAGATTATTAATAAATTTTTGAATAATTTGTATTTTTGGCATCCTCTGTTATTGTACCCAATAACAATACTGAACAGAGTTGTTGTTGGCTGTTCCTGCTCTCCTGCCATTTTTGATGGATTTAATCAAAAGCAAAGCTTCCCCGTCTGTGAAAACCTACTGTCACAGGTTGACAGGACCCTGCTTATAAAACTGAAATTGTTTGTACCCAAACAGCCCACTTAGCATATTAGATTAGATTAGATTAGATTCAAATGTGTTGTCATTATAGAGCACAAGTACAGTACAACAAAAGGAAGTTTGGCATCCAACCAGAGTGCTAATGTAACAGTAAAGTGCAATCAGTGGCGGACCGTGGATGCTTCGCCACTAGGGGCGCTATACCAAACATTTTGCAAACATGTACAGTACCACGCAACCGACTCATGGCAAGACGTGAGCGATTCGACTCACGCTCACGGCAATGAATCGGCTCTTATGAACGAGTCGCTCAGCTGTTACTACAACAACACACAACCAGTCAAATAAAGTATAGTCTAATTCACAACTTGAAACACAATATATAAATAGAAAAGTTAGAAACAAAACTCGCTCCGTCTCCAAACACAGGCAGATATCTCCCTCTCTCCTTCTCTCTCTCACACACAGCGCGACGTGGAATCGATTCGTTACACAATCAGACCTATTATATACCAAGAATAACTTCAGTATGAGTACAGGGCTGTACACATATTTTGCATATTGTTAAACGAGCCAAGGCTAGCTATTAAACTATCGATATGAATCGAAAATCTGGGACCCTGATGTAAACAAGACAAACGTCTTTCTCTGGTCTGCATCCCCTTAACAATTGTGTGTATTGAGCCGTACTGTATTGTACCCATTCTGCAATCTGTTAATAAAGTTCTCATTCATTCATTCATTCAAACATAGACGATATTGAACAAGCCATAATCCACGTATTTTCAATCCAAACGCGCGAGAGAGAGAGAGAGAGAGAGAGAGAGAGAGAGAGAGAGAGAGAGAGAGAGAGACTCACTGTTTAGTTGACACGTCCAGGGCAGGAGGTCTTGCCTTGATAAAGTAGTGTATAATCCACTGTTGATGTATTCCAGACCACTGTCCACTGTGTCCAGACTGCATCCGCCATATAGCTTGTTAGCCAAGTGTTAGCTTGTTAGCAGCACCACACAACAGTCACAAGTACTTCATTCCTTTGTCCATTTCCGCTCGAACAGACTGCAAACTACCTGGCGTTCTATCGCCATGCTCTAAGACAAACTCTAACCTTAACCAACTTTGAAAGAGTGCCTAAGCTTAACAGTCTAAAGAACTTGCAGTCACGGCACGCTCTAAGACAAACAGCTGCCTGCATCAACAACAACACAACTATCTATACCACCAACGGACCAACCTAGGAATAAGCTAGAATTGGAACATTAGAAATTGGATTCGGCCAATCAGAGATCGTCTCTGTGAAATTCTGCTACGGAAAAAAATACTGGCGTCGGCCAATCAGAGAGCGTCTCCGCGAAATGCGGCTACAGAAATTCTTGACGCTACTGGCTAGACCTCTTCAAATCTCGCCCGGATTCCAACATAATAGTCATATTTCAACGCACGACGCGTTATGCACTGATTGGCTGTGACGGATACAGCGATCAAACTGTGACGCGCACTCAGAGCGCTATCGCGTCTAGCCCGGGCCGAGAAAAAAAAAAAAAAAAAAAAAAGTGATGTCACTTCCTGCTCAGGAAAACGAGTGTTTTTTATTTGAGATAATAACGTTATATTGTGCATTGGAAATACAAACATACTTAAAATGAGTAAATATTATTCATTTTAAACATGTTTATATTATTTATAGGGCTATAAAACAAAAAACTTCTTCTCTGATTTAACAGCAGGTGGGGCGGCGCCCGTGTGCCCCTAGTGGCAGAGCCGCCACTGAGTGCAATAGTAATATACAATGTAGAGCTATCATCATGTAGCCCACATGTAGCCCACTTATTTTTAACAAAATAATACCACTTACAGCACCTTTAATGTAATACAAATAATATATATATATATATATATATATATATATATATATATATATATATATATATATATATATATATATATATATATATATATATATATATATATATAATCTTTAAAAGGAGGATGGTGGACATCATGGTGCTAGGTAGCCTACCTTAGATCAACTTAGAGTTTGATATGGGAGTATTATTATGTATCAGATTTCTTCTACAGATTCTGTATTGTGTGTTCCATAACATGAGAAGGAATGTGTTGTAGTAAACTAACAACATGGCGTTGGTTGCAGGTGATGAGCCTCAGGAGAGTGTGTGCATCATCACAGCTGTGATTACTTATTTAATTACAACGAAACATATAACTCTGCACTGCAGCCATTACCGAGGATGAAAACACATTCCAGAAAATCAGAATAAGAGCCAACGGACCCAGTACTTTGTTGGCGGTGTGAAAATATGCAGATAAACATTAAATATCTTTGGAACCGTTTGTGTTCAATTGTATCTGAATTGGGAGATTATCTTCTCTCTGTCAAAATTTGTATTGTATATCTCTGTCGCACATAGCTGGCTCGCAGTGCACATAGAATAGTGTATATGCTATTGAAATAAATGTTCTCGAACGAACGCATCTACAGTATTTCTATATTTCATATTGTTTCTCTATCTACTCCAGTGCACCGTCAGACAGATTTGGCCATCAGACGCTGCTTGCGTGTAACGGCGGCAGGTGTTTCGAGGCCTGCCGCGTTTCCTCTTTCCAGGTGGGTTCCATCGTATGGCTTGCCGGGTGATGTTTGTGTCTTCCTTTCTCAGGGTATGGCCTATCCACATCCACTTTCTCTTCTTTATTCCTTCTGGCCGGGGTAGTTGTTTTGTGCGCTCCCACAGGTCCAGATTTGTAATGACATTTGGCCATCTCACTCTTAGAATGTGGCGGAGACAGGAATTTATGAAGGACTGTACTTTCTGCTTCAGCCCTACGGTTGTCTTCCAGGTCTCCGAGCCATACAGGAGGACTGATTTAACATTGGAGTTAAAGATTCTCAGCTTTGTGTTTGTTTTTATTTCACGAGACCTCCATACTCAACCAACTAGGTTGTATACCGTTCTTGCTTTTCCAATTCACACTCTGATGTCTTCTTCTGTGCCACCCACTGTATCTACTACGCTCCCAAGGTAGGTGAAGGAGTTTGTTTCTTCTATGGCCTCTCCCTCTAGTTCAATGTTTTGCTGGCACTTTGTGTTGATCTTCATAATATTGGTTTTTACCCTATTGATCTTCATTCCTAGAGTTGAGGCTGTATCCTTTAGTTTGTTGGTCTTCTGTTGCATTTGCTGGTGACTGTGTGATAAGAGAGCTAGGTCATCTGCAAAATCGAGGTCTTCAAGCTGGTGCATCAGTGTCCACTGGATGCCGTTTCTGGCTCCTTCGGCTGTCTTCTTCATGGTCCAATCAATGGCCAGCAGGAACAAGAAGGGGGACAGCAGGCAGCCTTGTCTCACTCCGGTCTTTATCTCGAACAGGTTTGAGGGCTCCCCTCTGTGCAGTACCCTACTTGTCATCCCGTCATATGATCCTCTGATGATGTTGATGTACTTCAGTGGGATTCCATAGTGCTCCATCAGGTGCCACAGACTGTTCCTATCTAGACTGTCGAAGGTCTGTTCGAAATCGATGAAGTTGATGTATAAGGAGCTGTTCCATTCCAGGGACTGTTCGATGATCATCCTCAGTGTGGCGATCTGGTCTATGGTCTATATTGCTTTCCTAGTTTCTTCTTTTGTTGGGGGGCTCATTTTCAGTGGGAGTGTGTCTTGCTGCTTGTATATCTGCTGGGATGCTCGCTGGTGCTCTGTTGAGCAGCTCTGTGAAATGTTCTACCCATCTCCTTGTTTGTTCTTCCTTTGTGGATAATGTGTTTCCTGCCTTGTCTTTTATGGGCTTCTCTGATCTCATCCTTCTCCCAGAGAGCTTCCTGGGGATGTTGTATACCTCTCTCGTGTTTCTCTGTCCCGCTGCTTCTTCTGCTTATGTAGCAAGTTCTTCATAGTAGCATCTCTTGTCCGCCCTGACATTTTTCTTTATTTCTTTATGGATCCTGTTGTATTCCTTTGTGTGCTTCTCCTTGGCTGCTCTCGTCCTGGCATTGTTGAGGTGGTCCTTTGCTTTTTTCCTCTCCTCCATGCTGTCCAATGTTCTTTGGGTGATCCACATTTTGTTTTCTTTCTTTCTTCTTCCCAGACTTTCCTTGCAGGTTGTTCGCCACACGTTTTTGATCTTCTCCCAGCTTTCGTAGATTTCTTCTTCCCCACTGCTCATTTCAGCCAGCGCCTGGAACTTGTTCCTCAGTGTGATCTGGAAGTGCTTCTGGTGTAGTTTTTCTTCCAGTTTCTTGGTGTCATACTTTGTTGTTCTGTTTCCTCGGGTCCCCCTTTTCAGCTTCAGTTGTACCTTTGCTATGACTAAGTGGTGGTCTGATCCCACATCTGCACCTCTCTTTGTTCGCACATCGAGCAGAGATCGATTGAACTGCTTCCTGATGCATATGTGATCGATTTGGTTGCATGTTTTCTGATCAGGGGACACCCATGTGGTCTTGTGGGTTTCTTTATGTGGGAAAAAGGTTCCGCCAATTACCAGGCTGTTGTCTGCACAAATGTCCAAAAACATCTGCCCATTTTCATTTCTGCAGCCCAATCCTTGCTGTCCCATGACTGGTACGTATCCGTTGTGTTCTTTTCCCACTTCATGTCACCCATCAGTATAACCAGCTCCTTTTCCATTGCTTTGAGTAGTGTGTTCTGTAGTTTTCCATAGAACTCCTCCTTTGACTCTTCTGTGGCATCGTTGGTTGGTGCGTATGCCACAATGATCCTGAATGTGATTCTTCGTTGAGACGTTCTGAACTTTGCTGTGATGAGTCTAGAGGAGACTGGTTCCCATCCAATGAGAGCCTTCTCCGCCTGTGTTGAGAGCATGATGCATGTGTGGGGCGCCTTCTTCTTCATTACATTCAGTACACTATCTGTTTTCCGGATGCTAATATGCTCTCTCCTGAATCCATCTTGTTTCATTTAAACCTGGATGTGTAAGCCATAGCTTTGCATCTCCTTTGCGATTATTACGTAACCATTGACTACAGGAAGGCTCGTTATCTGGTCAATGCTACATAATAAAGAGACGGCAGCCAAAGTATCTAAATAAAGAATATTTAATTTATAATTACCATGATTTTGTAATAGAAATGAACATCAAATAATAAACACCAGCACCAGACGGAAGCACCAGACGGAAGGGATGACAGACTACTTATACACAAGGGAATGACGAGACAACACACACCTGGGGTAATGGTAATTGGGTACACCTGGGGGAAAACAATAGGGACTACACACCATGACAGAGGACTACATCTAGACATGACGACTCACATTAGGAGCGCCTGATCAGGGCACAAACATACCCCCACATAACACCCCCCCCCCCTTCAAATTTATGGCCATAACCCCAAAGTGAAATGGGGAAATGGACATAAACAAGGAAAACCGTACATAAATAAATAAAGAAAAAAAAAAGAAAAAATAGCGGTCGATAAATGGGGAACCCTGATGCAAACAAGACGAAAGTCGCCCTCCGGTCCGCATCCCCCCAACAACCGTGCATATTGAACTGCACCGCACTGCACCCTGCAATCCGTCAATAAAGTCCTTGATCAACCAGGTAAGGAGAATGGGCAGCCTCAGCCTTACTCCTCATCACTCCCGACTCCTGGAACACAGAGCAAAATCAACAAAAAGCTAAAACAACACAACAACACCTCTCACACAACCCCCCCCCCCCCCCCCCCCCCCCCAGAAACACAGCACAAACCCCACACCCCACCACTGACTACAGTCGTGACAACGCGTCGGCCAACACATTGTCCTTGCCCTTGACATGTACCACCTCCACATCAAAGGCTTGCAGGAAGAGGCTCCAGCCCATCAGCCGCTGGTTCGAATTCTGCATCCTGCCTATAAAGACCAATGGGTTGTGGTCCGTGTAAATTCTAATAGGTGATCGAGAGGAGCCAACATACACCTCAAAATGGGAGAGGGCCAGAATCAAAGCCAATGCCTCCTTCTCGATGGTCGAGTAGCGCCTCTGGTGTATATTAAACTTCCTGGAGAAGTACGACACCTGGTGCTCAATACCCCCGTCATCATCCTGCAAGAGCACTGCACCAGCGCCCAACTCGCTAGCATCCACCGCCAATTTAAAAGGCCTTGTGAACACAGGTGCCGCAAGGACAGGGGCACTGACCAGAATGGACTTCAACTGTTGAAACGCGAAGGAACACCTAGGCGTCCACTGAAACGGGATCTTCGGGCTCAGCAGATCTGTAAGGGGAGAGGCTACCGCCGAAAAGTTCCTACAAAACCCCCTATAATACCCCGTCATCCCCAGAAAGCACCGGAGATCCCGACGTGTAGCTGGCTCTGGGAAACCAAGTATAGCCTCCACCTTAGAATGGACAGGGCGGACCTCCCCCCGCCCCACTACCTTGCCAAGATAGGTGACGGTCGCCCTGCCAAACTCGCACTTGGCCAGGTTCAGTGTCAAGTTCGCCCCAACAAGCCGACCAAACACCTCCCGCAAACTAGCTATGTGCCCCTCCCAATCGTCAGAGTAAATGACGAGGTCATCGAGGTAGGCCTCACAACAAGCCACGCCTGACAGCACATGATTGACCAACCTCTGGAAGGTCGCAGGCGCGTTGCGCATCCCAAACGGCATCACCGTGTATTGCAGGAAACTGTCAGGTGTCACGAATGCAGAAATTAGTTTAGCCCGGTTTGTAAGTGGCACCTGCCAGTACCCTTTTAGCAAATCCAACTTAGTTACAAAAGACGCGCCCCCCACCCTGTTGACACAGTCCTCCATCCTGGGCAACGGGAAACTATCTGGCCTAGTCACATTATTTACCCGACGAAAATCAGTGCAAAATCTATCTGTCTTATCAGATTTATCCACCAATAAGCATGGCGAGCTCCACGGGCTGAAGCTGGGCTCAGCGATGCCATTAGCGAGCATATATTCCACCTCTTTTTGTAACCGTGCGCGTTTGTGTGGATTCACGCGATACGCGTGCTGTTTAATGGGCACTGCCTCCCCCACATCAATGTCATGGTACAAGACACTCGTGCGCGAAGGGATATCAGAGAAAAGTTCGCCATGAGTCCTAACCAGGCCCATGATATCAGCTTGCTGTAGCTCTGATAAATGGCCCAGACGACAGCCAAGAGTGACCAAAGACTCCGTGTTTGTAAGACGGCCCTCCACAACCGCTTTAGACGGGATAATCACGTCATCCTCCAGCCCACCACCGCCGTCTGAAAGAGAAAGACTGTCATTACTCATATCGACACTAGATGGGGCCAACACACAAGCCGACACCGGCATAGCGGCCACCACAGTACTGGCCACAGGACCCCTTGTATGAAACGGCTTAATCATATTAATATGACACAGGCGGGTCTTCCGCCCACGATCCGGTGTCTCAATAAGGTAATTCAGCTCCCCTACCTTTTCCCTAACCCGATACGGTCCACTAAACCGAGCCTGTAGACTGGACCCTGTTACCGGAAGTAACACCAAGACCCTCTCCCCTGGCACAAACGTCCTAACCCGAGCCTTCCTATCATACCACCCCTTCATCCATTTTTGTGTGTCGATCAGATTTGTTCTCGCCAGATCACATGCCCTCTTCAGCTTTTCCCTAAAGCCACAGACATAGTCTGTGACGGATGCGTCTGTGCGCCGCACCCGCACATATTAACTTGTTCCCTCACCCTTATCATTTGTTTGTTTGCTTCAACTCTGCAGCCAGCCGTCCTAACTCTGGGCAAACAGAGCAGCTGCAACTGGTCCACCCTAAATAGCCGGATGGGGGTGGTGGACCAAACCATGTCACAGGAGATGTCGGGGGGGGGGTTCCTTGTATTGTGATTTAGTTTATTATATGTATTTTCCTTATTACTTAAGATTATTGGTTGTTTAGTTCGGTAGATATGTTATATGTTGTATGTTTATTGTTTATTTGATTAATGTGGATTTTTAAGATAGTAGAGTAAAATATTAATTAATCAATTAGCCTGCCTATGTTTGTGTCTGGCCAGGACCTATATATAGTTTGAGTTCTCTTTTGTGTGGGGTCTTCCGTTCTGTTCAGGTCTGCTTTTGTCCTGCTATATTATTTGGACCATTTATGTTATATTTAAATTATATTTTTGAAATGGGTAAAATAAAACCCTTATTTTTTGCCAAAACCACTGTGTCCTCCTTTTCTGGCTGCTTGGTCCCTCACAAATGGTGACAGCGGTGGGATCAGCACGCAGAGTACACAGTGTTTTTTTTTGTGTGCAATTCTTTCCCTTGCTTCCCTGAAGAAGATGCGGGAGGAAGGGGTGGAGCAAACCCCGGGCAGCAGTCTGATGTACCAGAAGACTCTGATGTAACCAGTGCTAAGGAAGGTCCAGCATGATGGGGGCAGGTGAAAGCTGCTGGTGTGTCTTGTGGAGGAGCAGCGGAGCCCGGTTCGGGGACAGCTGGGAAACCCCTACAAAGAGGGGGTAGCTGTTCTGGTCCTGCCAAAGACGACTGCAGATTCGGTGTCCAAGATGCAGCTACCTCGGAAGTCCAGCGGAGACGGCCCATGGCCCTGTGTGGGGCGTAGTGTCTTGGCCCTGAAGAGCCGTTATGCCTGAAGGGGAGAACTACAAGAGGCCCTGTGTGAAAGGGAGTCTGTGTTCTGAAGCTGGATGGGGAGCTGCATGGTGCCATCATGTATTAGACTGTACTTAACTGGTGAAAATGTCTCTTCATACAGACTGGTCAGTAACCTGCTTGCCTCATCAACAGTTGGTTTGATGGGGCAGGATGGGGAGGAGGAAATGAGACTCCTTCATAGGGCACCTTCACTTATGTTTAAACTTTTTATTGTAGTAAATGTTATTGTAAATAATGGCCCTCCTCACTGATGTGCTCAGTCAGAACTGTCCCGCTGTGCCGGCGAGCTTCCAGAGGAGGGGGAGTATGTGACGGATGCGTCTGTGCGCCGCACCCGCACATATTAACTTGTTCCCTCACCCTTATCATTTGTTTGGTTGCTTCAACTCTGCAGCCAGCCGTCCTAACTCTGGGCAAACAGAGCAGCTGCAACTGGTCCACCCTAAATAGCCGGATGGGGGTGGTGGACCAAACCATGTCACAGGAGATGTCGGGGGGGGGTTCCTTGTATTGTGATTTAGTTTATTATATGTATTTTCCTTATTACTTAAGATTATTGGTTGTTTAGTTCGGTAGATATGTTATATGTTGTATGTTTATTGTTTATTTGATTAATGTGCATTTTTAAGATAGTAGAGTAAAATATTAATTAATCAATTAGCCTGCCTATGTTTGTGTCTGGCCAGGACCTATATATAGTTTGAGTTGTGTGGGGTCTTCCGTTCTGTTCAGGTCTGCTTTTGTCCTTCTATATTATTTGGACCATTTATGTTATATTTAAATTATATTTTTGAAATGGGTAAAATAAAACCCTTATATTTTGCCAAAACCACTGTGTCCTCCTTTTCTGGCTGCTTGGTCCCTCACATAGTCCAACAGGTTTTTCGGCTCGCTCTCCCCCAACCACTTCTCCTTCAACAACCTGAGCGGCCCCCTCACAGAATGTGCAAACACCAACTCCGCAGGGCTGAAACCCAAAGATTCCTGTACCACTTCCCTTGCGACAAACAACATCAAATGAACCCCCTCATCCCAATCATCCTCTGTATCACGACAGAACGCCCGAAGCATAGTCTTTAACGTGGAGTGGAATCTTTCTAACGCCCCCTGTGACTCCGGGTGGTATGGACTAGAGAAGCTATGTGATATATCCAGCTGTTTCAAAACCTGCGAGAAGATACGAGATAAGAAATTCATCCCTTGATCGGATTGGACCACGCGAGGTAAACCGAACACAGAGAAAAACCTCACCAAGGCCTGTGACACTGTCTTGGCCGTTATCCGCTTCAACGGAATCGCTTCAGGGAAACGTGTGTTGGCACACATAATGGTCAAAAGAAAACTATTACCTGCCTTATTTCTAGGGAGCGGCCCCACACAATCAATAATAACCCTCTCAAAGGTATCCATTGCCGGGATAGGATAGAGCGGCGCCCGTGGAATGACGTCATTGGGTTTCCCCACCATTTGACACACCCTGCAGTGCTGCGCCACATCCCGTTTTAACCCTGGCCAAAAAGAATTACGCAGCACCCTATCAAATGTCTTGTTGACCCCCAAATGCCCTGCGAGCCTATGATCGTGAGCCAAACAAAGGATATCATGACGGTACTTAAACGGAACAACAATTTGCATCACCACATTCCAATCATTCCCCAATGACGCATCCGGATCAGGGGACCATTTACGCAGCAACACCCCGTCTCCCAGGACATAACAGCTTTTAAGGCCCTTACTCTCTCCTTCCCCCACAGCGGACGCAAAAAGCCCCGACAGGCTTGAATCCCTACCCTGTTCTGCGATAAGTTCCTCACGAGCGAAAGAGAACCCAGCCGCGCTACTGGCAACTTCAGCCGAGGAAATAGTGGGCAGCAACGAACCGGCTGAAACAGAAGAAACAACATCATCAGACTCAAGTTGGTCAACTGTAGGGGCAAGCTGAGACAATAACAACGAGCCAGGCTGCCCCTGGAGCGCCCCCTCCCTCTCAGGCTCCTCGCCGTCAGCCGCTACTATGGTATCGAACAAGTCCACATCGCCCTCTTCCTCGGCCCGAGCTCTAACAACCATGGCTCGTGTCACCGCACATGAAGAGAACACCCTCGGATACACCTCTGCTAGGTTGTCTACAGCACCAGACTGTGCTGGCACACAAGTCACATCTGCCTTCACGAGGACCCTACCCCCTGCCAAATCGTTCCCGAGGATTAGTGACACCCCCGCAACCGGGAAACAACTTTCTACCCCAATGACGACCGGGCCCGACACCAACTCAGATGTCAGGTGGACAATGTGAAGCGGGACTTTCATCACATGCATTCCAAAAGACCTAACTGTTATCCCAGCATCCACCTCTGAACTACTGTTGATGGGCAACACATCCCCCCGAATAAATGACTGGGATGCAGCCGTGTCCCTTAATATGGTCACAGGAACCCTCACCCCATCACTAGCCAAGGATACAAAACCCCGCTGATAAAAGGTAGGTAAGCTTTAATATCCTCACCCCTTTTGTCGTACTCAACCGATGTGCGTGTGGGTGCCATCACCAACGAAATCTGCTTACTGGGACGAGTAAGGGCAAAAAAATTCCTTTATATGGCCTCTTTTCCCGCAGTTAAAGCACTTGCATGTTTCAGACCTCGCGCCCCGCTCAACCGTCTCGCCCCCACTGATACCACCAGTGCCCACAGTCTTGTCGCCGAAACCCCACCTCGGCCTACTCTCCACATTGCGTACAGGGTAACTTGGCCTGTCAAAAAGTGTCTTGTGCGTCAGCACAAACTCGTCCGCCAGGCTCGCAGCCACCGAACACTCAGTCACCTTATGCTCATTCATGTACATAGCAACATTATCGGGCAAACAATACGATTTGAACTCCTCAAGGAGCACGAGCTCCCGCATCTTAAGCAGAGTGTCCACCTTCTCCGACGCGCACCACCGGTCAAACAACAGCTCTTTCTCATATGCAAACTCCACATAAGTCTGCGAGCTGGCCTTTCTCAGAGCCCTGAACTGCTGTCTGTACGCCTCAGGCACCAGCTCATACGCCCTGAGAATCGCAGCTTTGACCGCCTCGTAGTTTTGGGTATTCGGGCACAGTGACGCATATACATGTTGGGCTTTTCCCATAAGAGCACTCTGGAGCAGCAACGTCCAGTGTTCGGCCGGCCACCTCAGTGTCGTGGCTACATTTTCAAACATGGAGAAATATTTAACCACATCCTTCTCTAAAAACTGCGGTACGAGACGTAGATATTTGGTCACATCGAACCTATCCTCAAGATGTGGGCGCACCTCTGCCCCAAGCCTCCTGAGTTCGAGCGTGCACGCGTGAGCGCGCTCCGCCTCGGCTTGGTCACGGTCAACACGCTCCAACTCGCACGCATGCACCCGGTCAACACGCTCCAACTCGCACGCATGCACCCGTGCCGCCTCCGCATGCTTTAGCTGTTCTAACTCCAACTTTCGCAGCCCCAGAGAGCCATCAGAGGCTCGGTCTGACTCCTCATCGTCATCGTCATGCAACACCTCTTGGGTGGTCAGAGCCTCTACCAATATCTCCCGCTGCTGTGCCTTCCTACCCGGGGCCAGCTTAACCCCATAATGCTCTGCTATCCCCGCCAGCTCATCTTTCGTGCACACGCCTAACAACCCCACTGTCAGCCTATGCACAAATTCTGCCACTGTCACTGGCATTTCTGAACAGGGGAGGAACAGGGGAGGAGAAAGAGAGAGATATCTATAACCACCATATATAAAAAACGAAACAATCAACCCCTAAAGAACAACAACAAAAAAAGAAAAACGGCTTCACCCTATGTGTCTGTATAGTCCTGGTCCCTACCTACTTTGGCCACCGCTCCACTACCAAAACACTGGTACTGTATGTAAAAAAAATATAAGCAAGCACTGGCATGACCGCCTAACGCCTCCACACCTAGAGATATTCGCAGATCAACCACTGTCATGTGTCAAAAAAAAATAAAAACCCATCCCCAAACGTTCTCAACCCTCACTATAGCACCCCTATATAAGTAAACACTATACACACGCCGGCCTAGGAGGAGCCTGACAGGGTCCTTCTAATACCCCGACCGCATGTGGTGTGTCCCCAGGCGATGGAAGGCACCATATATAAAATGGTCCAACTGCCCTAGCTGGTTGAGAACGCCCCCTATTGGAGAAGTATTTGCCAAGGGGGTCTAAAACATGGGTCACACACACGACAATGTCAACCATACCTCACAGTGTGGATCCAGCCCAGCGGCCACCACCAAATGTTTGCTCCGAGTCGTTTGGCCGAGCCCCCATATTACGTAACCATTGACTACAGGAAGGCTCGTTATCTGGTCAATGCTACATAATAAAGTATCTAAATAAAGAATATTTAATTTATAATTACCATGGTTTTGTAATAGAAATGAACATCAAATAATAAACAGACAAACACAGAACTATACAGACAGGATTAGCACCAGACGGAAGGGATGACAGACTACTTATACACAAGGGAATGACGAGACAACACACACCTGGGGTAATGGTAATTGGGTACACCTGGGGGAAAACAATAGGGACTACACACCATGACAGAGGACTATGAGGTTACAAATCAGCTGTGACTTTGTAAACAACAATTATGGAATGACCAATTTCAGAGCAAGAAAGTAGACGCTGGATGTAACGCTCCAAGATCAACTCATGCCTGGGAGAGAGAATGTCCCAGGCAGAGAGCCACCAGCGGCCACCTGCAGACAATGCACTCAGCCCTGAACATGTTGGTTCAAATCAATAACGTCCTAATGTGGCAATTAGTGTCCTTATTACAAATGTTGTCTGTTTAGGGTTGTTCTGTGTTAGTATTCTTATTCTGTGTTTTGGTATTTAGCCTGTGTGTGTTCTTTGATGGTTGTATTGTATTTTGTATTGTATCAGTTCTAGTGTGTCTTCCCCCAGCTGTTGATCGTTGGTAATCATTGTTAATTAGGTTGAGTATATTAGGTTGTCCTGTTCCCACTTCCTGTTGTGGCGTCATACCTCCGTGTTACCTGTTCGTTTGTACCTTGCTGTCGTCTGCCTTGCCCTGCTGTTGTACTTAGAGTCAGTAAGTAATATTGTATACTGTTTTTGTCATCTTTGTTTTCGTATCACAGTCCGTGTTTGTAGTTAGCACCAGCGCCGCTGTGCCTTTTGTTTTGTATTGTTTATATCCCTGCCTTGCTCCTGCCTTGAGTTCTATATTAAAGAACACCGTTGAGAAGAGCAACCACCGTCTCCTTTATACTGTCTAACCGCATATTGGGTCCTTCTTCATGCCGAATCGTAACATTATAACGCCACCATCACAAGACCCAGCGGGAAAAATAGTGGGAACGATGAAGGTTCTCTCCAAATTAATGGAGGGAGATCTTTCGAAATATTCCCCAGCTAAATGGGTATTTCTGTTTCAGACAATCCAGTCCGCAGCAGACCAGTATCCGGACCAGGAGGCAGAGATGAGGGTGATGGCCGACCAGGCCGCAGTCCTCATGGCGAGGTATCGCGTTCAACCCTCTGATCTGCCTCCTGTTCGTGTTTCTGCAGCTAGTCAGGTCCAACCGACTAGCATTCAACTCACTGTTAGTCTGGGTCCTCAGGCTGGCCGGGCTTCTAAAACTAGCCTAACCCCTACAGCTAGCCTAGCTCCTACAGCTAGCTCAGGGCCCACGATCGGCCTAGCCCCCGCGGCTCGCAGGCCTCCGAGTTCTGGCAAGGCTCGGAGGGCGGGCGGGGCTAGTGCCGCTGGCAGAGCCTCCACGGCTGATCCGGTCGTCGGTGCCGTCCTGGTTCCGATCGGCGTGGTCCTGGATGTCACCGCTCCTCCTCCGGCTTCCACGTCCTGTCCAGCCTCTACGCCTGGTACGGCTACTACACTGGGTCCAGGCTCCTCATCCCCGGAGCCTACGCCACACCTCGCCGCAGAGACCGCTCCGGTCTCCACGCCCTGCCTCTACACCTGGTCCGGCTGCTGTGCCGGCTCCCGGCTCCCCGTCTGGTCCAGCTCTGCATCGTGGTCGGCGTCCTGGTCCTCGCCGTGGTCTTCGCCGTGGTCTTCGACGTGGGCTGCCTTGGATCCTGCTCCGGGGGTCGTCGCCGCCGCACCGCCGCTCCAGTTCTCCGGATCCGGTCCCTAGTCCGGCGGCTGGAGGGTCTCCCGTCCGGGATCCTGCTCCGGGGTCCTTACCCTCCGTTCCTGGCTCCAGGCTCCCTGATCCTGTTTCTCTCTCCACCCCCCCTCTCCGGGCCCCTGTTTCTCTCCCCGCCTCCCCTCTCCGGGCCTCTGTTCCCTTCCCCACCCCCCCTCTCCGGGCCTCTGTTCCCATCCCCGCCCCTCCTCTCCGGGCCTCTGTTCCCGTCCCCGCCCCCCCCCCCCCCCCCCCCTCCGGGCATCTGCGCCCGTTTTCCTCCCCCCTGGCTGCTATGCACCTCCTGGGTTCTTTCCTCGGACTCCCGGCCCCAGTTCTCCGGGTCCTCGCCCTGGTTTTTTTCCGGGGTCCCGGCCTCCTGCGTCGCCCGTGCCCTGGGAGAGAGAATGTCCCAGGCAGGGAGCCACCAGCGGCCACCTGCAGACAATGCACTCAGCCCTGAACATGTTGGTTCAAATCAATAACGTCCTAATGTGGCAATTAGTGTCCTTATTACAAATGTTGTCTGTTTAGGGTTGTTCTGTGTTAGTATTCTTATTCTGTGTTTTGGTATTTAGCCTGTGTGTGTTCTTTGATGGTTGTATTGTATTTTGTATTGTATCAGTTCTAGTGTGTCTTCCCCCAGCTGTTGATCGTTGGTAATCATTGTTAATTAGGTTGAGTATATTAGGTTATCCTGTTCCCACTTCCTGTTGTGGTGTCATACCTCCATGTTACCTGTTCGTTTGTACCTTGCTGTCGTCTGCCTTGCCCTGCTGTTGTACTTAGAGTCAGTAAGTGATATTGTATACTGTTTTTGTCATCTTTGTTTTCGTATCACAGTCCGTGTTTGTAGTTAGCGCCAGCGCCGCTGTGCCTTTTGTTTTGTATTGTTTATATCCCTGCCTTGCTCCTGCCTTGAGTTCTATATTAAAGAACACCGTTGAGAAGAGCAACCACCGTCTCCTTTATACTGTCTAACCGCATATTGGGTCCTTCTTCATGCTGAATCGTAACAGCTGGATACAAGTTGAAAGTCAATGGCTTCAGGTTCTCAGTCGATTTATTCAGCAGGGCACCAGCGGTAGGAATACAGCAATATCACAGGATACAACGAATCTCTCTGACACACAGCTTGTCCTGTCGTGTGTGTCCTCTAATGTCAAGATGTGTGGTTTATATGTGTTTCAACCGAATCTAAATGCTGTGATGTGATTTGCTTATCACTACTGGCCAACTGGATGGGTGGGTTTCCGATGGCTGAAAGTGTGTGGGTCGTCAATCAATTGGTCATGGGGTGTGTTTGATCAGATTGCTCTAAAAACCTGCTTGTCCTGTGTCTCTTGGGAGGATGCATGGAACAGAGTGTGTGTGTGTGTGTGTGTGTGTGTGTGTGTGTGTGTGTGTGTGTGTGTGTGTGTGTGTGTGTGTGTGTGTGTGTGTGTGTGTGTGTGTGTGTGTGTGTGTGTGTGTGTGTGTGTGTGTGTGTGTGTGTGTGTGTGTCTCTGGGATGGGGGTTTCTGTCACTCAATGTTAACGGCATCATCCCGGGTGTGTGAGTCTTAATCTCTGTCACATGCATTAGTGTGTGTGTCTCTTGTTAATCAGCCAAAACTGGTTCCTAGGGGGGGGTTTATGTGAGATAGAGTGGGTGTGTGATCATTTCAATTACAGAAGTCAAGCCAACTGTTCTGTTTTCAGCTTAGCCATTCTGAATAATGCTATAATAATGTTGAATAACCCATTAGTCAAATATACACAATAATATCAATTCTATTGACCATATGAACATAAATTGTTACTTCAACTACATCTAGACATGACGACTCACATTAGGAGCGCCTGATCAGGGCACAAACATACCCCCACTTAACAGCGATGTTGGCAGCTTTCCCTGCTTCATACATGGTGTGCACGTTCCATGTTCCAATCTTTGTAGGTTTCCTGGTTGGGAGGACATTCGATCTCCTAGCTTCACAGAGGTTTTGGCTAGCAGACGTCATATTTTCCATTTCGGATCCAACACCTGGAGACCTTGCGCTCAAGTTATCTGTCAGTGTTTTCGAAAGCAAAAGTTAACCTCTGAGCGGGGGATTGGCCTACCCAGAGGTGCTTTTTTGTCAGGATAGTGCTCCCTTAGCCCTTTGCCCTCTCAGGCCCACCGGGCAGTGGTTGAACCATTCTTCGTCTGTTCCCTCACCTGAGACCAGTTGTCATGGGTGACCCTACCAGGAGCACTAGGCTCCCGACAACATAGCTCTCAGGATCGTAAACCTCTCCACTGCGATAAGGAGAGGTTAACTTACTGGGGGGTCTGAAACTCAAGACTAGCCAACTGCAGATGGCAGGGAGAGGCGCGGGTGTGACGTATATTTTAGTTGATTAAATATTAAATACTTTTAAATTTATAAAATTATATAGAAAATAGTTGTTATTTATTTCCATATTATTATTAATTTTCAAACCTACAGAGCCAGTGCAGAGTGACTAAAGAGCCGCATGCGGCTCCAGACAGCGGGTTGTCAACCCCTGCTCTAGACTACATTTACAACATTTACATTTAGTCATTACCTGACACTTTTATCCAAAGCGACTTACAAGTTCTGTATGACAAGTCATCAGGAAGGGCACAACTCTATCAGCTGAGTAACAATGTTCATCAAAGTGCTACAGTGTAGGGGTAGATTTTTAGGACAAGTGCATGACAGTAAGGTTAGTTAGGGTTAGATTTCTTTTTTATAAATGCATTTCAGCAAAATAACAAGTACCAATTATTGTGTCCGTAACTGCAGCTTTAGGCCCTGTCCACACGATCACGGGTATTAATGACACAGTTTTATTATTTAAAAAAATGTAACTCTGTCCACACGACTGGTTTAAACCCTGCACAGAGTGAAGTCATATGCATGTAGTACAATGCCAAAGCAGTAGGTGGCGCTGTTGTTCAGACATGAAGGCCATTTCAACCAATCAGAAAAGGTTGAACGCTCACTACACTTCCTGCTTAAAAACAACAAAGTCACCATCTTTAAATACCTCGCGTTAGCCATTTAGCCAACGTCGCATTTATTTTTCAGCAAAGAAAGTGCAATAAAAGTGCAATAAACAAAACGGATACATTCACTGTGTGTTCTGCCTCTCATTTGTTGATGAAACAAAACCAACATCAACACAATTGACCACCAAGAGCGGATAGTTTAGTCTCACAAAAAGATCTCCGGTGTTGTTAGCTACATGCTAATGTGAATGGCATTCTCTATGTACAAGATACAAGAGTTTTATTTGTCACGGCATACAGGTATACAGTGAAACGCGGGGGGTCTCGCCCGCAACGATGTGCATAATACAAGTAATTACATGCTAACGTAATAATGTGGTAATGTTAACGCTAGTAGAATGAATAGATGCAAACTTTATTTAACACATTGCAGAATGGGTACAATACAATACGGCTCAATACAAACAATTGTTAAGGGGATGCAGTCTCGACTGGGTTCCTTATAACAATAACTTGACAACACATGAGTTTAGTTTAGCCGCAGCTACAGGTTTACTCTGAGCGTCAGGTCAGGAATGCGACAACAGACATCATCAGTCGATCACTCTTCAACACAGACGATACGATTCGAACAAAAGTTTGTTACAATCATTTTCATATACCGCTACTTGGGACAGCTCTGCTGTAAACACTGGTGTAGCTGGCTCTGCTCTAATCTCTCTACCCTGCGCTCGGTTGCTAACTTGCTATTGTTTGCGACAGTCTGCCATAAACATGGGAAATAATTGCGACAGCTCTGCCGTAAACACTGGAAATAACCTCGGTTGCTATGCCACACGCACCCACTGTAACCGGGATGTGCGCAAAACTTCACCCTGGACTCCGGTTTTCAAAGACCGCGCTTGCAGTGTAGCAACACCCCGGTTGTGTGTGGGCAAACAGTGCAACTGCGCACATACAATCACGGTTACATTAATTAAGCCTTAAGGTCCCCCTATAACCCTGCTTTTCTTTATCATAAATCGATCAATAGAGACCGTATTAGATCCCAAATGATCATATCATGGGGTACAAATTTTACGGAAAATGCTAATTATCGTAAAAACCGCAAGAAATGACTAAATCCAGATTTAACCCAATTGGAAATAGGAGCATTTTCCCTATCCATAGATGTATGATTTGGCCAAAATAAGGTCAAGGTCAAGTTCAAGGTCAAATATGAATTTATAATTAAAGTCGATTATCATTAATTACTGTATCTACAAATCCTTCTGTTTAATCATCTTCCCGCGGTTCATTTGCTTAGATTTTTTGTACACATGATC
Organism: Notolepis coatsorum; assembly: GCF_963971535.1. Taxonomy (NCBI): domain Eukaryota; kingdom Metazoa; phylum Chordata; class Actinopteri; order Aulopiformes; family Paralepididae; genus Notolepis; species Notolepis coatsorum. The sequence goes on from NC_140170.1 coordinate 83,334,591, forward strand.
TCAATAAGGTGGTGAATGAGCTCAGTGAGCATTTTCTCGTGCCCCGCAGATTTAACATGATCAAAGATGCAAAAATCATAAATCATAATTCATATTCTCCTTTTCTTCATTACAATTTACTCAGCCTAGTAACAGATGTAGTATATTCCTACAGAATCCTACAATAATCTAAGGTTATTGTAGTACAGTACAATGGGATTGCTTATCTGGAAGGAGGAGAAAAGGATCATACGTGATAGAATTGTTGATCTCCTCATCTGACTTAAGCAGATGAAGAATAAACGTGTACGCCAGACAAACCAGAACTGTAGTTCAACTCAGCTGATTTATTTGAGCCAGGGCCCAGAGTGAATAAAAGGTTGCCTTTCACATACAAAGGATTTATCAGAAAACATTAACATGGCTGCCGTGTACAGGAATCAACAAGGTTTGCATCTCAAACCCCAACATGTACATAAAACAGTCACTCGTTAACATAATTTGAACATAGAGAATTTACTGTACACATTACACATGAGTAAATCTGGTTTACAGATCAGGGATCTGTAACATTACTCTAATCTAAACAACCATTGGTGTTTCCCATGATTTACTCACGTAAAATGCAATCAGCTCACAGTAGTCTCTGGGTGGGGAGCGGTTGGAGCCGCAGACCTGGGTTGGGTGGTCTGGGCTCCTGAATAACACTATGTTGGCCCTTATATACTATAATTTCTGGCCAATAATAGCACATTTTACTAAAAGGTTGGTCCAATCCGGCGTCTTCTTGTGGGGGGGTTGGTTCTTGTCTCCGGGTGGGGTGGTGTGGTGTCATCTTCCCTCAGTGATCAGAAGGGGGGTCTTTATGGCCCCCGTCATGGTCTTCCTTGATGTGGTCTTTCTTCCCTCAGTGATCAGAAGGGGGGTCTTTATGGCCCCCCTCCTTGGTGTGGCCACTGAGTACAGAGGCCTGTTTCAATAAACCTTTTACCAACTGTATCTCCCGTGTATATGAATTTACACATTTCTAATATTATGGTTTACTCTTTTGATACTAAACAGTTGATTAATAGATAACTTTGTTTGTGACTTAGTGTCAATGACTAATCATCTCTTCAACAAGTCTAAACTTGTCTGCCCTGTGTTCAACCCAGCTGTCGCTGCTTCTACATTTACATACAGTCAGTTCGAGAAGGTGTTGTTTGTTCTCCAATTTAGTCATTGCTTGAGTGGGGGTTGAAATAACTGTTGCTGTTGTTATCTGATGCAACTGTCTCAACTGACAGTTGAGACTGTTTAGCCACTGAGTCCACTCTGCTATTGAAAGGTACATCTGGCTTTACATTTATGGTTCTCTAATTTATTCACACATATTAATTATGAAATTCAACGTCAATATTTACCACATTTCCCCACTTTGACAATTCTCATTGTCACACACTGTATATTGACTTGATTTTCTATACATACTAACCATACAATATAATAATAAAAATCATTTTTGTTTTTCAAATTTCTCAATTTTTTTTTCTTTTTTCTCACATTTCTTTTTCCATTATTCTTTGGTACATATCATCAATTCGTTTTTTCTTCTCGAGGCTTAGCCAGAGGCCCACCTTTTAAACAACAACTTTTGGGTTTGTTGAAAACAATAAAACAATTTAATCTAATCATTATACCTTAAAACAAAACACAATTTTTAAAAACCCATTTTCTTAAGTTACAGAACGTTTTGGTTCCACCTTCTTTTATAAGATCTGGGGGAGACAACACCATTAGTATTCATTTTTACATTCATTTGTTTTTTCTCCTGTTAATTCCTTTTCTAAGACAGCACAATCACATCTGCATAATCCTTCAGTTGGTCTTCTCATCTATCCACCCCCTTTATGGCCATACCATGGTCATAAAATCTTACCACCTCGTCGTTACAGCAGTCGGGCAGGGAAGGCGGAGAACCACACAAGGAGAAAAAATGTCTGCCATAATCTATGTCTAATATTCCACCTATGTGAATGCGTCTAAGCTCCTTACCCCGCGTTGTGTCTTACCCTATATCAGTTGCTACCGTTCAGTTATCTCCCGTTCCATACCAATCAAGTCTCACATTCCACAGAGGCCCTCGCTCATCTTTCTTGCACAGTCCCCGACCGCCGCCGGCGTCGCCTCCCCCTTCACCCCATACTGGCCAGCCTCAGCTGTAGCCACTGTTCGTAGGCCTATGATCCTGTCATATTTCTGACCTATGACCTTCCTTCCTCGGATTTACAGACGACTCTCTCAGTCTGGACGTTTTCCCAAACCTGCGCCTGTTTTTGGCCTCTGCTCTCGGGGCTATGATGAAGGAGGGGCCAGCGTCCACAAGCGACCTCTTTCCACAATCCAACAATTTCCCACAGGAAATAACTGAACAGGTTCACTCCACTGTGTCGTAATCTAATGAAATGTATTCATACTCAACACTTATGACTCCTCTACACGTGACGGTCCGCCTCCCCCCCTCGACTGAATCTGTGAGGGAACAAACACAAAACAAATCCTCTTTACACACCACGTCAAATACTTCAAAGAGAAGCCAATGTTAACCATATGCAAATGTGACGGGGCCACTTAGCCTTTGTTGACATTCCGTCCTGACGCCACTTCCTTCAGCCTCCAGCTCGCTTTGACCCTTTTAACCTCCTTCCAGTTAAAAGTACCCTCCTCCCGTTCGGATGCACTACTTGCCATACTTAGATGCACCTCTCCCCGCCAGGATCAGGAGATGCCACGTGTGGGGAAACCGGCTTCTCAGGGCCGCATTGCCTCCTACACTGGACCCCCTTTCACCCAACTAAGGATACAGGCCTCCACTTCCAGGCTAAGGTCTCCTCACATGAACAGAAGAAGTCCCCTTATTTTACCTTCAGGTGCAGTTTAAGGCTGGGTCCCTTTCCAATCTTAGGAGAGACAATCCAGATTCCTCTGAATTGACACCCCTTATCCTTCTGCTTCCCAGTGGTTCTTTTCAAACCTGCTGATCACAGAAGCACAACTCGCCTACTAACGCATTCGGTTTAGTATATTCCTACAGAATCCTACAATAATCTAAGGTTATTGTAGTACAGTACAATGGGATTGCTTATCTGGAAGGAGGAGAAAAGGATCATACATGATAGAATTGTTGATCTCCTCATCTGACTTAAGCAGATGAGGAATAAACGTGTACGCCAGACAAACCAGAACTGTAGTTCAACTCAGCTGATTTATTTGAGCCAGGGCCCAGAGTGAATAAAAGGTTGCCTTTCACATACAAAGGATTTATCAGAAAACATTAACATGGCTGCCGTGTACAGGAATCAACAAGGTTTGCATCTCAAACCCCAACATGTACATAAAACAGTCACTCGTTAACATAATTTGAACATAGAGAATTTACTGTACACATTACACATGAGTAAATCTGGTTTACAGATCGGGGATCTGTAACATTACTCTAATCTAAACAACCATTGGTGTTTCCCATGATTTACTCACGTAAAATGCAATCAGCTCACAGTAGTCTCTGGGTGGGGAGCGGGTGGAGCCGCAGACCTGGGTTGGGTGGTCTGGGCTCCTGAATAACACTATGTTGGCCCTTATATACTATAATTTCTGGCCAATAATAGCACATTTTACTAAAAGGTTGGTCCAATGCGGCGTCTTCTTGTGGGGGGGTTGGTTCTTGTCTCCGGGTGGGGTGGTGTGGTGTCATCTTCCCTCAGTGATCAGAAGGGGGGTCTTTATGGCCCCCGTCATGGTCTTCCTTGATGTGGTCTTTCTTCCCTCAGTGATCAGAAGGGGGGTCTTTATGGCCCCCCTCCTTTTTTATAAGTACAGAGGCCTGTTTCAATAAACCTTTTACCAACTGTATCTCCCGTGTATATGAATTTACACATTTCTAATATTATGGTTTACTCTTTTGATACTAAACAGTTGATTAATAGATAACTTTGTTTGTGACTTAGTGTCCATGACTAATCATCTCTTCAACAAGTCTAAACTGGTCTGCCCTGTGTTCAACCCAGCTGTCGCTGCTTCTACATTTACATACAGTCAGTTCGAGAAGGTGTTGTTTGTTCTCCAATTTAGTCATTGCTTGAGTGGGGGTTGAAATAACTGTTGCTGTTGTTATCTGATGCAACTGTCTCAACTGACAGTTGAGACTGTTTAGCCACTGAGTCCACTCTGCTATTGAAAGGTACATCTGGCTTTACATTTATGGTTCTCTAATTTATTCACACATATTAATTATGAAATTCAACGTCAATATTTACCACACAGACACAATTTTTCTGACACTGGAAATACATACCCCTAGGTGCCTAGATGTTCCTAGATACCAAGAACATGCAAATTGACCTTGCAGAAGTGGAGCAATCTTCCATTTACTTAGCAATGTACCTTTAGGTGAAAACGGTCTACAGATTAACAGGTTAAACCCAGCGCTCGTGTGGACAGGGCCTTAGATTCATCTCCCCAGGGTAGAACATGAAGGAGAGACAGAGAGAGAGGGGGAGGGGAGGCACACACACACATACACAGATTGCATGATTAGAAACCCATTATCTTTTCCAAAACATTCTATATTAATTGTGTACCTTTTTTCTAGTAGACTATGCGTTTAACGTGGCTACACTGATATCTAAAAAGATCTTCACAATGCGGTTTTCTTTTCCGAAAATGCCGTTTATGTGTGGATGAAAGGCCCAAACGTAGAAGAAAATGTGAGTTTTGCAAAATATCTGTATTCGTGTAGACATGGCCTAAGAGAAGACAATCAAGTATAATGGCGCTGGAGTAGTTATGTCAACATGCTCATGCTTTCTTGGCCATAAAAAGATACAATTAAAAGTGATTATTCTACTGTACATGGTACTTTGTAATAATTTCCTTGAGGCCACTTCAAACATACTCTGTGAAACACTTCAATTTCAGATTTGTGGGCAGATTATTCCACTATACTGCTACACTTCACTGAGACTATTGAATCAAAATGGTATGTAAGCCCTACCTCTTGTAAAATAGCTATGAGTGTTTTGATTAAACAATTTTGTAAGTGAGCAGTATCAGGGCCGCCTGGGAGAAATGCGAGGCCCTGTGCGAGATTTAACGCGTCAAAGATGATGTCGTAGTCAGAGTGCCAGGGCCTGCTATTCTCAAGGCTAACTGATAGCATCAAACGAACGTTCCCAGCTGACGCTAAACAGCTAACTGGCTAACAGTTAGCTCAATCAGGCACCTGGCTGTATGTAGTAGCCGCATAGCATGCTTCTGCGTTAGCTAACAGCTAACAAGCTATGCGGCTACTGTCTACATACAGCCAGGTGCTCTCACCAGGCACACACAGTTAGCTACTAGTAGTACTATATATTAGCTAGTCGACCAGTTTGGCTCCAGAGAGAGAGAAAGATAGATAGGTCAGGTCCACGGCGGGTATATAATCATAGGTTGACTCACCATAACGCAGTATCAATGAATGCGGCGCGGCCGGCGCCAATGGTAAAGTTGGAAGGAGACTTGGCCCACGATGTAATTTCTTCTTCTTCTTCGAGTACTTTCCGGCAGACTGGACACCTTTCGGCGTATTGCTGCCTAACAGATTTATCTGCTCACAAGTTCTCTTCTCCTTCTTTTGAAAAGACATCCACTCGCCTCGCCTCGCTCCTCTGGATAGGTTAGCTAACGCTAGTTAGCCGTTAGCTAAGCTAGCTACTAGCCGACATCATCATGGCTATCCCGACTGAACCACACGTTAGCACTCAATATTATAACGTAGCTAAAGCTAACTAGCTGTCCCTGTCTTTAGCCGGGATGGCTAGCCTGACTGAACTGTCTAACATGCAACAACTTTCATCTTCAGTCCATCTGCCGAACGATGTCCTCTTCACCTTGGCTGGCAAAAACTCCAATGCTGCACGCGCGGAATAGTCAGACGCTACCTTACCTGTAACCCCTCCCCTCATTGAAACCAATGCCTGCTGCAGAGCACCAGAGCTCCAATAGTGACCCAGGTGCAGACCCAGGAACAAGTCATTCTACAAACGTGTCTAATGTGAAATATATAAGCATATAAGCAAAACAAGATTTTAGGTCTGTGATGAAAAAGGGCCTCGCGGGAAGGGGGGCCTCGCAAAAAAATAAAAATTAAAATTTAAATTAAAATTAAAAAAATAATAAAAAAAAAAAAAAAAAAAAAAAAAAAAAATCTTTTTTGCGAGGCCCCCCTTCCCGCGAGGCCCTGTGCGACCGCACTGCTCGCACACCCCCTGAGGCGGCCCTGAGCAGTATAAATGGTAATTTTTTCCATCGTCAACAGTTACTTTTTTATATATGCAGGACAGCGATGGACGATGGGTGGGGATTGCCCTGGACTTTTGATGTTTTCTTGCCACTGCTGAACACAGGGGTCATAGTTTGTCATAGTTGGCTGTGATGGGGGTATTGCAGTCGTATTGCAGTCTTATCCATATTTGGGTAAAGCTTCGCACATAGGTTTACAGCAGGCCAAGGACCTGAATTCTAAATAATTGTTATTTTAATAAATTTGCACATTGTCCATTGAAAACAATGTTGCGGTGTGGGACAGCAGTACATGGTGTATGCGTCTCTCTGAGTGCACAAAATTCCCACTGTGCATGGAATTCTCTTTTTTAAAGAGAAGATTAGGTTAATGTATAAGTAGCAAAAAGGGGTGAATATACTGTGAAACATACCATATTGGACTTTTTGGCCCTGGACTTTTTGGCCCAGACCGGCCAACCATATAACCAGCATGTATTGTAGATATTCCTCCACCCCATCGAATCACATACAAACACACCACCACTTATAGGCTAAGCATAATGGATGGATACTCTAGGGCAGTGGTACTCAGACTAGGCCAACTCAGGAGCCACATTGACAGAAAATATTTGTAGGCTATTCTAGGGTATTACAAGGCTACTGCATTGTATTACCCACATTACCGTGGTGTAATGCTTCCTCCGGTCCTGTGGGACCGGACGGCAACCCTCCTCCCGGTTCGGCTAGTCCAGGTGTCGGACCGTCTCAACTCCCCTTCCATACACCCCTTCATAATACAACATTGCCAACCGGTGGGCTGATCCAGATCTGGTATCAGCTCACTCACTTGATTCATATTATTTACTGCCATTTATGTTTGTTGTGTTCATTGTCTGTGTTGTCGTTGTTGTTTCCACTTTGTTAGACTTGTGTTCCCCTGTCTGTGTTTTGTAAATATGTTTTAGTCTTGTTGTTCAATTGTTATTGTTTTTCCCAGTGTGCTCTGTGTTCTGTTGTTTCTGTCTACCACACCTGTGTCCTGTTTGTAATTACCCTCTGTCTCTAATCAGTGTCTGTATATTAGGTGTTGTGGGCCAGCAGTCACTTGCTGGTTCATTGTTTAATTGTTACCGTTGTTGTCAATCGTGTTTGTTGTTTTCTGTTCTAAGTAAAGCCTTATTATTCACCACTACGCCGTCTCCTGTATCCTGTTTATCTCTCCGTTCTACACTGCAAACTGAGTTCCACCACATCATGCCAGCAAAGCGGCACCATCGTAACACCGTGGTATCCTTAACGTCTTAACAGGCGCACCCAAAATTGGCCATTTTAGTTTTAGTTTTTGAGGACTGCATACTTTTTTTGCAAATCAAAATACTATACTTTATACTTATACCACATGCATGAGCCTGGTCTCTTTTGAAATATGACATTCTGACGTTTCTGATACAATAATATATAATTATATATAATATAATATAATACTTTAGTGCTAATGAAATAGAGTAACATTGGTCTGAACTTGAGTTGTAGAAAAACTTGTTACTCAAGTTTTTCTGTAGTAGTTAGTATTCCAGAAGTAGTATTTAAGTACGCTCTGCATCTTCTGCCCCCCCCCCCCCCCCCCCCCCCCCAAAGGTAAAAAAAAAAAAAAAATTATATATATATATATATATTTTTTTTTTTTTTTTATACAGTCAACATATTCTTAAATAATAGCGCTGCCCGAGGCGGGGCATGATACAGTCAACATATAGCAAAAGAGAGAGCGAGAGAGAGCTCCCGTTCTACAGTCAATATACAGTGTACAGAGAGAGAGAGAGAGAGAGAGAGAGAGACACATTGGAAAGAAATTGAAATGCTATTTGGCCCTAAACAGAGAGTACACAGTGGCAGAATACCTGAGCACTGTGACTGAAGATCCTTGAGCACAGCCTAGCCATCGAGAAAGGCCGCCATAGGCAGACTGTGTGTGTTAGAAAGAGAGAGAGAGAGAGAGAGAGAACATGTGTGTTTGTCATGTGTGTGTGTGTTAGAGAGAGACTATAGCATGTATGAGAGATTCAAAAGGACAAAGATCAACACTTAAATCCAACAAGAAGAGGGTCAACAGAGAAACCAAAGCAGCAAGGAGCCAATGGCCGACATCAGCTAAATAGGCTAGCCAGGTACTGTGACACCAGGCCACGTGACACACAGCTTTGGCCAACGGCCCAACGCTACCCAAGCTACACAAACGACCATTCACACACAGCACATGTCGTATCTCCAAATGTTGTGAAGTAGCATATGTTTTGCCTGGAAAAAAACATCGTTATTAACAAAACATTCGGGAGGGGAAGGAAGGAAGAGTGGGGTAATGTCATGACATTTTCATTAATCTTACGTTACCTGCACGAGGAACGCAGGGCGAAAGGCCGCAACACAGGTCTCCACGTTGACGAAAGGCCTCTCGCTGTCGGGACAAAGCTATGGCCAGAGCCTTGTCATGGTGCAGGCCCGACTACATCTTCTGTCAAAGATGATGTCGTAGTCAGAGTGCCAGGGCCTGCTATTCTCAAGGCTAACTGATAGCATCAAACGAACGTTCCCAGCTGACGCTAAACAGCTAACTGGCTAACAGTTAGCTCAATCAGGCACCTGGCTGTATGTAGTAGCCGCATAGCATGCTTCTGCGTTAGCTAACAGCTAACAAGCTATGCGGCTACTGTCTACATACAGCCAGGTGCTCTCACCAGGCACACACAGTTAGCTACTAGTAGTACTATATATTAGCTAGTCGACCAGTTTGGCTCCAGAGAGAGAGAAAGATAGATAGGTCAGGTCCACGGCGGGTATATAATCATAGGTTGACTCACCATAACGCAGTATCAATGAATGCGGCGCGGCCGGCGCCAATGGTAAAGTTGGAAGGAGACTTGGCCCACGGTGTAATTTCTTCTTCTTCTTCGAGTACTTTCCGGCAGACTGGACACCTTTCGGCGTATTGCTGCCTAACAGATTTATCTGCTCACAAGTTCTCTTCTCCTTCTTTTGAAAAGACATCCACTCGCCTCGCCTCGCTCCTCTGGATAGGTTAGCTAACGCTAGTTAGCCGTTAGCTAAGCTAGCTACTAGCCGACATCATCATGGCTATCCCGACTGAACCACACGTTAGCACTCAATATTATAATGTAGCTAAAGCTAACTAGCTGTCCCTGTCTTTAGCCGGGATGGCTAGCCTGACTGAACTGTCTAACATGCAACAACTTTCATCTTCAGTCCATCTGCCGAACGATGTCCTCTTCACCTTGGCTGGCATAAACTCCAATGCTGCACGCGCGGAATAGTCAGACGCTACCTTACCTGTAACCCCTCCCCTCATTGAAACCAATGCCTGCTGCAGAGCACCAGAGCTCCAATAGTGACCCAGGTGCAGACCCAGGAACAAGTCATTCTACAAACGTGTCTAATGTGAAATATATAAGCATATAAGCAAAACTAGATTTTAGGTCTGTGATGAAAAAGGGCCTCGCGGGAAGGTCAGCCTCGCAAAAAAAAAAAAAAATAAATAAAAATAAAAATAAAAATAAAAAATAAAAATAAAAAAAATTAATAATTTTTTTTTTTTTTTTTTTTTTTTTTTGCGAGGCCCCCCTTCCCGCGAGGCCTTGTGCGACCGCACTGCTCGCACACCCCCTGAGGCGGCCCTGAGCAGTATAAATGGTAATTTTTTCCATCGTCAACAGTTACTTTTTTATATATGCAGGACAGCGATGGACGATGGGTGGGGATTGCCCTGGACTTTTGATGTTTTCTTGCCACTGCTGAACACAGGGGTCATAGTTTGTCATAGTTGGCTGTGATGGGGGTATTGCAGTCGTATTGCAGTCTTATCCATATTTGGGTAAAGCTTCGCACATAGGTTTACAGCAGGCCAAGGACCTGAATTCTAAATAATTGTTATTTTAATAAATTTGCACATTGTCCATTGAAAACAATGTTGCGGTGTGGGACAGCAGTACATGGTGTATGCGTCTCTCTGAGTGCACAAAATTCCCACTGTGCATGGAATTCTCTTTTTTAAAGAGAAGATTAGGTTAATGTATAAGTAGCAAAAAGGGGTGAATATACTGTGAAACATACCATATTGGACTTTTTGGCCCTGGACTTTTTGGCCCAGACCGGCCAACCATATAACCAGCATGTATTGTAGATATTCCTCCACCCCATCGAATCACATACAAACACACCACCACTTATAGGCTAAGCATAATGGATGGATACTCTAGGGCAGTGGTACTCAGACTTGGCCAACTCAGGAGCCACATTGACAGAAAATATTTGTAGGCTATTCTAGGGTATTACAAGGCTACTGCATTGTATTACCCACATTACCGTGGTGTAATGCTTCCTCCGGTCCTGTGGGACCGGACGGCAACCCTCCTCCCGGTTCGGCTAGTCCAGGTGTCGGACCGTCTCAACTCCCCTTCCATACACCCCTTCATAATACAACATTGCCAACCGGTGGGCTGATCCAGATCTGGTATCAGCTCACTCACTTGATTCATATTATTTACTGCCATTTATGTTTGTTGTGTTCATTGTCTGTGTTGTCGTTGTTGTTTCCACTTTGTTAGACTTGTGTTCCCCTGTCTGTGTTTTGTAAATATGTTTTAGTCTTGTTGTTCAATTGTTATTGTTTTTCCCAGTGTGCTCTGTGTTCTGTTGTTTCTGTCTACCACACCTGTGTCCTGTTTGTAATTACCCTCTGTCTCTAATCAGTGTCTGTATATTAGGTGTTGTGGGCCAGCAGTCACTTGCTGGTTCATTGTTTAATTGTTACCGTTGTTGTCAATCGTGTTTGTTGTTTTCTGTTCTAAGTAAAGCCTTATTATTCACCACTACGCCGTCTCCTGTATCCTGTTTATCTCTCCGTTCTACACTGCAAACTGAGTTCCACCACATCATGCCAGCAAAGCGGCACCATCGTAACACCGTGGTAATACGTGGTATCCTTAACGTCTTAACAGGCGCACCCAAAATTGGCCATTTTAGTTTTCGTTTTTGAGGACTGCATACTTTTTTTGCAAATCAAAATACTATACTTTATACTTATACCACATGCATGAGCCTGGTCTCTTTTGAAATATGACATTCTGACGTTTCTGATACAATAATATATAATTATATATAATATAATATAATACTTTAGTGCTAATGAAATAGAGTAACATTGGTCTGAACTTGAGTTGTAGAAAAACTTGTTACTCAAGTTTTTCTGTAGTAGTTAGTATTCCAGAAGTAGTATTTAAGTACGCTCTGCATCTTCTGGCCACCTCAGACCTACTCCTATCCAAGCTCCGGGAATCATCTAAGAGAAGTCGCCTATTCTCAGTCCTTGCCCCACAATGGTGGAATGAACTACCCACCCCAGTTAGGACAGCCGAAACCCGTCCAATCTTTCGCCGTCGACTAAAGACGCACTTCTTCAACCATTATCTGAATTAAAAAGAAAAAAGAAAAAAAATATCTAACCCTATAACCTTACTGTCATGCACTTGTCCTAATAAACTAACCTACACTGTAGCACTCAACACTTTGATGAACATTGTTACTCAGCTGATAGAGTTGTGCCCTTCCTGATGACTTGTAGTACAGAACTTGTAAGTCGCTTTGGATAAAAGCGTCAGCTAGATGACTAAATGTAAATGTAAATGTAAGTATAAATTATAGTATAAAGAAAAGCTCAGTTTTCTCATAGACTTCAATTCATTCTGCGTTTTTTTCTCTTCCTGTTTTCTCTTGTGACTTTTCACCTAGATCCCTGATTCGTACATCCACAGGTGGGGTATCATTGGAAAGCCACCCTCATTGGCTACAACCCCGTCCAATAATTTTCTAGATTGCTAAATGATTGACGGAACTAGAACCCCAAGAGTCAGGAGCGGTATTTGCGCAATACCGTGTACTTTGCGCAAGCCTCAAATATCGGCATGTAACCCGAGCCACTAGTGGTCACCAAAGTGCCTGTGGGCAAATCGTCCTCAAGAGGGCCCACATATGGGACCCCGCTTGCTAAGAGGTTCAAGCAACAATTATTGTGTCCGTAACTGCAGCTTTAGATTCTAACCCAGGGTAGAACAGGAAGGAGAGACAGAGAGAGGGGGGAGGGGAGGCACACACACACAGATTGCTTGATTAGAAACCCATTATCTTTTCCAAAACATTCTATATTAATTGTGTACCTTTTTTCTCCAGATATTTTATACAGTATGTCCTCTCTTACCAATCCTATATTATCTTAATCATTTTTCTCCTTCAGATATTTTATATGTTCTCTCCTACCAATAGTTTTATACCTCTTTATCAGATATTTTATATATCATCTCCTACCAATCCTGTAGTTTTTTATATCTCCTTCAGATATTATAGTTTTATACATTTTCTCCTTTAGATATTATAGTTGTATACCTTTTTTCCTACAGATAATATAGTTGTATTGTGTGACTCACTTATCACGCTCAATGGTGCAGTGACATTCACTGGACTTTAGGAGCGGAGTGAGGGCTCCTTTAAGACTCGGGATTCTGGGAAACGGGGGGTGTCAGCTGTCACTACCATAGATATATATAGATATCTATGGTCACTACCACTACTACTACTAACGTCAACGTCTCTGGCTCTGCACTCTATGTATGTTTGTAAATGTATGTTGGGAAGTAAAGGAAAGAACTCGACCACCGTCTGCTGCCTCATCCTGCTTTCACTCCCACAGTATACCTTATCTTAGTCTATTTGCCAACACAATGAACCCGGAAATTTTGGAACCACCAAACTTTTATGATAGATATGGATAGTATGGGTCACCAGTACTTAGAAACTGCCGGATGCTAAGTTGTACATGTTGGGCAATTTTTTTTTTTGCATAATTAGCAAACATTTGCATAATCACCTAAATGGACAAATCTCGGAAACTACTTGATCAATTTCAACAATGTTGGAGGGGTTTTGGGGGTTATTCGGGATGCTGAATCCATTTATGATACTCAAGAGTTTCGATATTGCAATATTTACTGGAATTTACCAAATAAAAAAAAAAAATGTGCAATTTTGGTGCATGTTCAGTCAATTAGAAAGTTTTAGAGGATACTGAAATGATTACATTTGGACAGCACAGACATTATGTATTCACAATATCTCTACTAACCCCAAATAGTTCCTATGGTAATGTCATATTGTCATAGTACAGTAGATACTAGATAGGCAGGTGTATAAAGATCTGCGTTGTCAAGACAAATACTCAGATGTGAAGGGCATCCGCTATTTTATTTACTACCTGTAACGTCACAGCAAATTGGAAAAGCACTCAAACTGGTCAAACTGTGTTCCTTAATACAATAACATAGCTTAATAAAACAGAAATAACAAAAGAAAGGTATTTACATTACTCAAGCATATAGGCCACAAAATAACAATATGCGCTTCCTCCTACTGCCTAATAATAGATAATTACTTGTTTTGAATTGTAAGTCTTCCTGAAACTTCTCACTCAGAAAGTGGCTACCGTGTTCAGAACTCTGAATCCACATCATCAAACTCCTCATCATCAAACTCCTCCCCACTGTCTTCATCTTCCTCTGAATTTACTTGAATGTCATCTTCTTTTTGCTGCAAGTGTGTCAGTGAGTTGCAACATGTGCTGTCATTGCCTTTGCAGAAGCAGTAGTTGGCGTCAAGCTTTGTCAGACGAGGTCGTTTTAGTGACATGACCCCACCACCAGGAGTGGCTCCTCCAGGGAAGAGAATACCTGCAGGATTCTGCACAAACTGAGTGGCCATGGCATGAGTCGTGTGGCACCGTTTGGTGTGAAGACCACAAGATCAAAATTGTCACCCCAACTGTGGATGGGGCCAATCTGCCTCTCCAACTGTGTGCAGATAATTATCTGGGTCCTCTGAAGCATATTTGGCAGCTGACTTCCGGAACCGTATGACTTCATCGTAGGTGGTGACAATGCCATGCTCGTTAAGATTCTTGACCAGCTCTGTGCTACCATATTTATGGTGGAGTCTTACGGCAAGCCCCAGGGTTGTCTGATTCCAGCTCCCACAGCTTCCAGCTCTCCTGTTGACAGGAGACAAACTTCAAAAGGGATGGACTTGTGGCTTGTATGATCTTGTCATGCTGGAAGCTGCCAAGGTCATATTCACGGTGCAAGGGAATATTCTGCACCTCAGATTGCACTCTGTTCACAAGCTTGGTGATAAAATCATCAGCGGCAGTGGTTTTATCTCGTTTTACCAGTTTGAGTGACTGAGTGTGTGAGTTACTCATGGAATGTCTGGCACCCTTCCACCCTCATGACAGCTACAGCATCACCATAAAAGTCACACAAGTTAACTGCAGAGGTGCCCGGAGTTGGCTACATATATATCATGTAACTCTGACACTGTCCAGGTTGATGACTTGTCTGCATTCATGTGGTCAATGACAGCAGCTAAACAGCTATCAAACGGTCTGCACTGGGAACTTCCACTTGAGGAAACTCTCTTGAAGTCATCGTAGCACTTGGTGTGATACTGGGCATCAGCTGCATGCAGGTCTAGGACGGCATTTACCCGTAGAGCCACTTCCTCAGCCCATTGATCCTGGCGCTCATCACATTTAGACAAGATGATGTTTTTGAAGGATGGCTTCCTGGTCTCTCAACAGTCTGGCATTGTTTCACTGGCTTCCATCTATCAGGGTGTTTGGTGTCTTTGGGTTCGCAAATGATACCACAAAACAGACATTGTTTAGAAAACTCAAAGGCACCATCAGATGAGCTGAGTTTGCGTTTGGTTGCATTTCTAGACTTAGAAGTATCGTCACGCTCTTCACTCCTCTGAAGCAAAGCTGTAATGCCTTTTGGTCCAGATGTCTTGAAGTCATTGTCCTTGCCGTCACAGGGCTCGAATAAGAATTTCTTCCTTGACATGTCAATCTGAAATGAACAAAAGAAGAATGCACTATTTGTATCCTCCGTCTCTGCACTACCACACACTCTACATTACAGAGCAATATGGATACATTGCCAGGATGTACATTTCAGACGGGCTGTTCACTATTCCAATGAAAACATGTATTTCCCATGTTATTAGTATCCTACATGAACAAACCTTTTTTGGGTCTCTTTCTCTGCCTCAGTGCCTCAGATCTTCTATCACACAATTCTACATTAAGGAGAGCAAAAGTACCATATGAATACTCTATACAATATTTAGAATCAAACTAGATGCTTCTCTGTGTGACGAGGGATAGAGCCTGGTGACGCGAGGCTAGGTAATAACTAGGGATGTCCGATATTATCGGCCTACCGATATTATCGGCCTACCGATATTATCGGCCGATATTGGCATTAAAATGTGATATCGGAAAATATCGGTATCGGTTTAAATATTTTTCTTTTTTTTTCTTTTACATTTCTATAACCTTTATTTACCCAGGCAAGCAAGTAAGAACAAATTCTGATTTTATCTATTGTCAAAAGTATGCATAATGTTGTGTTAATTCCACAACAAGAGATATGTAATGTTAATTACCTGAAATTATTCAGTTTTGGGGGGGGGGGACCCTGCATATATCGGTTGATATCGGTTGATATCGGTATCGGAAATTAAGAGTTGGCCAATATCGGTATATCGGTATCGGTAAAAAAGCCAATATCGAGCATCCCTAGTAATAACGGGTAATAATCACACATTCATGTCATGACATACATTGCTAACATAGCTAAGCTATGCTTGCATTAACATTAGTTACCGTCAGATGGCTAACGTTAACCCTAAGAGCTAGCTTACTACAGCTTGTGATCATATTATATTCAGTGTTTGTTATTGGATAGTAATAAAACCACAGTTTGTGTATCTGTTTCTATTTTCTCAACTTACTTGCATTGAAACAACAATCCTTGAAAATCAGGGGTCTGTATTTGCTGCAGCTGCTCGTTGCCACAGTAGGAATGAGATCATGGTGCAAATTAGCCACTACTCACTTTGAAGTTTTGCGTTAACGATTAGCGCACTGAAGTCTACGTCAAGGCTAGGAACTGGGGTTCTGAGGACATTTTATAAGGTAACAGTCACAGTCATTCTGCAATCTGTTAAATAAAGTTTTCATTCATTCATTCATTCACATACAAAAATCCAATAGAATAGTTTCTAGTTGTGGCAGCAAACTGCTCCGCTGCCACGTGGACTCATGGCAGAGCTCAACTGCAGCAGTTACCCCAGTAACCAAGCATAAGCACCTAGAGTACCCCATTAGGCGCTCTACAAATTAAAGTTATTATTATTATTATCATTCTGTTTACAATTGAACATTCCATGAAAATTATCTATAAATTCAGCATCTTCTGAAACATTTATAAACTGAAAATTCATAAAAAAATGGCACCAAAATGAGTAGAAATTTGGTAAATTCCAGTAAATATTGCAATTTTGAAACTGGTTTCTTCATAAATGGATTCAGCATGCTGAATAACGCCCAAAACAACTCCAACATTGTTAAAATTGATCAAGTAGTTTCTGATATTTGTCCATTTAGGTGATTATGCAAATGTGTTATAATTATGCAAATAAAAAAAGTTGCCCAACATTTACAACTTAGCATCCGGCAGTTTCTGAGTGTTGGGGACCCGTACTATCCATATCCATCATAAAACTTTGGTGGTTCCGAAATTTCCGGGTTCACATGGGGCTCTATGGGATGGCAAATAGACTATCTCCTACAGATCCTGTTTTGATGTTTTTTCCCTTGTGCTCAGGTGGTGGATGATGTGAGTACCCAGACATCATGTCGGCTGGCCCCAGGACTGGTCAGGTACAACCCTGTGGGCATTTACGGATCCCAAAAAGCTGACATGTGGAGCGACTAGAGACACCCCACTACTGCCAGTGATGAGAATACTGTAGAAGAAAATGGTAGAGATACTATTGAAAATGATTTCACATCTTTATGTTGTGGTTCATTGGAGGTTTTGTGGTCCGGTGCTATAGACTTGTATGATGAAAGCTGTAAATACATTGATTAGTGGTAATATTAGGTTATTATACAAAACAACATGAACCGAAAATATTTGTGTTACTTTGAATGACAATAGACCCAACTAAATCAAACAGGCATATAGACCTGTTCGCTGTATACGTCAAACTTAGTGTGCATGCACATCAGTTCTCTGACTACTCCTCCATCGTAAGCTACATCACCGACGACCATGAGGAGGAGTATAGAGCCCTGGTGGAGAGCTTTGTGGGGTGGAGCGACAGCAACCACCTCCAACTCAACACCAGTAAAACCAAGAAGCCATGGTGGTAGACTTCCGGACGGGCAAAACTACTTTTAGTCAGGGGAGTGTCATGGTTTCTCCATAGAGCCCTGTCGTATTCTTTTAGTGCACCAGCTCGTGCAGGTCCGGGGTAACTTAGTCACGTGACTCAGTTGGCATTGCAGATTGGCTCGAACACGGTATGTTTGTAATCAGCGAACAGGTCTATTGAGTGAACATGATTGATGAGTTGATTTTTATTTTATTTTTTAATTATTAATCTTTTGTGTTGCATTTTCTGTGAATATTGCTGCTTTATTGTGTACTGTTTTGCATTTGTATGATCGTCGTTTCTGTAAATGAGGGAAACCTCAGAAACGTACATAAAAGAAATAATAATAATAATAATTTGTATCTGAAAAAATTATTCAGGCCTGGAAATATAGCGTGAATTTATTTTTTAAACTTCCGCTTCCAAGGCAACACAGCAGGAAATTCCTTTATTTTTTAGCGGATTGGATCTCCCTACATTAGATGCGGGTCAACATGAGTTTCTGGACGCCCCAATAACAGATGATGAAATAGCAGAGGTTATTAGAAAAATGCCGTCCGGTAAAGTGCCGGGCCTGATGGTCTTACAGCTGAGTTCTTTAAATGCTTCTCAACAGAGTTGACACCTCTACTGCAGAGTATGTATACTGAAGCTTTGGATAGAGGCCATTTACCCCCCACCCTATCACAGGCCTTAATATCTCTAATATTGAAAAAAGATAAGGAACCCTCCGAGTGCAAGAGCTATCGTCCAATTTCCCTGATTTCCCAGGATGTAAAAGTGCTTTCCAAAATACTTGCAAACCCTTTGGATGGAGTAATATCCTCCCTGGTGCATCCTGACCAAGTTGGGTTTATTCGCAAAAGAAATTCGGCTGATTAGTTACAGACCCAGGCAATGCTGTACCCGCACTACTCAAGACAATAGATACGTTCTCAAGATTTTCTGGTTATAAGGTTAATTGGTCGAAGTCGGAGGCTCTTCCCCTAACGTCCTACTGCCCCAAATCATTATTTAAAGATGGCTCTTTTCAGTGGCCTGAAAAGGGTATTCGGTATCTAGGGATACTTTTCCCCAGGCAAATAAATGACATTGTTAGGGTCAACTTTGACCCACTACTAGGCAAAATGTCAGCGGATGTGGAGAGATGGGCTCCCCTTTTTTTGTCACTATGGGGCAAGGTCAATGTTCTTAAGATGAACTGCATTCCCAGAGTAAACTACCTCCTCCAGTCACTGCCGATAGCAATACCTAACAAGTATTTTAGGGCTGTCCCCGACTAAGGATTTGGATAGTCGACTATGATTGGACGCATTTTTTTAATTCTTTTATCATTCCATTTGGGCTGTGGGGGGTGCTTAATGTCTGAAGGAGTCGACTGAAGGCTTCTTGTCCTCTGCAAAAGCATGCAATTTGTCCACTGATGGATACATCTTGATATTTGTCTAGTCTAGTGTGTTCATTAGATGGGTGAAATCCTCTTTCAGTGCGATCTGTGCCTGTTTTCTTAGGCAGTTAGCCTCTGGTATGCGTGCCATTAGCGTTAGCCACGCTTCTAGGGCTCTTTTCTCTTGGAAAGAATGATACAAAATAAAATAAAAATAAAATATATATAATTATAAAAAAAAATTAAAAATAAAAAAAATTGTATTCGACTAAGAGGTTGGCAGTAGACTACGGCTCCTTTCGACCGATTAGTCGACTATTCAACTAATAGGGGTCAGCCCTAAAGTATTTCAAACAATTTGACAGAATATGCAACACATTCCTGTGGAACGGTAAAAGACCCAGGATGCGTATTGGTAAACTACAACAGCCTGTAGACAGAGGTGGTCTGGGTCTCCCCAAATTATTACTCTATCATTACGCTTACAGTTTCAGACATATGACACAGTGGGCCCTGCCCCCTGAGAGAGCGCCTCCATGATACATAATGGAGCAGTCGGTATATACACTGCTGCCCCCACTGTCGTATATCACAGCTAAATTACCACCAACTGCTCAAACTCACCCTATTATCTCTCACTTACACTGGGCCCCGTTCCCCGTACCTGGATAACTGAGTTAGCCGGATAACTTTCGGTTAAGTCTGACTTAAGCCGGACTTTCCGGCTCCCCGTACCTGGATTTTCCAAATCACCATGACAACAGATCCAAAAGTTTGAGCCTGGTCGAAAGCAGGGTTTAAGTTCAAGTTAGCCGGATCAACCATCGCCACGCCCCCGCAAAGGAGTGACAGCGCGTTTCCTGAAATTATTCCCACAGTCTAGGATCTGCGTTATACCATTCTGAATTACGTTTTTGTGCTCCATTCTTCCAGAGGGGTCTTTTGAAATGTAAAATAGACCCAAAATGCTGATACTAAATTCACTTTGTCCTAAATAATGCACGTTATATACCGTGGCGCTCGCTCGGTGCAACAACAACAAAATAAAGAATATTCTAAACACGGGTCTCTCGTTCATTAATGTATAAACAATGAATTTATCCCATCTGGCACAGTGGCTCAGCGGTAGTGCTCAATCCTGGCAACCCAGCGACCAGTGTTCGAAACCCTGTGTTTCCAATATAATTTTTTTGAATATAATATTAATTATTATACGCAAAGGTAGCCTGGTTTTAAGTTAAAAATATTATAAATCTACATGCATTGAGGATGTCATTCTTTATATAGCTCTCAACGTGCACCAAATTGAATTATTCCTATATTGCAAAAAGAAGGAGACGACTGGGTTTCGAACCCCGGTCGTCTGCGTGAAAGTCAAAAGAAGAACCCGTTACACCACAGAGAAGATAAGTAAAAGATCGACCATACATCAATCAATGGGTAAGGGAGCCGTATCGTTATTCTGTATAACAGTTTTACTAATTATTTTCGCTAGCAAGATCTCATTTGATTATTCAATCCAGCAGGCAAGTTTAAAGAAATATAATCTGATTGATTGAGGTAATGAGGGACTTAAAATTAGCCTATAGATAACGCATTTAACTTGTCGGCGAGGCGATTGAGCCGTACTGCAATAGGTTACTAAAGTTTTAAATCAATTAATCAATCAATGCCGCTAGAGAATCAGGATCTCTGCTCTCGACACTTGCTGCCTTCTCGGCTGAGGCGGGCACGCGCATTTATCCTGGGTCTCAAGTCTGGCTTGAGTTAACGAGACTGAATCCACCTTCGAGGAACAGGAAAATCCCGGCTTCAAACATCGGGTTAACTGAAGCTGGATAATGACATCTTGATCGACTTAGTTGAACCAGGTACGGGGAACGGGGCCCAGGCCATATGGAAGAAGGTGTATTTATTGACAGGAACACAGAGAACGAGGAACAGTCCTGGAGACCACAGCCCTCCATGGGGGCTGTGTGGCTCCAGAATGATGACACAATCATGGCTTAAATACTATGTGGGTTCCAACTTTAGCGAGCCACTGATTAAAAATGATGATCAGACAGGCTTGGTCATATATGGTAGTAGTCTAAGGATGAATCTGGTTTTCTCCTCATAGTATAAACCTGGCCTGTGCCTGGATACAGCCATGCATTAGGTCACACAGGTCACACAGGTCAAGGTATTTTGGGTTCCTGGCTGGCGTCGTCACTCGAACAAATGCTGGCCACATACAGCGTGAGGGAGATGACCAGGAGCTTAGGTAGAAGAGCTTAGAAGATATTAGATATTAATGATTATATTAATGAAATATCTATCACCTTGCAGCACCCCTGCATGGATGTCAAACTCCTCACTTTCACCATCTGGGGTACAGGTTAACTGGTGGTATGGTATGGCTACTGCTGTTAGCATACTGTTTAACACATTGTGCGCCATAAACGGCGTAAGTCGTTATTGCCCGCCATGCGTTGAAAGCCAACAACGGCGTAAATCGTTTTTGGGATCAATATAAAAAAAATTCGCCATGGCATTCATAATTCATCCAGCCTCCCTCCGGACTGCAGCGGCACCCTGTCTGAGATTGCAACGCCTCAATACCGCCGCCTGGTGGATGGTCGGGCAAGTTACACTCACGCTAAACCGGAAGTGGCGATCGGTGCATCGAGGAAATTCCTCCGGCAATAATATCTTGTTACGTGGGTCCAGACAAACACTCGAGTGCGTTTGGATCGCTTTCTAAACGCAATAATCGATATGATTTCGGCGTTTATTGCGCCATACAAACCGGAAATGGATCAAGGAAATCGACGTCAAATAATTGGGATATTTTTCCTCCAGTCTCATCGGCGAACGGTAAGAGGACACTAACGTTATTTTCAGCCCGATTGTCCATTTATTTTTTTGCATTCAGTCTGATCAATATATAAACCCATACTAAATAAAGCCGTTACTGACGATCAAGGAATTAAAAACGCCCCCCCCCCCCCCCCCCCCCTTTTCTTCACGCATGATGAAGCATAATGTATATCGATCATATACATTTGAATTTTTTAATATAGCGTGTATAGGAAAGAAACGCCAATCGATAATCTATCATATGCGTCAGGGCCTATAAGCGTTTTTTGTAGGGATGTCCGATATTATCGGCCGACCGATATTATCGGCCGATATCGGCAGTAAAATGTGATATTGGAAAATATCGGTATCGGTTTAAAAAAGAAAAAAAACAATAACAATATTTGTTATATATATATCCAGTGAAATTATTAGTTACCTGAAATTATTCAGTTTTTTGGGGGGGGAAACCCTGCATATATCGGTATCGGTTGATATCGGTTGATATCGGTATCGGAAATTAAGAGTTGGACAATATCGGAATATCGGTATCGGTAAAAAAGCCAATATCGAGCATCCCTAGTTTTTTGGAATTACAGCAGAAAAGCTTAAAAACATACTTATATTCTAGACGGTATTAATACAACAATGTATGAATGAAAAAATATAACGTTCCCACATCCGGAACGATAGATAATCGATGTTGAATGGGCCATAGTAATGCAGATATAGCTAAAATATTAAAAAAGTTATAGCCCTGCAAAGAAGGTAAACATCTCCATAGGCTCACAGCGCTGGCAGACTGGGTATAAATGATGGGCACAATGCCCGGCGCCCAATGTGTTAAGGTACAGGTTAACTGGTGGTATGGCTACTGCTGTTAGCATAATGTTTAAGACAGAGGTATAGGCCGTCTATCACAGTTGTGTTTGGAACCCAATGTGCAGGCAAGGAGAAGTAGCAGACAGAACTGGATAAAACCCAATATGGGTGTATTTAATGAATGGTCAATGTCCAGGCAGGGGTCGGTACACAGGGGTGGTAATCGTAATGTCCATGGTGCGCACAGGGGCAAGAGAGTCAGACAGACGGGGTCAGAGCAGGGACAGGGATCGTCAGCCGGGCATGTGTCAGAGCAGTTCCTTGTGAGCCAGGCCAGTGTCTTCAGCTCTTCGCTGTGCAGGCTAGGAGAGAGGATGAGAATACAAGTTAATCCATTGATTAAAAAAAATATATATACTGTATATACAGTAAATATATATTAAAACATTTTATTTAAATTTGTTTAAGTCATTCATTCCATAAGAATGTAGAATAAACATTTACAGACAAATTTTTTTTAAATAGTCCATTTTCACATTCTTGGTATCTGATTCTAGGGACATCTATGGATCTCAGGGAATGTATTCCCAGTGTCAGAAATATTGTGTCTGTTACTAGGCTTGAGTAATTGTAATGAACCAAAGGAGAATATAAATTCTATATATATTTTGTTTGTATCTTTGACTGTGAATAAGACCATTGTTACGACCCTGGCTCATGGGCACGCAACCTATGTGCAAACCAACACCAAAACCCTGTGCTCTAACTCAAAATGCTACTATAACAAGGAACTATTAATGTAAATGTAAACTAAAGTACTAATGTAAACCCAACGGACACGGACTGGGAGAATGTGACAGCTCTCCCTCTAAACACCGACTCTGCATGTGTGTTACTAGGGCTGGCTTTAAAGCTCCCAGCAGGTAACCAATCAGCACTAATTGGCTAATTGGCAGCCCTCACCTGCCTGCACAGTGACACAGGAGTGATCAGCTCCTGGTACATAACACCTCCCCCACCAAACTGGTTGCCCCAGAGGCAACCACCACACAACAACCCATAAACAAAACAAAAAAAACAACTGTGACCCATTAGTTGTCAGGGCAACTACCACAACAGCGATAGCGGGTCGGCCCCTGTCGAACACGACCACCAACCGTGTTGTATGCTCCCTTTCAACAGGCCCCTCCACCGATACCGATCTGTCAAAAATAGACTGCAAACCAAAATCAACCTGAGAACTGCGCTCAACAGAACAGAACACAGCACAACAAAAACCATAGATCACTGATACCACCACCGCGCCCATATCCATCCCACCTGGCACTGGCAGTTCAGGATACTGCAAACCGTGAACATCCAGAGTAGGATGTACCGCCTCAGGTACAGCCCCAGCGTACCGGGAACATGGCAGTACGACAGTCACAAAAACGTCTGGAACACCATCTAAAATGGCGTCACCCAAAATAACCTTGTCCTGATCAAAATCAAAATGGCTGCCACTCAACAGACCAGGTCGCGAAGGCGGCTCCTGCTCCACAGGACACAGGTAACTAGGTTGACCATCACACCTAGTGCATGGCAGAGAATCAGTGTGGACATGTGGATCAATGTCAGAATCATCAACTGACATACTGGGACCATCCCTGCCCACAAGTGAAACATTAGGGACAATAGAGCTACTGTGGGAAGGCTGGCAGCCTAAGTCAGGCTTAGTAGCCTCTCCAACTAGAACGGTGTCACATGAAACAACAGCACCTCTCATAGCATCCTTCCCACACTCATCCTCCAATTCGTTCGTGGCCTCAGCCACCGTACAGGCTGGGAAGACCTTGAGACACTGCGCTGCCATATCATCTCCTGTCACATGCTTCTCCGGCACGCATGTCAACTCTGGTTTCACCACCGGGCCTAACACAAAGCCACGATCAAGAGAATCATTATGCAGAGGTACATCCACAGTGTGCTTTCCAAAATTCTCAACAGGTACACATTTTAATTCAACAAAGAATGTGTCACTAAGTGTAATGTCCCAAGTCGAAGTATCAACAACATCACTTTTGTCCTTTGACCTTTCCCGTGCCACAGCACACACAGGGAACACTCCTGGATGTTTCTGTGCCAGCTCATTAGGGACCTCAGAAACCACAGGAATGGGAGTTACAACCGGAGTAGCCAACACTTTGTCACCAGCCAAATCATTCCCTAGAATGAAGGAGACCCCCTTTATGGGAATGTGAGAACATACCCCCACAACAACATTGCCTGATACTAAGGGAGAATTGAGCGTGACCTCATGCAAAGGTGCATCCACAAATCCACCCCCAAAGCCCCGAACAACGACACCGGAATGCAAAGAAGAGTTTTCTGAAAACGGCAAAACCCCCTCCAGAATGAGGGACTGAAAAGCACCGGTATCTCTCCAAATTGTTATAGCCTGTCTGGACTCTAGTGCATTAGTCAGAGAAACAAACCCATCCATCATAAACCTTGAGGAACCCTCAAGCTCTTTGTCCACACTTTTGATACTCCCCCCATCACCATCTAACGTTGGCATAGGCATTCTGCATATGGTTTCTACCAGAGCCACGGTTCTGACATTTTTCTGCTCAAGCACCGGGCACCCAGCAACGATATGACCAGGTTCTTTACAGTAGAAACAGATAATCCCTTCTGGGAATGCACCAGCAGAACCACCCCGCCTAGGAGGTGAAGTTAACTGACCAGCAGACACAGGTTTTGGGAAACGGCCCCCCTGAACAGGACGTCTATCCCCGGACTCAACACGGTAGTCCTCCAAAAACAGGGACTTGTGTGTCAACACAAACTCATCAGCGAAGACAGCGGCGTCGCCTATCTTCGATACCTTACGCTCATTTAGATGTGTGGAAACGGTATCAGGAACACATCTTTTAAACTCCTCTAGGAGAATCAACTGCCTAAGCTGCTCTCTTGACTCTGCCTTCTGAGAAGTGCACCACCTGTCAAACAGGTTCTCCTTCTCCCTTCCAAATTCAACATAAGACTGTCCTTCCGACCTGCGATAACCTCTAAAACGCTGACGATAGGCCTCGGGGACCAACTCATAAGCCCTCAATATGGAAGCTTTAACAAGCTCATAATCAGCGCTTTGTTCAAGGGACAGAGCAGTATAGGCTTCTTGTGCCCTACCAACTAAAACACATTGCAGCAGCAGTGTCCAGGCGGTATCAGGCCACTTCAATGTGGTTGCCACCCGTTCAAAAAGGGGAAAATATCTTTCCACGTCTTTCTCAAAAAATGGAGGTACCATCCTAATATTCCTGCTTACATCAAAACCGGCACGTGACTCTGGATGCAGAGCACCCGCCTGCAAGGCAGCATGCTTATATTCAAGCTCCTTCTGTGCACGCTCGTGCTCCAGCAACATTTGTTTCTCCTTAAACTCACGCTCCTCACGCTCACGCTCATGCTCACGCTCCTCTTTCCTCTCTCTCTCCTTAAGCTCACGCTCCTCTTTCCTCTCTCTCTCCTTAAGCTCACGCTCCTCTTTACTCTCTCTCTCCTTAAGCTCACGCTCCTCTCTCCTCTCCTCACGCTCTCGCTCTAGCTGCCTTTCCTTAAACTCCAACTCCCTAATCCTCCACTCACCCTCTACACCAGGTAATAGCGGAGATGCGCCAGACAAAGGAGGCTCCTCCACCCTCGCCACAAGCACCTGCTCTCTAATGAGTAACACCCTCAAAGCACTCAAGGCAGTTGGCTTCAAACGTTTCTCACTGGGAGAAAGCTCCACCTTGTAGTGCACAGCAAGCTCCAGAAGCTGTTCTTTGGAAAACCTCTCCAACATGTCATGCAAAGGGAGATCAACAAAATCCCTAATGGAAGCCATCTTTCCTGCACCAGCGCCACAACCCGTTCACTTTAGAGTCACAAAAACTGCCAAAAGCACCCTAGCACACACACAACCTACCTAAAGAGCCACTAAAGAAACACTAAAGAACCACTGAAGAACCACGACGAACCACTGAAGAACCACTAAAGAGCCACCAAAGAACCACTGAAGACACACTACAGAACCACTGAAGAACCATAAAGAATGCCAAAGCCACTAATAATAACCATAAAGGGACGCGGTGGAAATGTGTGCTACGGAGCGCACCTTTCTAGGTCGCAAAAAAAACATAAAAACAAAACACACCCACCCCAAATAGACGTGTCATACACGCAGGGTGTTAGGTGCTACCAGGTATGCTCACCAAACACTCAAACAAACAAAATAAATCCAACAAACAGTTCCAAACAGGTGCGCCTTCTAACCTGATATGACTACATATGCTTCTACGTCTAAACTGCAGTCAAAACCGGCCCACCACATGTCTACCCTAAGAAACACTAAATCAAGCCCTACCACACTACCTGTGTTTTCTGGCCGCGCTAATCTACAGTACCTACCCTTAAACGAATGCCCTGTAGACCTAACCATCTTCAACCACACCTGCTACCAGTCAAAGATCATACTTGACCATCCACCCGTCCAGTACATGATACGGTACCAGACAAGCAGATGGTGCTAATCCCTTCCCTGACTGCCCCAGGAGTACGTGGTGCACAGGACTCTAACCAACAACCAGAAAATAATGTCCCTATCTACATGTGGTGCCCACTAAACTATATATTTTAACAGCATAAGTAGTCACATCAAATTACAAACAAATACGGCATACTCACCTGTTTGATGAAATGGCTCAAGCCCCCACGTTACACCATATGTAACGAACACCACCCAAACCATAATACCATGACACCCCATGTAACACAAAAAAAAACACCAAACAAAGTTCTAGGGGTCAAATATCCCGGACGAGCGCCCAACTGTTACGACCCTGGCTCATGGGCACGCAACCTATGTGCAAACCAACACCAAAACCCCGTGCTCTAACTCAAAATGCTACTATAACAAGGAACTATTAATGTAAATGTAAACTAAAGTACTAATGTAAACCCAACGGACACGGACTGGAAGAATGTGACAGCTCTCCCTCTAAACACCGACTCTGCATGTGTGTTACTAGGGCTGGCTTTAAAGCTCCCAGCAGGTAACCAATCAGCACTAATTGGCTAATTGGCAGCCCTCACCTGCCTGCACAGTGACACAGGAGTGATCAGCTCCTGGTACATAACAACCATGTTAAGATTTACCAGACCTGAAAAATCTAAGGGAAGATGGTTAAACAGAAGGTTTTGTAGATACAGTACTGAATTCTGCCATCCGGATGCATGCAATTTGATATCAGGCCTATAAATGACCTTATTATGGCCAAGTAGCACATCTATGGATCGGGCCAAATCTCCCCTTTCCAATGGCAGAGTTCAATCTGGATTTAGTATCACCAGGCGTGATTCACAAACCGTGAATGAAATCTACTGTAAGTACAGTTACTTTTTTATAATGTAAATTTCTCCACCATTTTTCATCATATTGCAACACCATTTTTTGCTAGACGTTCACAGAAAGGTAGAGAAACTAACTAACTACTAAAAAAGTAAATCCAGAAGTCAGATGATTGACACTGACAGGGGCTGGCTTGAGCTGGGTAGTGTAGTTTTTCGGAAGACTACACTCACTTTTGGCTGCGCCACTTCCTCCCGTCAATATGAGACGGTTTCCGACTCAATGCGCTGAGATTTCTATAATCTTATATTTCACTAATAACAGTTAAAATCATTGGTAAACAAACGTAATGCTGAAAATATACACTTTGACTGCTGTTGACATGGATAGGGTCTTTACTCTTGGCTACATTTGAGAAGAAAACGCAATGCAACATTAATTCATACATTCTGTAGAGATGGATTTATGGCGTGATGTCATTTGCCGTCCAGTAGGCTACTGGACTGCTCAGGCTTAACACATTCGTTCAGGTTAACTCGCCATGCGTTGGGCGCCAGCATGGCCGCCTCAGGGGGTGTGCGAGCAGTGCAGTCGCACAGGGCCTCGCGGGAAGGGGGGCCTCGCACAATTTTTTTTATTATTTTTTTTTTTTATAATTTTTTTTATAATTTTTTTTTTTATTTTTTTTTTTTTTTTGCGAGGCCCCCCTTCCCGTGAGGCCCTTTTTCATCACAGACCTAAAATCTAGTTTTGCTTATATGCTTATATATTTCACATTAGACACGTTTGTAGAATGTTCCTGGCTCTGCGGCTCTGCAGCAGACATACTCACTATTGGAGCTCTGGGGCTCTGCAGCAGACATACTATTGGTTTCAACGAAGGGAGGGGTTACATCATGTGTACGCCGGCGTGCGTCAGCTGCGTTTGACTATTTTGCGCGTGCAGCTTTGGAGGTTATGCTTAGTTATGCCAGCCAAAACGAAGAGGACGGTCATTCGGCAAATGGACTGAAGATGAAAGTTGTTGCATGTTAGACAGTTCAGTCAGGCTAGCCATCCCGGCTAAAGGCAGGGACAGCTAGTTAGCTTTAGCTACGTTATAATATTGAGTGCTAACGTGTGGTTCAGTCGGGATAGCCATGATGATGTCGGCTAGTAGCTAGCTTAGCTAAAGGCTAACTAGCGTTAGCTAACCTAGAGAGAGCGCGTGCAGCATTGTTATGCCAAGATGAAGAGGACGGTCATTCGGCAGATGAACTTCGTCAACTCCACGCAGTTGTCTCCATCCTCTTGGACGTTTGGTGAGTTTTTAATGCACTCTATTCTATTCCCGCCGTGGATATATCTCTCTCTCTCTCTCTCTCGGGAGCCAAACGGGCCGGCTAGCTGTTGTAGTAGCTAACGGTGTGTGGCCTGGTGTCAGCACCTGGTGCGAGGGAGGTGAGCTTGGTGTTTCATTATGAGAATATCTCCATGCTCAAGTCGGCTATAGTCCGCGAGGGACTTGTTGCCGGCACCGCTATGGTAAACACCACTCTGTAGTGGGACGTGTATTGCCTTCTTTTTCCCTTCTCTCTTCGGATGAGAAGAGGAAAACACAGCGGCTGTCTGAAGTGTTGGCCTGTATTGCTTTTCTCACGTTGTACAGTTTTTCAGTGGTAGCCGCATAGCTTGCTTCTGTGTTAGCTAGTGGTTAGCGATAGCCGGGTTGAGCTAACTATTAGCCAGTTAGCTGTTTAGCTACGACGTTAGCTGCTCGTTTTCGCTCGGCTGGGAACGTTAGCTTGATGCTATCAGTTAGCCTAGAGTTAGCTGTTAGCTTGTGCTACGACCATTGACATTAGCCGTGAGAATAGCAGGCCCTGGCACTCTGACTACGACATCATCTTTGACAGAAGATGTAGTCGGGCCTGCACCATGACAAGGCTCCGGCCATAGCTTATTTTTGTCCCGCCAGCGAGAGGCCTTTCGTCAACGTGGAGACCTGTGTTGCGGCCTTTCGCCCTGCGTTCCTTGGTGCAGGTAAGATGTCCATTGGACATTACCCCACTCTTACTTCCTTCCCCTCCCGAATGTTTTGTTAATAACAATGTTTTTTTCCAGGCAAAACATATGTTACTTCACAACATTTGGAGATACGACATGTGCTGTGTGTGAATTGTCTTGGTTGTTTGTGTAGCTTGGGTAGCGTTGGCCAAAGCTGTGTGTGGCCTGGTGTCAGTACCTGGCTACTCTATTTGCAGTTAGCCTATTTAGCTGATGTCGGCCATTGGCTCCTTGCTACTTTGTTTTCTCTGGTATAGACCCTCTTCTCTTTGGATTTAAGTGTTGATCTTTGTCCTTTTGGATCTATGTATATTCATGTTGCCTTTGTGAAGTTATATTTTCCTTCTGTTTTGTTCTTCCATTAAAAGTTGAATATCCTTTAGGGGCTCATCTTTGCTTATCTCTCTCATACATGCTCTCTCTCTAACACACACACACACAGACATGCTCTCTCTCTCTAACACACATGCTCTCTCTCTCTCTCTCTCTCTCTTTCTAACACACACCGACATGCTCTATATCTCTCTCTAACACACAAAATGACATGCTCTCTCTCTATATATTTCTCTCTCTTTCTAACACACATATACATGCTCTATCTCTCTAACACACACACACAAACAGACATGCTCTCTCTCTATCTCTCTCTTTCTAACACACACAGACATGCTCTATCTATCTCTCTCTCTTCAATTCAAATGGGCTTTATTTCACATTCTTGTATTTCTCTCAGTAGGTATGGGAGTTTTGAGTTATTGTCGATGTTTTTTCAAAGTCTCTTTTGGTGTTTGCAATTTGTGGGAAGTATGTCTTGGGCACGTTGTTAAGAAGTGGAGCTCGGTTTCCACCTCATCTTGTGTGCAGTGGGTCTGTCTTCGCTTGGGAGCCAGGTCTGCCTATGGCGGCCTTTCTCGATGGCTAGGCTGTGCTCGCTGAGTCTGTACCTAGTCAAGGATCTTCAGTCAAAGTGCTCAGGTTTTCTGCCACTGTGTACTCTCTGTTTAGGGCCAAATAGCATTTCAATTTGCTCTGGTTTTGGGTTGTTTCTTTCCAATGTGTGTGTCTCTCTCTCTCTCTCTCTCTCTCTCTCTCTCTCTCCTCTCTCTCTCTCTCTCTGGCCTTGCTCTGGTGGAGGGTCAGGGGCATTGCCGGGTCTGTGCAGCGATAACACTGTATTGACTGTAGAACGGGAGCTCTCTCTCGCTCTCTCTCTTGCTATATGTTGACTGTATCATGCCCAGCCTCGGGCAGCGCTATTATTTAAGAATATGTTGACTGTATGAAAAAAAAAATTACCTTTTAGGGGGTGGGGGGGGGGGGGGGGGGGGGGGGCCTCGCGTTTTAAATCTCACACAGGGCCTCGCATTTCTCCCAGGCGACCCTGGGCGCCAGAGCCGAGATATCTCTGGTTTTGGTCGTTATTTCTTTTATTCTATATTTTTATTCATTTCAGGCACACGGACCTCAGGCTTACCATATGTTTACACATTCACACACCGACGGCGAAGGCAACCATGCAAGGTGCAAGGAATCGAACCGGGAATCTCCAGATTGCCAGACGACTGCTCTACCTCCCGAGCCACTGTCGCCCCTCCGGGCGCCATATTTTGGGTCAGGCGAGTCTAGCGGTTCACCCGATCACATTGAAACGCGTCCAATGACCCTCCATGCATGTGTGTGCCGAATTATGTCGAGGACGCAATGGACACCAATACTGGAAATCGCGATCAGACAATTGGAATATTCTTTTTGGAATACCCCCGATCAAAAGTAAGGACTATCTGACGTCAATTCCAGCTTGATTGTACAATGTTTTCATATCGATCCAGCTGATCAGCGTGTGTAGTATTAAAAAAAAATCTCGTTACTGGCCATCAAAGCATAAAAAAACGACCCCCCTTTCATGATGAAACATAATACCTATTATACACATTTGATTTGGAAATAGTAGCTTGTCCAGGCAAGAAACGCCAATGCTTATAGTCGAATTCACGTAGTGCCCTATAACTCAGCTTTTCAGGAATGATCCCGGATCACTCCTAAACTATACAATATTCACCACGAGATAACGTGTGAACGTATTCATGAAAAAAATTTATAATTTTAGCATCTTGGACAGAAGATAGTTACTGTCAAATGACCATAGTATTGTATCCATAGCTATAATATAGAATATAAATATAGCTCTGTCATGGTCCCAACCGGGGACCCTTCCTGAACAATGTGAACAGTGGTTTTCTGCAGCCCTCTGGTGGCCAAACGCAGCAGCTCCAGATATTAAACCTTCTCAGGCATTTAGACCTAGGTTTGAATACTATTATTAATGCTATGCTGCCTCTGTTCATGTTGTGTTTCCCCGGTCTAGCTTGTGTTTAAAGGGTTAATCCTTTTCATATGTTTCCATTAAGGTTTATCCTTTACATATGTTTCCAGTAAGGTTTTTCTCTTTACATAAGCTTTCCATTAAGGGTTAATCCTTTTCATATGTTTCCATTAAGGTTTATCCTTTACATATGTTTCCAGTAAGGCTTTTCTCTTTACTTATGCTTTCCATTAAGGGTTAATCCTTTTCATATGTTTCCATTAAGGATAATCCTTTACATATGCTTATATTTGTGATGTGAGTTTTCTCTTTACTATTA
Organism: Notolepis coatsorum; assembly: GCF_963971535.1. Taxonomy (NCBI): domain Eukaryota; kingdom Metazoa; phylum Chordata; class Actinopteri; order Aulopiformes; family Paralepididae; genus Notolepis; species Notolepis coatsorum. The sequence goes on from NC_140170.1 coordinate 83,367,322, forward strand.
CTTTGTGTTCACCAGTCTTTTTTTTAAACAAAAGAAACCTCTAGGCCAGACCCCCCCCTCCCCTCCCCCAGACTAGGACCTCAACAAATTCATTTTTTTCTTTTTTTTACGCATTTTGAGAATTTAGTAAACCCAGTTACACCCGTCTAACAGGTGCCCATACTTCTACACCAAACAAATAAATATCTAACGTTACATCTTTTCTCTTCAAAGAGCGTGTTCACCAGTCTTGGTCATGCCTGGTCTTAAACCAGCTGGCGCTCATCAGTAATCACGGGTAGTATTTATACCTGCCAGTTTCTCACATTCCTTCTCGCGCCATTGCCTTTGTTTAGTTGTTCTACACTTGTGTTCAGTCGTACGCTGTTCACCTTCACTCTTGTATTTCCCTGTGAGTCCGTTCCTTATTACTAGTCCACTTTTTTCCAGCACTGTTGAGTTTTATTTTCGGGTTTTGCAGTTCGCTTTTGTTTGTTACCGTTTTAACGTGTATCACTGTTTGTTTGCAACTGCTCAGTTAAAGCCCGTTCATTTTCATTTCGTCGTCTCTGCCTCTACTCTCTCTGATCGTGTTCAGCATTTGGGGTCTCCTCACCTACCCTCACACCGAACCTTTACAGAATGGCGCGACCAGTCCAAGTCAAGTCAAGTCAAGTCAAGAGTTTTATTTGTCACAGCATACAAGTATACAATGAAATGCGGGTGGTCTTGCCCGCAACGATGTGCAATACAGTGGTACAACATATAATAGAATCCAATAAAAACAACATTGTGCAATAAACAGGTAACAGGTAACATGGTGTGACATCTCGGTATCTGTACATAAAAAATATTTACAGAGCATATAGGACATGCTGGGTAGCTTTGGTAGTGCAATACACTGTTACTGTTGTTATACTAATTTAAAGTGGCCTTTCCTTTTGGCCATAAGTGGGTGTGTGCGGCATGAGTGTGTGCCCGCTCATGTTAAAGTGTTAAAAGTGGCTGCTAGTGTGTGAGCGTGCACAGCGTGCGTGTCGTGTGTGTGCTTGTGTGTGGATAGTTCAGTGTTCTGTGGCACTCAATGTTCATTGTTCAAGGCTCTGATGGCCTGGGGGAAGAAGCTGAGCCTAAGCCTCTCTGTCCTAGTAGCTGGGGTTCGCAGGCGCCTGCCTGACCTCAGCAGCTGGAACAGGCTGTTATTGGGGTGGTGGGGGTCTTTCATTATTCTGCAGGCTCTGGATTTGCACCTCTTGTTGTATAGAACCTGCAGGGGAGGTCCTGATCCCAGCGAACATGAAGACAGTCAGAGCGAGCGACGCGCTGCTCGCTATGGGGAGGTTCTTCAAGAGGGATTTTCTCTCCTCATCCTCGGAGGAGAGGTGGACTATGTATACGCTGCTCACCTCTGTCGGTGAGTGCAGCGCGGAGCAGGCGTTTCAGCTGGAGGCGCATGGCCGTGTGATCCGATGGCTGATTCGGGCGCTCTTGTCCCTTGCCCCCGGTGAAGCTCCGGTTACCAGCACGCCTTCCTCCACAAGTAAGGCCTCTACTGCCACCGCAGCAGCCGCTAGCCTAGCTTCGGTAGCTAGTACAGCTAGCCCCCTCACTGCTAATACAGCCCAGACTGTTAGCACAGCCGCTAGCCTAGCTTCCGTAGCTAGTACAGCTAGCCCCCTCTCTGCTAATACAGCCCAGACGGTTAGCACAGCCGCTAGCCTAGATGCCGTAGCTAGTACAGCTAGCCCCCTCTCTGCTAATACAGCCCAGGCTGTTAGCACAGCCGCTAGCCTAGCTTCCGTAGCTAGTACAGCTAGCCCCTCTCTGCTAATACAGCCCAGACTGTTAGCACAGCCGCTAGCCTAGCTTCCGTAGCTAGTACAGCTAGCCCCCTCACTGCTGACACAGCGCAGGCTACTAGCATAGCCGCTAGCCTAGCTACCGTAGCTAGCGCAGCTAGCAGAACCTCTGCCCCCACAGCTAAGTCAATGGTTTCTTCTGTTAGGAGACTCACTGTGGGCTCGGTCTCTATCACTAGCTTAGCTCCTTCTGCTACAGCTAGCAAGTCTAGAGAGGCTAGCAAAGCCCCTGCAGCTAACCAGGCTTTCACAGCTAGTTCAGCCCTGTCTGCTAGTTTAGCCCCTGCAGCTAGCCAGGCTTTCACAGCTAGTCCAGCCCTGTCTGCTAGTTTAGCCCCTGCAGCTAGCCTGGCTTTCACAGCTAGTCCAGCCCTGTCTGCTAGTTTAGCCCCTGCAGCTAGCCAGGCTTTCACAGCTAGTCCAGCCCAGTCTGCTAGAGCCCCACCTGCTAGCATAGCACGCACTACTAGCAAGTCTCAGAAGGCTAGCAAACCTAAGAAGACTAGCATGGTCCTTCCTGCTAGTGTAGCATCTGCAGCTAGCACCTTAGCTCTTCCTGCTAACATAGCACCTACAGCTAGCACCTCAGCTCTCCCTGCTAGCACAGGTCCTGTAGCCCCTGTAGCCAATATAGCCATGTCAGCTACTTCCTTAGCGTCCCCTGCTAGGACAGCCACTGCTACTGTAGTCCTACAGGCCCTACAGCTAAACCCATGGCTTCCTCTGTTAGGAGACTCAGTGTGGTTCTGGCCTTTAGTACTGGCTTAGCTCCCCCTGCTACTGCTAGCAAGTCTAGAAAGGCTAGTAAAGCCCTTACAGCTAGCAAGGCTTCTGCAGCTAGCCCAGCCTCTACTGCCAGCCTAGCGCCTGTTAGTTTAGCCCCAGATGCTACGCCCGGTCCGGCCTCCACGACCGGTCCGGCTTCTATGCCCAGCCCGGCCTCCTCGTCTGGTCCCGGCTCCTCGACTGGTCCCGGCTCCTCGTCTGGTCCCGGCTCCTCATCTGGTCCCGGCTCCTCGTCTGGTCCCGGCTCCTCGCCTGGTCCCGGCTCCTCGTCAGGTCCCGGCTCCTCGTCTGGTCCCGGCTCCTCGTATGGTCCCGGCTCTTCGTCTGGTCCAGCCCTACGCCGTGGTCTTCGCCGTGGTCTACATCCGCAGAGACCCCCGTCCGGGGTTCTGCACCCGGTCCAGAGGTCTGCACATGGAGTGGTCCCCGTCCGGGGTCCTGCTCCGGGGTTGTCGTCTTCGCACCTCCGCTCCGGTCCTTCTGGTCCGGCCCCGAGTCCTGCGCCTGGAGGATCCCTCGTCCTGCTCCGGGTCTGTTACCCGCGCCCCTTTGCTCCAGGTCTCCCGACCGGCCATCCATCCCCATGGCCAGCCCCCATGACCGGCCCTCCGTCCCCATGTCCAGCCCCCCTCACTGGCCCTCCGTCCCTGTTTCCGGCCCCCGTCGTCGGGCCTTTGTCCCCGTCTCCGGCCGCCCTGGCCCTGTGCCCCGCCCGCCCTTCCCCGGGCTCCCCTCTGGTCTGGTTCCTCGGTTCGCCTGCTGCTATGCCCCTCCTGGGTTCTTTTCGCGGCCCCGGTTCTCCGGGTCCTCGCCCCCAGTTTTTTCCGGGGTCTCGGTCCCCCGCCTCACCCGTTCCCGGATGGTCTTACCGGTCGTCTGGTAGCCAACCCTTTGGGGGGGGGGTACTGTCATGGTCCCAGCCAGGGACCCTTCCTGAACAATGTGAACAGTGGTTTTCTGCCGCCCTCTGGTGGCCAAACGCAGCAGCTCCAGATATTGAACCTTCTCAGGCATTTAGACCTAGGTTTGAATACTATTATTAATGCTATGCTGCCTCTGTTCATGTTGTGTTTCCCCGGTCTAGCTTGTGTTTAAAGGGTTAATCCTTTTCATATGTTTCCATTAAGGTTTATCCTTTACATATGTTTCCAGTAAGGTTTTTCTCTTTACATAGGCTTTCCATTAAGGGTTAATCCTTTTCATATGTTTCCATTAAGGTTTATCCTTTACATATATTTCCAGTAAGGCTTTTCTCTTTACTTATGCTTTCAATTAAGGGTTAATCCTTTTCATATGTTTCCATTAAGGTTTATCCTTTACATATGCTTCCAGTAAGGGTTGTCTCTTACATATGTTCCATTAACACTTTCAGTGCCCACCACGTGATAACACGTGTTATCAGCCCGACGCCTGAATGCCCACTACGACAATTAGCGTGTTATTTTTTTATTCGCGATCTGAATTCATATTTCATCAATCGAGTCTCCCGTTGGTAAACCAGCCCCATCAGGAGCTCAGATGTGAAAAAAGGGCCCCCTATCGTCTCCCAGATGGTAATGCACCCTTTTGGAATGGACTCAATGAAAATGGATGAGAAAAGAAAAATCCGGAATCCACATTTTACTTCTCAGGCATGTAACCCGAGCCGATCAGATTCATTGTGGACCATCAGAACAGCGTGGAATATGTGTTTATAGTATGTAGCATTGGATCAATAAAAGCGATCGATTTTTGGAGAACATCTGATTTGAGGTAAGGCATCTATTTTACAAGTCTTGGGATAATCAGAGTTGTATTCGCTGATCTCAGCGTTCGCCCTATGTGTGTGTGTGTGTGTGTGTGTGTGTGTGTGTGTGTGTGTGTGTGTGTGTGTGTGTGTGTGTGTGTGTGTGTGTGTGTGTGTGTGTGTGTGTGTGTGTGTGTGTGTGTGTGTGTGTGGGCGATGGCTTTGAGGAAATCAGAGAATCGATTTTTCAGATCGCCTATATAGCGTGCATACAGTACGTACACATATACTATCGATAATCTAGCGTTTATTTGAAAACGATTCATAAATAGGCAGAAAAATTACAATGTTCTAGAATATTCCAGTAAAGGGCGATTATCATGGAATCTTTTTATTTTTCTTGAAAACGAGGGCTTTTCAAAATGCTATAAAACGAAAATGAACGATAAAAAAACAATCCGCTTCGACAATGTTGACTGGAAAACGAGTCATTGATAAGCGACGGGGCAGATTAGACACATAATTTAAAACATAGATTAGGCGTTATTAACGCTAACATTGAAGCACTAAATCATGCGCCCCCTGCTGGCACTGAAAGTGTTAAGGATAATCCTTTACATATGCTTATATTTGTGATGTGAGTTTTCTTTTTACTATTACTTTGTGTTCACCAGTCTTGGTCATGCCTGGTCTTAAACCAGCTGGCGCTCATCAGTAATCATGGGTAGTATTTATACCTGCCCGTTTCTCACATTCCTTGTCGCGCCATTGCCTTTGTTTTGTTGTCCTACACTTTTTTTTAACCCTCTCTTTCTCAGATTTTTTTCTCTGTTTTCTCCCCATCCCAATTTAGTCGTTGTGCCAATTCCCCCCCTCCCCTACCTGGTTGTTGTGCGCATGTTCTCCTACTGGTCGGTACAAGGGAATCCTGAAGTATCCGCACGCTTCCTCCGACACGTGCGGCGACAGCCAGTGACTCTTCTCACCTGGCAGCGAGGGCTCTCATTGGTGAAGTGTAACGCATGGGAGGTCACGCTGCCTTCATCAAGTCCTGCCTCCGCTGAGCAAGCGCCCAGACCTGACCTGTAGGCATCGCTGTCCACAACGCCAGATCCCCACCCCATGGCTTTTCTCCCCCTAACTCAGCCAAACGAGTTTGTATAGCGATCAGCCCAAGCCAAGGCAATGCTGACTCTCCGGGAGTCGAGACCGCAGCCTCTTGCATTGGTGACAAGCACAATCTCCGCTATGCCACCTGACCGCCTGTTGTTCTACACTTGTGTTCGGTCGTACTCTGTTCACCTTCACTCTTATTACTAGTCCATTTTTTTCCAGCACTGCTGAGTTTTATTTTCGGGTTTTGCAGTTTGCTTTTGTTTGTTACCGTTTTAACGTGTATCACTGTTTGTTTGCAACTGCTCAGTAAAAGCCCGTTCATTTTCATTCCGTCGTCTCTGCCTCTACTCTCTCTGATCGTGTTCAGCATTTGGGGTCTCCTCACCTACCCTCACACCGAACCTTTACAAGCTCGGCAAACGCACAGTGAAAATAGGCTGTAGATAGCTGGCACTCTAGCTACGAGGATAAGACTAATCCCCGGCGCTGAATGTGTTAACCCTGTGAGGCCCAAATAAAAAAGACCTATAAACACATGAAGGGTGCCGTGACTGAAAAAAAGGTTGAGAAACGCTGGTATATATTGTGTGGCTCTTTGTGGTCCCACAGTAATTGTTGTGTCTCTTAGTCTCTGACTGGTTGGCCACCCCTGAAGAATCAGAATAACGAACACAACATAATAACATGACTAACTGGTAACGAGAGTTTACGATCTGACAGCTTCTCCATGTCTGGGGCGGGGTTATATACCAAGTTATACAACGGCATGCAAATTTCTCGATTCTGATTGGCTGAAACAGTCCATTTACACGTATGTATAGGGCACAATCCACGCTCCTGGTCCCAGGACCCGCCCACAACCGAATCACATCACTCCGCCGTGCAGATTCTTCGGAGAAAACAAGATGGCGGACAATAATCTTTAACAAATGGATATGTTGATAGCGTCATAACGACTAAATATAAAGCGATTCTGTCACGGCGAATATCTTAGTAAACAATGTTGGATGATGTAATTGATGGGTCATGAGTCATTGTAGAACAAAAGAAAAATCTCGGATTGATTGATTGATTATTTGCAATTTTATTTTAAATTTCTTCTTCCTTCCCCCTGACTGCAGAGCTCACTCTCACACTGTCTGGCACACCCCCCCCCCCCCCCCCACACACACACACACACACACACACACACACACACACACACACACACACACACACACACACACACACACACACACACATACACCCCCCCACACACACACACACACACACTCCTGTCTGCAACGGCGGGGGAGAGTCAGACTGAGAGAGAAGCAGCTGAGTGCTGCGATGTTTTGAGTGAGCATGGCCTATTGAATTGATTGATTGCTAATTTTATTACTGTACGCCTGGTTTCCAACTGGTTAAGTTTAGGCCCTCTAAAGTAGGTTTAAAAAAATAAATAAAAAAATAGGGCGAAGAAAACTTTTTTTTTCCCTATAGGGCAAAGAAAACCTTTTAATTTGTTTTACCTACTTTCTATAGAAGCATCTAAGAATGAAGTTATATAGAAAGTAGGTCTGCATCCCCTTAACAATTGTGTGTATTGAGCCGTACTGTATTGTACCCATTCTGCATCTGGTAATAAAATGTTCAATCAATCATTCCAATAACACACAGTTGGATGTGTTAGTTTGTTGGATCCGTTGGATGCACTTCCGAGCTGCTTCCACATGGAGGCAACTTCTCTCAATCATTCCAATAACACACAGTTGGATGTGTTAGTTGGTTGGATGCACTTCCGAGCTGCTTCCACATGGAGGCAACTTCTCTCAATCATTCCAATAACACACAGTTGGATGTGTTAGTTGGTTGGATGCACTTCCGAGCTGCTTCCACATGGAGGCAACTTCTCTCAATCATTCCAATAACACACAGTTGGATGTGTTAGTTGGTTGGATGCACTTCCGAGCTGCTTCCACATGGAGGCAACTTGTCTTTTTTGTTGTTGTGGGAACAACTTTTTCTGACGGATGGTTTTTTCAATAAATCTTTGATTAATGTGTGTTTATTGTATAGCAATAAGGTTGGATGAATGTGGCAGTTGTATAAAAGCATTACACCACTTGCAGTCATGATTTGTGAACAATAAACCATGCCTAGGGGGGTCTAACGACCACCCCTAGGCATGCTTTATTGTTCACAAACCACTCCTGCACGTGATGTACAGTAATGCTTAAATGTACCACCATCAGGGCCGCCTGGGAGAAATGCGAGGCCCTGTGCGAGATTTAACGCGAGCCCCCCCCCCCCCCCCCCCCCCCCCCCCCCCCAAAGGTAAAAAAAAATAAAAAATTATATATATATTTTTTTTTTTTTCTTTTTTATACAGTCAACATATTCTTAAATAATAGCGCTGCCCGAGGCGGGGCATGATACAGTCAACATATAGCAAAAGAGAGAGCGAGAGAGAGCTCCCGTTCTACAGTCAATATACAGTGTACAGAGAGAGAGAGAGAGAGAGAGACACATTGGAAAGAAATTGAAATGCTATTTGGCCCTAAACAGAGAGTACACAGTGGCAGAATACCTGAGCACTGTGACTGAAGATCCTTGAGCACAGCCTAGCCATCGAGAAAGGCCGCCATAGGCAGACTGTGTGTGTTAGAAAGAGAGAGAGAGAGAGAGAGAGAACATGTGTGTTTGTCATGTGTGTGTGTGTTAGAGAGAGACTATAGCATGTATGAGAGATTCAAAAGGACAAAGATCAACACTTAAATCCAACAAGAAGAGGGTCAACAGAGAAACCAAAGCAGCAAGGAGCCAATGGCCAACATCAGCTAAATAGGCTAGCCAGGTACTGTGACACCAGGCCACGTGACACACAGCTTTGGCCAACGGCCCAACGCTACCCAAGCTACACAAACGACCATTCACACACAGCACATGTCGTATCTCCAAATGTTGTGAAGTAGCATATGTTTTGCCTGGAAAAAAACATTGTTATTAACAAAACATTCGGGAGGGGAAGGAAGGAAGAGTGGGGTAATGTCATGACATTTTCATTAATCTTACGTTACCTGCACGAGGAACGCAGGGCGAAAGGCCGCAACACAGGTCTCCACGTTGACGAAAGGCCTCTCGCTGTTGGGACAAAGCTATGGCCAGAGCCTTGTCATGGTGCAGGCCCGACTACATCTTCTGTCAAAGATGATGTCGTAGTCAGAGTGCCAGGGCCTGCTATTCTCAAGGCTAACTGATAGCATCAAACGAACGTTCCCAGCTGACGCTAAACAGCTAACTGGCTAACAGTTAGCTCAATCAGGCACCTGGCTGTATGTAGTAGCCGCATAGCATGCTTCTGCGTTAGCTAACAGCTAACAAGCTATGCGGCTACTGTCTACATACAGCCAGGTGCTCTCACCAGGCACACACAGTTAGCTACTAGTAGTACTATATATTAGCTAGTCGACCAGTTTGGCTCCAGAGAGAGAGAAAGATAGATAGGTCAGGTCCACGGCGGGTATATAATCATAGGTTGACTCACCATAACGCAGTATCAATGAATGCGGCGCGGCCGGCGCCAATGGTAAAGTTGGAAGGAGACTTGGCCCACGGTGTAATTTCTTCTTCTTCTTCTTCGAGTACTTTCCGGCAGACTGGACACCTTTCGGCGTATTGCTGCCTAACAGATTTATCTGCTCACAAGTTCTCTTCTCCTTCTTTTGAAAAGACATCCACTCGCCTCACCTCGCTCCTCTGGATAGGTTAGCTAACGCTAGTTAGCCGTTAGCTAAGCTAGCTACTAGCCGACATCATCATGGCTATCCCGACTGAACCACACGTTAGCACTCAATATTATAACGTAGCTAAAGCTAACTAGCTGTCCCTGTCTTTAGCCGGGATGGCTAGCCTGACTGAACTGTCTAACATGCAACAACTTTCATCTTCAGTCCATCTGCCGAACGATGTCCTCTTCACCTTGGCTGGCATAAACTCCAATGCTGCACGCGCGGAATAGTCAGACGCTACCTTACCTGTAACCCCTCCCCTCATTGAAACCAATGCCTGCTGCAGAGCACCAGAGCTCCAATAGTGACCCAGGTGCAGACCCAGGAACAAGTCATTCTACAAACGTGTCTAATGTGAAATATATAAGCATATAAGCAAAACTAGATTTTAGGTCTGTGATGAAAAAGGGCCTCGCGGGAAGGGGGGCCTCGCAAAAAAAATAAAAATAAAAATAAAATAAAAAATAACCACTGACCACCATGCCCACAGACCTCAGATCAGCTGCCTCGCTGATACCACACCTGTACCTACTTGACCATAATGAGAGCAGGAGAAGGGGAAAGACAGACAGAGAGAGGGAAGAGCACCGACAGGCAGGAACCCTGACACCGTGATGGACAAGCAACACTCTGCTGGCCTAGATTGTCGGAATCAGACAAATATATTTTTTATAATTTAAATTAAATGATAGCCTATATTTCCATTAATTTTATATCTATTTTACAAAGTTCATTCACATCAGTCTATTAGCAGTAAATGTATCTCTCCCTCAGTTGCTCTGCTTCCAGTGCAGCTCATATACATTTGAGCTTTTATCCAATCAGATATTCCATGTGTTCTAAATCTACCCTGAGGCCTTCAGGATTTTGAGTGAAAATTTTATGGGGAGATGAGTGGGGATTTGATGGGGAGTTGTTGATTGTCACATTTTCAACCAATCAGATTTAGACTTTCACATGGCATATTTTTTGGCACGCTAGAGCAGCGGTTCCCAAACTTTTTTGGCCGTGCACCCCCTCTCACCTCCCGACCTAGCTGACGCACCCCCCAATGGGTTTCTGTTCGAAAAAATTGTTGCTGGTCTCCGTGCACAGATTTAATTTTTTATTTTATCTCTTCCCACTGCGACTATGGATAGGGAATTTCTTTATTTAATTAAAATGTTCACGACAACATGGATGCATGTACTCTGCCAGCATGTTTAATATCCATAATACTAAAGGTTTGACTAAGATTTTAATGAATTTTATTGTACATTTTTTATTTAATTTAAAAAAAATGATTTACCACCATTAGCCTTTTCATGTCACGCACCACCTAGAGGGCGCTCGCGCACAACAAGGGATGCGCGCACCACAGTTTGGGAACCACTGCGCTAGAGCCTTCTAACTGGCCTGGCCTTCTAACTAGCCAGGCCTCCTAGTTGGGGTGAGTGAGTTGGATTGAAGAGGATTTCCTTTCAAAAGACATGAATAATGTTGTCAATAGGCTTCTGGTGATTTATTTTAATCTGTGTCTGGTGTGCTGTCACTAAATGTTTTTTAATCTGTGGTATGGTGTGCCATCACCAAATATGTTTTCATCTATGGTGCGCTGTCACCTATGTGTTTGCAATAGCTACTGTTATTAGCATGATGTTTCATTTTCATTGTTTACGATTTTGAAATAAAATGTGAATTTTCTGAGCAAACTGTGTATTAGAGCTCTGTAGAACACGTTTTAACATACACATTTCAATATCTGAAATGAAGAAGAAAAAGAACAATACTAACCTTCGTACTGTCCTTTACTAGTATGCACTCTGCTACTAAGGAATCTACCTTGCCTATATTAAGTCAAGTCAAGTCAAGTAATTTATTTATAAAGCACGTTTAAAAACTCAAGAGCCAACCAAAGTGCTGTACAGTCAAGCCTAAAATTCATAATACAAAATTACAGAAAAAGCACAGCAGGACAAGACACTACAGTTAGAGAATAGGACAACAGTAGGCCAACACAGGGATAGAGTAGCACAAAGTACAATATAGCACACAGGGGATAGAAGAACACAAGCACAGATACAGGGGGGAAGGGGCAAGATACAATTGCGTGGGGGTGTGTGCCACATTTTCTTTGGACAATAAACCTTACAAACTACATCAGCTGCAGCCTGGACATTAAACTCTGTCAACAATCAACATCCACAACTTCTTTTGTTACCCGAGTATAAAAACACTAGTAGGTGCATCGTGGCGCATTGTTCATTTATTAGTTAAAGGGGAACTATTTTACTATTTCTTTCACTATTTGGGCACTTTTACACAATTCCTGTGAGTCTATGGAACACCTCTGTAATATATATTTTTTTTTTATTCATTGTTTTGTATTTCTAATCAAGTCCTCAATAACAGCATTTTTCTACCTCAAGATTTCGAGCTGTTTTGAGCCTGGGCTCCTAAACCACTGCGCCGGGCCTGCTGAGCGTCGTGTTCGCCTGAACATTAACATGCAGCAGTGACTATATGACATCACATATAGGCACATTTTCAAACGACTCAGTTCAGTGAGGGTGAATATTGTGAGAGGAGAATTGGAAGAATGCACCAATATGAGAATTTTGAGACATAGATCATATTAATATAAGTTCACATAGCTAGGAAACAATGCTAAACACTCAAAAAGGCCATTTATAAGATAGTTCCCCTTTAATGACAAGCGGCCACTACAGCTTCTCAAACTAACGTTATTTATTTAAATTGTTCCCGTTAATAATAATGAACATAAGTAGCATGGTAATAATACGTAGGTTATTGATCAATGAATGTATTGAATGATACATTAATGGTGTACAAATGATACACCAGTAGAACTTCTGTACTACTTCTACTGTAGAAGTCATGTTATTTCCTCATTGTCCTGCCTGCCGTCGCCTCAAAAATAGGATCGAGGCGATTTTTAGCGAGGCGACAGAAATAGCTGCGCGACCGTCGCTTCAGAATCTCCTGCCGTGTGGGTTCTCTCATTCATAACAATGAAGGCGATACAATTCTGTCTGTCGGCTCGCTGGTCGCCTGGCTAAAATCGCTCGCCGTGTGGGGACCCCTTTAGGGTATGGGAAAATCAGGGTTTATTGAAGGCTAGGGAGTAAAAGTGAGTTTTTAGTCGGGACTTAAATGTTTCCAGCGAGGGGGCAGTTCTGATCTCCAGGAGTAGCTGGTTCCATAGCTTGGGGGCCACGGCCTTAAAAGAGCGATCGCCTCTCTTTTTGAGTCTGATGCGGGGGGGGGGGGGACCAGCCGAGCCTGATTGGAGGATCCTAGTGACCTGGGCGCTGAGTAGGGGGTTATGAGCTCTGTGATGTACAGGGGTGCTAATTTTAAATTATAGGAGGATTTTAAATTATATTCTAAATGGGACTGGGAGCCAGTGTAGGGAGGCTAGCACTGGTAATAATAAAGTGCTACAGGAGATAAAGATAAAATGTAAGAAATGTTTTTAGGCCCCTTTTAATAAAAACCTCAACGGACTGTGGTGCTCTCAAATGGTCAGGGAGGGCATTCCACAGCCGAGGAGCAGCTGAGCAGAAGGTGCAAAGGTGTGTCCTGTGTATGGGTTGGAGTGTGTTTGAGTGTCCAGAGCGGAGGGAGCGGGTGGAGGTCGGGGGAGCGATGAGTTCCTTTAGATAGGAGGGGGCGTTGCTGTGGATGCACTGATGGGTGAGGAGGGAGACCTTGTATTCAAACCTGGAGGAGACAGGAGCCAGTGTAGGGAATGGAGTATGGGTGTGATGTGATCATATTTGTGCACGCTCATCAGGATCCTAGTAGCACTGGTGTAATGTGTTCTCACTTTTTGGTGCCTGTGAGGAACATAGCTGCAGAGTGCTGTACCATTTGAAGGCGGGACACTACCTTCTATACTAATATGTCTATACGCACTTTACTAAATATGTCTATACTAATCTATACTAATATGTCTATACTACTAAATTAACTTTAAAAAATAATCTTCAAATGTATTTAACACTGTTAAGTATTTTTGTGTTGTTTTTTTGTTTTCTGTTTCTTTGCTCGCATGGCATTTTAGCGATCTTATTTGTTAGCTTCATTATGTTGGGTACTGACTTTTAAATGTTTTGTTTTGCAACAATAATTGTTTTTGTATGTTTTTTTGTGTGGACCCCAGGAAGACTAGCTGGTTGCTATGGCACCAGCTAATGGGGATCCATTCTGCGCCAAACCCGAGATAGTTCGGGTTTGAGATCCTTTTTTCTTTTTTTGATTTTCCCATTCTAAACACTCGCATGGACCTGCCTGTGTCTCCCTGGCACCGCTGCTTACGTTAAAATTGCAATGACGATCGAATCCCAACAGGTGGCAGTATCGCCTACCTTTTGAACTGGGTCTCTCAGTTGTCTATCAGTGGCTCAGTGCCTCGGGCTGCAGGAATCCCCTCCCCCTCAAAGTGAGCAGCACACAGCCATCTGTCGCCGATTTGCTTGCCTGAAACCTATTGTTTGCCGTATTCTAGCCAGGCCCAATGTACACCGGTAATGGCGATCGCAATGGAACTACTGAGATTATTCATTTTGGAGTACCTTCTGACAAGGGTAAGGTCTATTTGAGGTCTATTTTAACTAACCTAAAACATGCTTTTGTATTGTTCACAGCGTCGTATTTTACCGAACCTAAAACATGATTTTGGTAACAATCGCAGCTTCGTAAAAACGACCCCCCCCCTCCCTTGATGACTTTGTGTGGAAACATCTATATGGTATATACCTTTGATTTGGAAATAATATAGGTTTCAGGCGAGCAACCCGAACGATTTGTGCATATAACACGTCATATCTCACAATCTAAAAAATGAGAATGGATTATTTTGAAACGGGGCGATGTTTAGCGTGGAATAGCGCACAAACGAAAGTATGTAGAAATGAACTGGTTTGTCCCTGTTGGACTATAAATAGTCTCCATAGCTATAATATAGAATATACAATGGGTCCGCAAACATTGTGAAAATGGTCAATAACGCTGGCGCCAGGGAGTAAAGATGGGAAAACAGCGTGGCAGTCAATGAGTTAATAAAATAAAATAAAATCACTCAAGACTGTAGCACAAGTTTGATACTGTTTGACAAACAATGTTACTTACCCTTAGCTGACAGAGTTGTACCCTTCCTGCTGACTTGTTGTACACAACTTGTAAGTCGCTTTGGATAATCGAAAATTACCTCAAAATCTAAAATTCTTATTGAATCTGAGAATGTATGTATTGTTACACCTCTCCCAGTGAGCATCATGGTTTTTGACGTATTTCCCCCCAAAATGTTATCCCCCAAACATTCTCAAGTCATGAATGTACTTTCCCATCTAATAATCAACCTTTCATTGTCAATTAAAGCCAGAAAAACAATGGTCTTATCCCAGGTTAAACATCCTGGGGCAACCAGATCCAAACCAACCATGTAATGGGCTCTCTGCCATGAGATGAGATATTTGATAGTCATTGTGTCAAATGCCGGTTTTCAGCGGTACAGACAGGGCTTGTAAAACTCTGAGTGGAAGCAGACTGAGTTAAAGATAGTACTTAACTCTTAATGAGTTACATAGGTTGTTTGGTATTTACAGAGAAGGGGAGAAACCGAGACGTAGAACTCAATCTCCATCACCGGCTCTGGGAAAATAAGCAGACATGGAACTCTACGCAATTAATGGAGTGAGACGTAAAATTCCTATTACCAGTAGAAGTAGAAGAGGCTTATTTTGATTGAGCAATATATTTTTCTTAGAAACAAACATTAAAAGATTGTTGTTATATTTTGGGTGCATACTGATGACATATTTCACCTTTTATGATGATTTACAAACAAGGGTGAGCCTTGACATGAAATTGAGAAAATATTTCACATTCCTGATATTTTAGCAGTTGATTGCTATGGTGACCAGTGATGTCATCGGGGACATTGAATCCTTGTGTTGTGTTAAAGGGACACGCCAACTTTTTGGGAAATTAGTTTATTTGCCATCTACCCTGGAGTTAGACAAGCAGATACATACCCATTTCTTCTCTGTGCATGCATTAGGCTTAGGGAACAGCTGCATCGTTAGGCTAGCTTAGCATCATTCACTGGAAGTAGATGTGCCAGTGTAGCCTAGTTCCCAACAGTCACAAAATACACTCCAAATACAACTCCAATACTTTCCTGTAAACATGTTGTAACCTGTGTATTTACCACGTGAAATGAAAGAAGAAAAAATAATTAGACATTTGCGTTTTCTAAGCAGATATATACTCGGAAATGTTTTTTGCCGAACCACTGCTGCCCTGTTGCTTTTGGGAAAACAGGGCTTTTTTTTGGGCACGGCTGGGTAGCGCAGTGGAGAATGCACTCGCCTACCACCGCAGAGACTCTGGGTTCGAATCCAGCTGTCAGCGGTACCTCCGGCTTGGTCAGTCGTCCCTACTAACACAATTGGCAGTGTTAGCGGGTGGGAAGCCGGCTGGGTATGTGGTCGTTGTAAACTGCGGCTCCTACTGGTTGGTCGGGGCGCCTGTTCAGCAGGGAGGGGATCGGGAGGAAATAGCATGAACCTCCGCATGCGTTACATTCCCCCAGTGAGACTCCTCGCTGTCAGGTGAAAAGAAGCGGCTGGCTGACTCCACATGTATCGGAGGAGGCATGTGGTAGTCTTCACCCTCCCTAGGCCGACAGTGGGGCAATGCGCGCAACGACCAGGAAGGGAATTGGCATAACGACTAAATTGGGATGGGAGGAAAATACAGAAAAAAATGAGAACAAAAAATAGATAAAAAAAAGAAAAACAGGGCTTTTGTGCCCAGGGAACAGTGGTTTGGCAAAAAAAATATCCGAGTATATTATCTGCTTAGAAAACTAAAATGTTGTTTTTCATGTGGTAAATACACAGGTCACAACATATTTACAGGCAAGTCTTGGAGGTGTATTTGGAGTGTATTTCGTGATCCGGTGCTATTTGCGCGTATTTAAATGAGGTAATATGGGAGGAACATGTTCCCCTTTCTATGCAAATGAGCCTCGTCCAAAAACACTCCCAATTCACAACGGTCGGCGCAAATTTCACAGCACAGTTAAAGCGATGCTCTTCTTCAGAGATCTGGTGGTACCTAAGCGCATCTATAAAGGGGGCCTCATTGCCACTTGCCTGCATCATTGCCAGCGTCTCGGGTGATCATGACAGCAGTAATTGTTGCCAGGCGAAGGCATAATGCCAGGCGTGCTCGTGAAAGTATATTTCTAATGAGAATATCACTTTTTGATTTAGGCAAGACCGAAATCAACCAGAGACACAGGTTGCCACCCCAAGCAATTCTTGATCTACTACTAGATTAAATCAATTAGGATGATATTGAGCCAGCCACCTTTCCATATTCAACTTTGCCATGGCACTGCCACTGACAACATGTGGTTTCTTTGTTAGTGGGAAGACTGGCATTGCATGTGTAGACACTTGAATGTGTCTGATAAGACTCTCTGAGATTTACTTTTAGGAGTACTGCCACTAGGCGGAGCTGCGGGGCAGTCAGGCTTGTGGTCAGAGGAACGTGCTGCGCGCGGCGTGGAAAAATATGGGTGATTTTGCGCAAACTCCCACATGCTCGCCGGTTTTCCGATCAGCGCAATAATATTCAAGGAGGTAGGTCTCATCGTGGGACACAAGTTCCCAATGCATTGTCCTGTGGGATTATGCCCCCCCTCGCGGCAATATTAATATAGGGGCGGATTTGCGGTGATGGAGAAATGAATCAGAATCAGAAAGGTCTTTATTGCCAAGTAGTTTTCACATACAAGGAATTTGCTTTGGTAATTTTCAGTGCGACATTCAAATCAAATCAAATCAAATTTATTTGTAAGGCCCGACAACACACGTTAATGTCCCCATGGGCCGTACACGTCTTCTTTAAACAAGTCAAGAAGAAACATAACAATAAGTCAAGAACAGAACAAGAACACCATAAGGTCCAACAAATTTAAAATAAATGCAAATAAATGAAAGAATGCAAGCACTCCCAGACATACCCCACGCGAAGGTAAGGAAAAACTCACTAAAACCTAACAATAGGGAAAAATGCTCCACAGGCAGTGTGGAGGAGAGAAACCTTAGAAGGGCCATTCAAGGGGGGATCTCCCTTCTTAGATGTCGGTGATAGTAGTGTTGCAGACTAACAGTTGGTAAGCATGCACTCAAGTGTGTAGTGAAACACAGATGAGTGCATGCAATAGCAATTGAACATTTTGAAAGATTAAAGATAGAGCTGATAGCGATAGCAACTGAACATTTTGAAAGATTAAAGATAGACCTGATAGCGAATCTATTTGAGGCACAGGGGCGGCGCAATAAGGGTCGTGTCCTCCCCGTCTTAATCACGGGACATTCAACACTCCGGTCATTGCTCCGAGACAGCCGGAGACAGGGAGACAGGAGGGCACGCAGAGAGGGTCGCATCCTCCCGGCCTTCATCACGGGACATCCGACACTCCGGTCAGCACTCCAGAAGGTCAGTCCCCGACCATGTGAGATCAGGGTAGGTTGAAGGAGAGAGAGAAAAGATGGGTCTTAAGCAGGGATTTAAAAGCTTCGACAGAGCAGGCGCCCCTGATGACCGCAGGCAATTTGTTCCACAGGTAGGGAGCGTGGTAGACAAAGGCTCTGTGGCCGGCGGATTTGTTTTTAACCCTAGGACAGAGGACGAGCGGGAGAGTATCGGGAGATGAGATCGGATAGATAGAGCGGTGCAAGCCCATAAAAAATGTTGTAGGTGAGAAGTAGCACTTTAAAGTCAGATCGGGCTTGAATAGGAAGCCAGTGTAGGGCGGACAAAACTGGTGTGATGTGATAAAATTTCCTAGTTCTAGTTAGTATCCGTGCAGCCGCATTTTGCACGAGTTGAAGATTTTTGATAGGCCTGAAAAAAGGCCTGAAAAAAGTGCATTACAGTAGTCCAAACGTGATGAGACAAAAACATGAATCAGGGTTTCAGCATCAGTCAGAGTTAAAATGGGGCGAATTTTTGCGATATTATGAAGATGGAAGAATGCAATTTTGGTGACATTTTTTATATGTGCATTAAATGAGAGGGAGGAATAAAAAATTACTCAGAGGTTTTTTATGGTGGAGCTCTGGGATACATGACAAGTATCAAAGTTGAGGGAGATGTCCTGAAACAGGCCTCTGTGGTTTGGGGGGCCAACAATTAACATCTCAGTTTTATCTGCATTAAGGAGTAGAAAGTTTTGCGACATCCACTTTTTGACGGCAAGCAAGCAGGCCTCAAGGTTTTGTAGTTGGGAGGAATCATTTGGCTTAATAGGTATATATATGTAGCAGGGTGGATTATCCCTGCTTTATGGGAGTGGTTGTACACGGCCACCTGGTAGCGGGATGCAGTAGAGTTTAATCTAACTGAACCCCCGTCTTTGGGCCCGGAACGTCGAACTGGAGGTCGGTCAGCAGGAGCGGATGGGGCCCAGGATTTACTAACCTGGGGGGTGGTACTCTGGTCCTCCTCGCCCTCCAGGGCGGTCAGCAGTAGCTCTTCCCCCAGTACCTCCGTTAGCCCTCCCACACCTGGTGACTGTTAGCTGACTAATGATTTTGCGCTCCCCAAAGCAGTACCCTTCCTTAACAACCTGCGGAACCTTTAACCATGAAATACGAATATGGTGGGGAAGGGTTAAATAGTAATGATAATAATAATATTATTACTCGGGCAACAAGGGTTAAAACACGGGCTCAGTAACAGACACACACACCATGCTCCCATCTACGTCTCCTTTATATAATGCCTGGTCAAGTATCAGATACAGGGTTATATCTTATTGCACGGTTAATATACCATAGGTTCACACTAGGCACCGGGTGCTCTCACTCGACAATACAGGGGAACGTTATTCCCAAAATAGGCACCTTGTGCTCGTTCCATTAATACTACTGCCCCGCTTTGCGGTGGGGAAGACCAGGTACATGTTAAAGGAGTTCAATGGGAAATTCAATACAGTAACACAATTATTACCCTCAAAAATAAATGACATGTGGGCCCACGTTACCAAATAAAAGGTCCTAGCTAAAGCCGGCTTAAAATGGTTGGGGTACCCCTAGACACTGCTGCTAGCGTTCGTTTCGAATTGATATTGTTTTGGCACTCGGAGTACCGCTGTACTTAACAGAGATGGCGGGTCCACTCTCACCACCACTCATCCGGGTGACAAGATGGCCGTCGGGCGATCCTGCGATAACAGCCAGCGGGCCGGGGTAGACAGCAGGGGTAGTGGCAGAGATGGAGGAGCGTGCTGTGTTGTGGCGGCCTCTGCTGGAAGAAGAGGTGTCCTCGGCTACGTCGATGAGACGTCCACTGCGGGGCTGAGGGCTGAGCTGGAGCGCGCTAATCTGTGGGCTACCTTAAACACAGCTAAACTGTGGGTCTTGGTGGACCCTCCTGCTGTCGCCTATACAGCTAACGCAACGTGGCTATGTACACCACCTGTCTTCGGCGACGCTCGCCTAGTGGTACACTCTGAGTCACTATAGCCGTTAGCCACCAGCTAATATACTGCATAAACTTCTAGGATAACCCGAGGTATTTACTGAAGTTTGTTCTTCTTTCCGTTTCACTATTCACACACTTCACTATCGCTTGTAATTCTAGGATAACCCGTGTTATAGCAGAGTTTCTCTTTCTCTCCCGTTGCTCTTCAACGGGGCTCTCCGAGAGCACACGTCCGTTCACGTTCGAGTTCACTGTCGAAGAGGACTTCCTCGTGTTCCGCCCTCCAGGTAACCAGCTTCTCGCTCGCTCGCTCCTTCCTCCTCTGCTCCGCCTGCCACCACCGCCCCCTGCTGGCGACCGCAAACTGGTCCCACAATGGGACACTCAAGGCAGGAAGAAAGATGATTTAGTGTCACGTTAATAATCCATATCGAGGCCGGAGGGAAGAAGAGAACCTCACGTTATTGGTCCGGGCGAGATATCAAAGAGAAACACTGGTTATCATGTCTTTGTGCACACAGGGGAAGTAAAAGGTTACGTCAGCACTTCTGAATTATAGAAGAATATTCAGGATGCTACATATAATTGGGTGTCATCAGCGTAAAAATGAAAGTTTATGCCAAATTTGCGTATAATATTGCCGAGGGGTAGCATGTAAATCGAAAATAGCAAAGGGCCAAGGACAGAGCCTTGTGGGACACCACATTGCACTAGGAGGTTCTCAGATGTTAAATCATTATAGACCATGCAGTGTGTTCTATCAGTTAAATAGGATTTAAACCAAGCTAGTGCGAGACCCCGAATGCCAACATGATTCTCAAGCCGACCTAGAAGAATCGAGTGATCGATAATGTCAAAGGCTGCACTGAGATCAAGCAATAAGAGCACAGAAGTGAGGTTTGAGTCAAGAGAGAGCAGTAAGTAATTTGTGACTTTGGTAACCGCCGTTTCGGTGGAGTGTAAGGCTCTAAAGCCAGATTGAAAAGATTCATTAAGATTATTGTTTGATAAATGGTCAGTAAGTTGCGTTGCGACGATCCGTTCTAACACTTTGGATAGGAACGGAAGATTGGAGATGGGTCTGTAATTTTTCAAGATTAGAGGGTCGAGGTTCGGTTTTTTAAGTAGTGGTTTAATGACGGCTGATTTAAAGGACAGGGGCACCACGCCAGAGGACAAGGAGGTGTTGAAGATATTGAGTAGGGCAGGGCCTAGAGTTGGGAAGAGTTTTTTGATGAGAGTTGCTGGAAGAGGGTCAAACAGACAGGTTGAGGGTTTAGCCGCGCCAACCAATTTAGAGAGGGCACTAAGTGAGACGTTTTCAAGGCAGCATAGCGTATGGCTGGAATCAAAGTCAGGGGGAAGGCCCATCAGAGGTTGGGAGGGACTCTGATTGTTGAGTAAAGCAACAATTTCATCTCTAATGAGGTCAATTTTCTTGGTAAAGAATTTCATGAATTCGTTAGCCGAGAACGCATGGTTTAGGGCACTTGGTTGTTTCTGAGTAAGTTTTGCAACTGTGTCAAACAGAAACTTTGAGTTGTTTTTGTTTTCATTAATGAGCCTGGAAAAGTATGAGGTTTTGGCGAGTGAGAGTGCCTAGTTACGTAAACTATCATTCCAGGCAAGGCGGAATACTTCGAGTTTGGTCGAACGCCATTTATGTTCAAGTTTGCGACAAGCTTTTTTAAAGGAGCGCGTTTCCTCCGTAAACCAGGGAGTTTGTTTTTGCAGAGCACGTTTAATTTTAGGCTTAAGGGGAGCGACAATGTCGAGCGTGCTACGAAGGGCGGCGTTAAGTTTGTCTGTAGGAAGGGAGAGAGGGTGTCTGGTAGGCAATTAACTAGAGTTGGGACAGTTGAGGCGTTAATAAGACGGCTCATGTAGGATTCTACACTGTCTGGGCGAGAAACCGTCAGATCAATTAGCAGACATTAGCAGACAGACTTTAACAGACAGATACAATAAAGAGATGGAGTAAAATCAAATGAAATATGAACTAAGTTAAGCACAATAGAATATAATACAAATACATATTTTTTTTTTTTAGTACCTACATTTTTAACTGATGTGTGATTAATATGAGATTAATCACAGTTAACAATGGACAATCATGTGATTAATTGTGATTAAATAGTTTCATAAATTGACAGCTCTAATTGAAACACATCTGTTATAAGAGAGACACACACTCGGGCACGCACAAACACATCCACACTCTCAGGCACGCAGAGACACATCCACTCCCTAGCAAACAGCTTCACCTCCACAAAAGCCTGCCGTGCGATGCCCTGAACTGTGGGTATACACCCTGCATGTCCCCCCTGTCTGTGTCCTGAATGAGATACTCTTGTGTTATTGCGATGCGGTCTGAATTTATACGAGTTGCACAGGAGACAGATTTGCTCAGAGCCGGCCAGCTCTCTCTGAAGTTGACATTTTATGATGTCAGGCTGGCTGTTCTGGCCCAGAAGTAGGAGCCTGAAGATGATATCTGCTAATGCAAGTCATGCGCTCTCATTTCACTACATGTTGTTAACGATGCAGACTAAAGGATGATGTTCTTGTTTATTTGTTTATAGCTGTGATACTTTTGGGAGCCTGTAGTTTAGCAGCCTGTATTTTAGCAGCATGTATCACTGCTTGCCCAGAGGCTAGAGAGGACTCATTGTGAACGTACGGTTATGTATATAACCATAGTTATATGAGTAAAGTGACGCTCAGCGTCATAGTGCAATACTCTCCACTTCAGTACTTGCACTGAATAAAAACTCACAATGTACCTTTACATACCATCATCTGTCTGACCACACCCCCATCCGTTACCTACATAAGCAGGGGTGTGGCCATACCCTCATCTCCTTCCCAATCTTTCACCACAAGGCAAGATCAAGGGATCCTCAGGGAGTCCTGACACTGAGCATCATACTCATATAACTATGGTTATATACATAACTGTACGTTATATTATCGTATAGCTCTGCTCAGTGTCATAGTGCAACTCAGGAGCTGAGCAGAGCTGAGCTCGACAAATGTACCCCGCTGAGGCCCCCCACAACCATCAGAACCGGGGAGGACCCGAGCCCCCCCGACCCTCCCTAGCGGAGGACGGGAGGGAGACGGATCCGACTGCGCGAAGAGGAGCTTGAGCAACTCAACGCACAGGGTGAGCAGACCGTGGGAATACCCACGACTACACAACGCACAACCCGCATGCCACTAGGGAACGAACGGAAGGAACAAACCCCCGTTACCACCCCTAACATCACAGGGTCAAGAGCAAAGCCCAACCCCGTGGCAAGGCCGTAGCAGCGGAGCGCGAAGGAGGACCCAGACCCAGAAGAGACTGGACCCCCCCGGAAAAAGGGGGCCTGGAGAGGTCAATGACGCCACAGCATCGAGACCTCACCAGGTGGTCACTAGTGACACCGCCCCCCACATCGCCAGCATAGTCGGACAGGGCCCATCCAAGAGCAGACCCTTCCCCCCAATAGCACGCCGCCTGGCTCACTGACCCTGGTATACTCAGGCAGTCACACATCCAAGCACAACCCAGGCCTGAACCTATACCGCCTCCGAAATCGAACGAGATCGGGCGTGTTCAGGTTGGCATGGCTGTAAACTCGAAGCACTCAAGAGGCTACACCTACAGCGGGAGCAGGCAGCGCACCGGGGAGACGACCTCCAGAAGAGGTCGATCCCTCAATCCAGGCAACAGGCACTTGACCTGAGCCTGGAGCACTGCGGACTAGACAGGCGCCAAAGGGGTCTGCTGAAACAGCACCCCGGCGGACGGGGCTTATGCTGTTATTGTTGCGCACCATGTCACAGCCTCCACAAAAAAAAACGACTCTGGCCTCTGTAGTTATGTCGAAATATGCATAAAGTTTAACCTCACCGAGTCCACATGGCTTTTTTACATACAGTTAAAACTTTGTATGAGATCTCACGGTGTTCCATTACACATACCAATTGAACACCACAGATACCACAAATTTTTCTATGACAGAAATACATTGGGAGGTTTTGTATCAGGTTTTTATTCACAATTACTAACGTCCTCGTACGAAACCCTTCAACTAGACAATGTCTGGAGGAGGGATATACCAGACCTGGAAAATGACTTTGATTGGCAAGGAGCCTGGGCAAATGTCCGACTTACATCAAGGAACCCGGATCATCAACAAATCAATCTGAACTATATTCACAGGACATACTTGACTCCTATAAGGCTGTGCAAAATGGGGCTTATACAAAACTCCAAATGCTCCCAATGTACAAATGGGGACGAAGGAACATTTATGCACATGTATTGGGACTGCCCACCAGTTAAGGCATTCTGGGAAGATGTGTCCCAACAATTATCAATACTCGTATTTTGGAATATACCTGTACACCCCGCGGTATTGCTATTGAATGATGTTTTTGAGTTTGCAGTGAACCCACAACTAAAAAGATTGGTTTTATCGGGTATCACAGTAGCTAAAAAACTGATTGCATCACGTTGGTTTCAACCGGAAAAAATTTGCCGAAAAGTGTGGTTTCTTACATATCTTGATGTGATATATCAAGAAATATCAACAGCAAGAATTCTAGGGCTCAATGAATCCAAAATGTTAATGTGGTTAGAAGTGGTGGAGAGAATAAAAGCTAGCCTATAATGGTGATGTCTGGTTAGGAGTGAGGGATAATGGAGGTAATATCCAAGAGGGGGTCCGGGAGGGGGGGATTTGAGCTGGAGCATATGTGTGTAGGGTTTTAGAAAATAGGTATTCGGGGTATATTATATACTAACATTTATATAATTGTAACTTCGCTGGATATACACGGTATACGGTTAAAATGTTATTATTGACTATTTTTGTTTTATCCTGTTTCTGTACTTGCATATATTTTAACCACCTTTACTGAAAGTTTCATTATACATTGTGTGTTGAGTACTGACTTTTAATAAGTTTTGTTTTGCAATAATAAAAAAAATTAAAAAAAAAAAAAAAAAAAAAAACGACTCTCTAGAGGGGTCGAGGCAGAGAAGGCTGACACGATTGGCAGACGTCATGAAACGTGCGGGGGCACACTCAAGCGGCCTAACCCGAGAGTTGACTTCGCTACCAACACACCAGGGAACCAACCACCAAACCAAATGAGGCGGTTGTTCCTATAACCCCTCAAGAAAAAACTCCAAAACACAACTGCAGGTATACACTGGCTATACCGCAGTACAAGTGTTTCAGTTTTCAAACAGGGGTTATCCCAGGCCTACGGGTCGACGAAACAATTTCGGACCGGGCCCGGCGGACCGGAACGTACACAGGGATGCCAGAAGAGTTCCATAAGAATCACCTCAACAGCCCCCTCCCAGCCATGCTTAAGCAGGAGAAGAGAGGGGCGAAAAGAATGGAGAAGGACCAGGCCCCCTTAGCGCAGCGCAAGGTACAACACAACATGGACCAAGCAACAGTGAGGGGTAATACGTAGTAACACACCATGAACATCTCCATAACGTCAAACCCTGCAAAACCCGGGCCGACCCGGCGTTTTCCCCCCCGAAAAAAGCACAAGTCCCTCAGGGTACCAGAACAGCAGATCTGTGTCCCCGGCGGACAACGGGTTAACTGACCTGGACCGGCGCGACCAGAACCAGTCCCGTGCCCTAATCATGCCGACATCCCCAACACTAGGAGTGGGGTAGGTACGTGTGTCGATCCAAAACAGTATAGAGGGCGCCACCCAGACGGTCCCTTTCGTACCTCGCTCGGTGGCCCACCCCAAGGGCGTGAGACCCCTCTACCTATGCTTTGATCTATTCCGTTAACATCCCCCAGATATGAACGAGAATTCATCGAGACAACACTGGCGCTCGGAAGAGACAAACTCCATCCCAGTCGCCCCATAAAAACGCAGTTTTAATGATGAGCAACCAAGGCGCGCAAGCCCATGCGTGATTCCTATGAGAAGCACCCAGGGCCAGTTCTATGTACACGTCGAGACCCAAAACACATCAATGGATAGTCTAATAAGACACCAGACATTGTTCCTCCAAGCCACCTGGGAGAACGACAAGAAGCCGTTTATTTCTTCTTTTCTACAGAAAAGAGAAAAAAGACGGACATGAATCCCATGTGACGCGGCTGAGGGAAAAAAATAATACCCCGTCAACCTACTCCACAAGGAGGGGACGGGAACCCCCAGAGAGACTTCCCACGTGAGCGACAACTTGAAAAGTGAATGTAACATTGAGCCACGTGACCAAAAGGCTCAAGTTACACATATATCGAACATAGCAGAACACCAAGTCCCTACGCTTCGCCACAACAACTTGACAATAACAGAGAACCACACATGGGGCCTGTAAAGAACTCACGGAAGTCAGCGACCAATAGAAACGTTCCCAGTGACGTATTCTATGATGGGGGAATCCCATGACTCAACCGACCATGATAGGTGAGGAGTCAGGGAACCCCCCCCCCCCCCCCCCCCGTGCCGCACTGACCAATCAGCGCGGCAGGACCGAATGAAAAGAGGGTCAAACCCCCCAACCAATCAGAAAAGAGGGAAGGAGGGGTTTTTCCGGTTACCCCCTTGCGAACCCAACCCTCGTATACGATAATAATAAACAGCCACGATGATACCTTAAGTAGCCAGCATGCTAAATGAACAGCGTATATCCAAACAGGATAAGCTAACCCAACGCACGCTAGCCACAGATGACAACGTCTGTGAACAGGGTTTATAACAAGGCCAAGGTTTATGTGTGAACACGACACCCGTGTTTTATGTTTCAAGAAACACCGAAGATTGATAGAGAGAGACAGTGGTCTAAAAGACCGTGGCACAACTACACACACACAAGTACTTCTGTAGGCCAACACTACAGTGTTGTGGCTCAATACCACTGTTTTAAAGTAACAGAACACACAACTAACCTCTACCTTTATAGGAAGAACATAAGTCTCCAGGCCGAGGAAAGAAAAAACCCTTTCGACCGAGTGTTAGCTACAGGCCTTGCTAAGCACACATATATATATATGTAGCGACCAACCAAAGACTAAAAAAGTCTAGCTCTCCTATCAACCCCACACTAGGCGAAGGATCTACACATCGTATCCCCATCATATGTAGTGAATAAACACACAGTTTGTAACAAAAATACTGTCCCTGCTAGGAGGGACTTTTTATTGTATTGCAAATCATAGATGGGCCGGGGAAGAGAGCAGGGGTAACAGGAGGGGAAGTCACATCAGCGGCACCTGCCACGAGCCGCTTGTGGCTTGCCACCCCGGGGAGCTTTCACCCCGGAGGGACGCTACTGGGGTGCCTGGTCTCGACGATCCCTACCGTCACCTCCGGGCGTGGGTTGGCCGGCTGCGGTGGTCGAGGCGCCCTCTCTCCTCCTGGCCTTCTTCGCCGAAGGGCCAGCAGTGGCGGTGGTAGTGGCGGTGACAACGGTCGCGGGTCCCCGACGACGAGGCCTCCGTCGGACTCCACCGGCGACATCGGGCGGGGGGAAATGGGGCTGGAGCACCGCCCGCTCCTCCTCCATATCCCTGCAGGCTGCGGTCATGAGCTGCATCGCCGACCCGAAGTGCCCAGCATTGGAGAGGGGTGCCGTAAGCAGGGAAAGCCTCTTCCTGTCCGGTACTCTCGCCTGCTCCAGCCAAAGATGGCGCTGGGATAGAGTGGCCAGGCCGCGTATCTTCCCGGCGGCTATGGCCTGCAGCTGGATCAGATGCAGGATGGCTCCGGCCGCCTGGGCGTGCTGAACATGTTGTTGTTCGGTCAGCATCGTACCGCCCGTCATCATCCCGGACATAAACCGCGCTAGCTGCGCGATGTTGGATGTCGCAGCTAGGGTTTGGGTTCCGGCGATGAACGACTGGTCACTCCAGTTGGCCAACTGCCTCTCTGATTTCCCGTGGGGAACCGGCTTCTGCAACGGCTCCCACACCATCTCAGGACAAAGGAGAGACGCCACCGGTCTGTTGTGGGGTCGTAGTGCGTCGGGTGGGGTGCTTGGTGGCATGGGAGGTAGCGGGCTTGGCTCAGTGGGGGGGAGTACCTTCTCTCTCTCCTCTACTGAGCCTGGCCCAATTAAATTCAAGGGACCCGTGTTGCTGAGTGCTCGGCACCGTGTGGGACGGACCTGGAATGTGGGGGAGCTCTATTTCTGGGGGTGGATGGCGGGAGGGAGGGGTCCCTCTTATGGGGGTCTGGGAGGCTGAACGCAGCCATATTCAAGGGGCCCATGTTAGTGCATTGTTGTGTTATGGATGTCATTGTAAGTATTGTCTAAGTGTTGTTTGTCTATTATGTTAATAAAAAAAGAAGACGAAGAGGTCCTTTGTTTTGACTCGAGAGGTGAAATTAATGGAAGTGGTCAGCCATTTTGGATAATCACACTGAATTTTTACCGGTACACACATTACAAAAACCTTTGTAAAACACGAATTTTCCGTGGGATTTTTTTTTTGTATTTTATTTTTTTATTCTTTTTTAAAACAAACATATAAACAAACATGACAACACACGATAAGATATACAAGCATTAATTGTCAGGGCACATCCAATGAGATCACATTTTGGTTAGTTGTTTTATATAAGATATACCCATAATACCTGTTATCTAAAAAAAAAACCTACATACGTATGCTCAGCTCGAAACCCCCCCTCCCGGACCCCACCTTGAGAAGTACCTCCACTATCCCTCGCACCTAACCAGACACTACCATTATAAGCTAGCTTTTATTCTCTCCACCACTTCTAACCACATTGACATTTTGGATTCATTGAGACCCAGAATTCTTGCTGTAGATATTTCATGGTAAATTACATCGAGATATGTAAGAAACCAAACTTTACGGCACATTTTTTCCGGTTGAAACCAGCGTGATGCGATCAGCTTTTTGGCTACTGTGATACCCGATAAAACCAATCTCTTTAGCTGTGGATTCACTGCAAACTCAAAAACATCATTCAACAGCAATACCGAGGGGTGTACAGGTATATTCCAAGATACGAGTTTTGATATTTGTTGGGTCACATCTTTCCAGAATGCCTTAACTGGTGAGCAGTCCCAATACATGTGCATAAATGTCCCTTCGTCCCCATTTGTACATTGGGTGCATTTGGAATCTTGTTTGAGCCCCATTCGGCACAGTCTTATAGGAGTCAAGTATGTCCTGTGAATATAGTTAAGATTGATTTGTTGATGATCCGGGTTCCTTGATGTAAGTCGGACATTTGCCCAGGCTCCTTGCCAATCAAAGTCATTTTCCAGGTCTGGTATATCCCTCCTCCAGACAGAGTCAAGTTGGAGGGTTTCATACGAGGACGTTAGTAATTGATGATAAAATTCTGAAACAAAACCTCTCGATGTCTCTCTTGAGTAGAAGAATTTGTGGTATCTGTGGTGTTCAATTGGTCTGTCTAATGGAACACCGTGAGACTTCAAACATAGCTCTAACTGTTTGTGAAAAAGCCATGTGGACTTGGTGAGATTAAATTTTTTGCGTATTTCTTTATCACTACAAAAACCCTGTTTGTTAAAAATATCCCCTAATGAGTGTATGCCTTGCTTTTCCCATATAGGGAATCTTATAGGTCGTTTTCCAATTAAGAGAGCATTGTTATTGAATAAGGGAGTATGGTTGTGCCATTCTTGTGGGTTAGGATTTTTTTTTTGTGATTCACGCCATATCCGGATCGCATGAGTAATTATGGGGCCAAATTTTCGTTCACAGTGCTTGATTGGTAGTTTAGTGTGTGCTATGTCCTTCAGTCTATGTGGGGCTACTATGTTTTCTTCTATTTTCCTCCAAGATGCTAATGCTTGGGAGTCAAACCATGTTGTCAATGGACTTAATGAGTACGCCTTAAAATATAGGAAAAAATCTGGAAATGCCATGCCACCATCTGCTTTATTTCTCTGTGCGGTGGATCTTTTTATACGTGGTGGTTTGTTATTCCAAATAAATTTGTATGTGGAGGAGTGTAATCTTTTCCAGTAACCCTCTGGAGGGGGTAACGGTAGCATTGAACAGAAGAAGTTGATTTTAGGTAGTACATCCATCTTAACTATTGATATCCGTGCTTGTACTGTGTTCTTAAGTTTTGCCCATCTATCAAGGTCGTCTTTGATTTTGTTTTGGATTTTTGTGTAGTTGTGCTTCACCGTTTGTCTTATGGTAGGGAATATTTCCACTCCCAAGCATCTGAAATGTTTTACCATCGGTATCTGTCCTGGGAGGGTTGTATCTTTTTTTGCAGGGGTGTTAAGTGGAAGGAAAGCCGACTTCGGCCAATTTATCTTAAATCCCGATAAATCACCAAAGTCCTCAATCAACTTGAGCAGATGAGGCAATGTGGTGTTGGGGTTTTTCATGAACAATATTACATCGTCCGCATATAAACAAATTTTTTGTTGTGTGCCCTTGATTACGATAGGTTCTATGGATTGGGATTGTCTTATATATTGTGCTAACGGCTCTAATGATAGATTGAACAGACCGGGACTAAGAGGGCAACCTTGTCTGGCTGAGCGCGATACCGGAAAGATATCGGAGATGATTGTGCCTGTTATAATCATGGCCGATGGGTCTTTGTATAATACTTTAATCATATCGATGAATCCTTTTCCTAACCCCATCCTTTCTAGCACTGCCCACAGATACGACCATTCCAGCCTGTCAAAGGCCTTCATAGCATCCAGGGACAGTATCGCCTTAGGTATGGTATCCTCTTTGTCGGCATCAAGTACGTGCAGTATACGTCTTATGTTCTCAGTGATCAGGCGGCCTCCTATGAAGCCAGTTTGGTCCGGGTGAACTAAAGACGTCATATGCTTTTGTAATCTGATGGCTAATACCTTAGAGTACAGTTTGATATCTGTTCCGAGGAGGCTTACAGGTCTATAACTACCGCACTCGTTGGGGTCTTTGTCTTTTTTAAGGAGGACTGTTATGAGTGCAATATTGTCGGTTTTATGGAAGTTCCCCTCTTTGACTGAGTATAAGATCATATTTAGTAATAATGGGCCAATTATGTCCCAACAAGAAAGGTACATTTCTGATGGGAAACCGTCTCTTCCTGGAGCCTTACCACTTTTCATTGCGGTTATGGCCATCTTGAGTTCCTCTAGTGTGATCGGTATTTCTAACTGTTTAGCGTCATCCTCTGAAAGTTTAGGGAGAATAATTTGATTAAGAAATGTGTCCATTTTGTTTTGATCGAAGGTCATTCCTGATTTATATAAATCGGAGTAGAATACTTTGAATGTATCGTTTATTTTTACCGGATCTGTTACAAGTACTTGTTGTGCTCTAATGGTAGTTATATCTGCAAATGTTGCATTAATTCTTAATCGCATGGCTAATAGGTGGCTGGGTTTGGAACCATGAGAGTACTGCTGTTGTCTTGTGCTGCGTATTTGTATTTCCGATTGTTGTCTGTATATGTCATTGATCTCTATTTTTAGTACGTTAACTTGATTTTCTAGTCGAGTTGAGTTGTTGTATTTCAGAGAATTAAATAACGTTGAGTAAAGCGTTTCCAGCTCATCCAGTTTTGTGTTTTGATTCTTGCACATTTTGGAGGAAAAGCTATCCGTGAAGTCTTTGATCATTCCCTTTACCGACATCCATATTATTCTGGGGTCTTGCACCGAGTTTACATTCTCCCGTTGGAATACTATAAGAGCTTCTTTGAGTTGTGTAATGAATTCCTTGTTGTTAAGCAGCAACGAGTTAAATCGCCATCTTGGGGCTCGGGAGGATAGTATACCAAATGTACCTTTAAGGAGTAAATAACAGTGATCTGATAGTGCGTTGGGTATCATTTCCACTTCATAATTATCAAATAGTTTCTGTGATGCAAAGACATAATCTATTCTGGATAGTGTCTTATGTCTCGCAGATCTACAAGAGTACTTTCGGGTCGTGGGGTTAAGTAACCGCCATAAGTCCTTTACACCTGTAATCTTTGACCAATCCTTTAATGCCTTCGATGAATTCTTTTGTTCGCTGGAAAAGGCGAGGTAAGATTTGTCTATCCTTGGGTTCCAGATGGCATTAAAATCCGCTCCTATTATAAATGAGTAATCGGGAATGTCTAACATTGCATTGGTTAGTGTAGTGAAGAAATCTTCTTCGTACAAATTTGGGGCGTATACCGCTATCAACGCTATTTTCCTGTTCTTATGTTCAATCTTAGCTATAGTTATCCGACCTTCTACATCAGACCATACTCCCTTTAGTACAATATTCAACTTACGTTTAACGACTATTGCTACACCCCGAGTTCTCGTACCAATAGAGGAGTGACTGATATTATGGTATATGTTGTCCGCTAATTTACCTATGTCTTTCCCTAGAATGTGTGTTTCGCTTAGCAGAGCAATGTCCACATGTTCTTTTTTCATCAGTGTGAGCACGCTTTTGCGTTTAAGTTGGTTATTTATTCCCCCGGTGTTCCATATCATTATATTCAAACTAGCCATAGTCTATACATGTTGCATTGTAATTTTTGGTAATGCTTCTAGAGTGCGAGGCAATACTAGATATACATCCCACTAGTGAGGTCCCGTTGAGAGCCGAGCTTAAAAACATACATATATACAAATAAAAATCCCCTACCCTTCCCTCCCACCGAGAGTCGTACAGGATTGTGTTCCATGAACACAACCTTTGCGTATGACTCTCTCCCTTGCACCACCGGATATCCCAGAATGATCCAATTATCCTTAACATTCCTATGTATACCATAGGATCTAACACTCTAAATTCTACCATAAGTAGAATGTCGACTGTGGCTTGGCCACTTACCCGTAAAAAATAAATAAATAAAAATTTAAATGAGATAAACTAAAAATAAAGACCAAAAATAAGCTTCAATTGTCATGCCTTAATCACTTACATTTTATATGAACTTGTAATTTATAGTAATTTATAGTAACCCATGAATAATATGAAGGTATTGAACTGAAGAGAGAGCCTCAATAAATCAGAGAGAGCGGATGAAAAAGAAAGAAAAAAAAAACAAGTAAAAGGAAGAGAACATTAACTTAGATCTTAAAAGAGCATTGCTATGCTTAAACATCTAAAGTATTAATTGGAGAAGTAGTGAAATTATTTCCCATTAATAAAAAAACAATTTTTAAATACGTATATGCAGCATTTCCCCCGACCGGGGTGGGCGATGATCGTTGTGTAGAGTGATCTTTCAGCCGGCCGGCTATGATGGCTCTGTGGTTTGCCTCTAGATAGCTGTTGATTTTTCCCCCGAGGGGCTTCTGGTAGAATGAATGACCACGTATTGCTGATATTCCAGAATGTTCCATATATCAAAGAATGCTTCGATGTTCTAGATTATTCCAATATGTCATTTTTACATTGTCTGAATGTTCCAGTATGTTCTGGAGTGTTCCAATCTTAAATCCAATATGTCCGCAATAATATACACGTCGGGGAAAGTATTCAAAAACTCTGAGCACGTAGGTCTCTCTGTCCCAAATCCTTGATTATTAAAGGTTGTACTATATGGTGACCTTGCATAACTGAGATTTAAAAGGCCATTTATACATTAATCTGCTCCTGTTCAGACAGGAATTTGGCTGCCTCTTCAGGCGATTTGAGGAGAAATTTTGCTCCTTGTTTGTCGACGGCGCGAAGTATTGCAGGGTATATTAGTAGGGGTCTGTATTTCCCCAGGTATAGTTGAGACATCACCGTCTTGAACTTGGCACGCAGTTCCACTACCTCACGACAATGATCTTCAAAGCAGTGTATTGGTACCTCCATGTGTTTCAGATTGCCTTTCATCCTGCGAATTCCACGCATAATCATTTCTTTTATTCTGACTTGGCGCAGTACAACTAATATCACTCTGGGCTTAGCGTTGCTGTCACTGGAGCGGGGTCCCAATCTGAAGCTCTCATCCACCTCCGGTATTTTAGGAAGGATTCCTGTTCCCAAGATTTTCTGTAATTCTGTGGCAAACTCTTCAGGGTTTTCACATTTCACTGATTCGTCCAGACCGACAATGCGAATATTCAGCCTGCGTTTTTGATATTCCATCTCGAATATTTTGGCTTTCTGTTCTTTATTGATTCGCGTGAGCTCCTCCGTTATTCCGCTGAGCTCCGTCTTGATTTCATTGTAGTTCCCCTTCATCTCGGCAGTTAGGTTAACTGTGTTAGCGTCTACTTCTTTGTAGATGTGAGTGAATTTGATTTCGTGGGCTTCCACTACTTTCTCCAGAGCCTCGGTGCGTTTATTCTGTGCTTCGGCGTCCGCTCTCAGCGCATCGATTTTGCCTTCAATAGATTCTTTAATAGCATCTACTTTTTGGGTTATTATCTTCTGTGATTCTGTGATCATTTCCTCCATTCTCTTCTCCATTGTCTTCCCCATTTCTTCCATTTTCCGGATGATATGTTCGGTGTCTGCGGAGGTCTTTGATGGGGTTGAACTTGAAGCGGCCTCTGTCGAGTCAATACTTTCTGCTGCCCGCTGTACGTATCCTGGGTTACGTAGCGGGATCTCTTCGACTAGTTTTTGGTCTTTCCCTAGGTTTTTCCTTGATGGCATCTCGATTCTTTTGGTCAATATATTTAGTTGATAGTCTCAGTTGATATATGCGTCAAGTTTTAAACGCATTAATGGTATATAATTATGATTTTAAAACGAAAAAAAAAATAACGGGTG
This sequence comes from Notolepis coatsorum, assembly GCF_963971535.1. Classification (NCBI taxonomy): domain Eukaryota; kingdom Metazoa; phylum Chordata; class Actinopteri; order Aulopiformes; family Paralepididae; genus Notolepis; species Notolepis coatsorum. The sequence continues at coordinate 83,401,763 of NC_140170.1, forward strand.
AGCAGCTGTGTCACATGCGACCTACTCCATTCCACAGCTAAACCGGAAGTCCAACACTACAGTGTTGTGGCTCAATACCACTGTTTTAAAGTAACAGAACACACAACTAACCTCTACCTTTATAGGAAGAACATAAGTCTCCAGGCCGAGGAAAGAAAAAACCCTTTCGACCGAGTGTTAGCTACAGGCCTTGCTAAGCACACATATATATATATGTAGCGACCAACCAAAGACTAAAAAAGTCTAGCTCTCCTATCAACCCCACACTAGGCGAAGGATCTACACATCGTATCCCCATCATATGTAGTGAATAAACACACAGTTTGTAACAAAAATACTGTCCCTGCTAGGAGGGACTTTTTATTGTATTGCAAATCATAGATGGGCCGGGGAAGAGAGCAGGGGTAACAGGAGGGGAAGTCACATCAGCGGCACCTGCCACGAGCCGCTTGTGGCTTGCCACCCCGGGGAGCTTTCACCCCGGAGGGACGCTACTGGGGTGCCTGGTCTCGACGATCCCTACCGTCACCTCCGGGCGTGGGTTGGCCGGCTGCGGTGGTCGAGGCGCCCTCTCTCCTCCTGGCCTTCTTCGCCGAAGGGCCAGCAGTGGCGGTGGTAGTGGCGGTGACAACGGTCGCGGGTCCCCGACGACGAGGCCTCCGTCGGACTCCACCGGCGACATCGGGCGGGGGGAAATGGGGCTGGAGCACCGCCCGCTCCTCCTCCATATCCCTGCAGGCTGCGGTCATGAGCTGCATCGCCGACCCGAAGTGCCCAGCATTGGAGAGGGGTGCCGTAAGCAGGGAAAGCCTCTTCCTGTCCGGTACTCTCGCCTGCTCCAGCCAAAGATGGCGCTGGGATAGAGTGGCCAGGCCGCGTATCTTCCCGGCGGCTATGGCCTGCAGCTGGATCAGATGCAGGATGGCTCCGGCCGCCTGGGCGTGCTGAACATGTTGTTGTTCGGTCAGCATCGTACCGCCCGTCATCATCCCGGACATAAACCGCGCTAGCTGCGCGATGTTGGATGTCGCAGCTAGGGTTTGGGTTCCGGCGATGAACGACTGGTCACTCCAGTTGGCCAACTGCCTCTCTGATTTCCCGTGGGGAACCGGCTTCTGCAACGGCTCCCACACCATCTCAGGACAAAGGAGAGACGCCACCGGTCTGTTGTGGGGTCGTAGTGCGTCGGGTGGGGTGCTTGGTGGCATGGGAGGTAGCGGGCTTGGCTCAGTGGGGGGGAGTACCTTCTCTCTCTCCTCTACTGAGCCTGGCCCAATTAAATTCAAGGGACCCGTGTTGCTGAGTGCTCGGCACCGTGTGGGACGGACCTGGAATGTGGGGGAGCTCTATTTCTGGGGGTGGATGGCGGGAGGGAGGGGTCCCTCTTATGGGGGTCTGGGAGGCTGAACGCAGCCATATTCAAGGGGCCCATGTTAGTGCATTGTTGTGTTATGGATGTCATTGTAAGTATTGTCTAAGTGTTGTTTGTCTATTATGTTAATAAAAAAAGAAGACGAAGAGGTCCTTTGTTTTGACTCGAGAGGTGAAATTAATGGAAGTGGTCAGCCATTTTGGATAATCACACTGAATTTTTACCGGTACACACATTACAAAAACCTTTGTAAAACACGAATTTTCCGTGGGATTTTTATAAACTTCTGACCTGTACTACATAGGACTTCATGCTATTATGTTTTCCAGCTCCTACCTCTCAGCTGGAACTTAAAAACAGGCATCTGGCAACCACTAAACATCGCTTAACATGGACTGGTAATCTGGCATACCAGGCATTTTCCCGGTGGGCGACGCACCTTGGGGCCGGTATAATTTGATTTATAAATTATTTTTTAAAGTTTGGTCAACGACCGGCCCATAAAGCAGGGACAGCGGCCCATTGGTTAATTTTCTATACTGACACTGGGCTGGCCCAATCATATCTCTTACTAAGCCCCACCCCCTCCCTCTCCACATTGTGCAGCAACAGCTGGCCCACTGCCAGGCAGAGTAGCAGGCATGTGAGCAGGAGGCGAGTCTAGCTACTCCAGGTAGGGAGTAGTACCTTCATGATTAATAGGGAGGTAGTGTGTGCCATGCCATGATGACGTTGATGATGATTAATTCAATTAATGTCAACAATAATTATGATAACATACTCGTAACGCTATCGTAAAGTGAGACCGTCAACTACTGATGGTGGTCTCTCAGTCAGTCAATGTCAAATAGCGCAGCATAAGCTATTGGCATTGTTTTTGTAACTAGCATAGTTCCCTAATTCAGTCGCAACTCCATACTATTCTAGCGTTAACTAGCTAACGTTATTTTGTCAGCATCGTGTTGGTGAAGCCCACGTTGCTGTGAGTTACCTAGGTCCATATCAAAAAGGTGATGTATTAACTGTGTAAACCTTATGCAATATTCATTATTGATATTTGGATACTTGAAATCTGTATGAACTGAGTAGTTAGTATCAAATGAAATAAGATGGAACAGCTGCATGCATTAATTGAATAAACAACAATTTGCTCATTACCAGTATGGTATTAACACATTGAGTGCCACGCCCCTTCCTGGAAGTGACCCCTTCCTTGCCGTCCATTAACCCCATGTAAACGTAGTTGTAGTTTGTAGAGCTAAACCTGTATTTTATAGTATAGCTATGGGTCTAATAACGCCGTCGAGTCTCAGTGAGTTGCTTCTGGTCAACGTGCAAAAAACGGATTCTTTTTTCATCCGTACATTTCCGTTTTATACCATTTTGAATATGAATATAGTTTGGTTGCTTCTGAGTAATTCCAGGGAAACACGTTGTAATTTTTCGCCTGATTATCAGATCTTCCTGAAATCAATGCTAGATCATTATTATTATCCTTCCTCATGCACGCATGCAATGTGGTTTAGACCGGCGTGCCCCCTACCCCCCCTCCTGCAACCCAACGGCAAACAGCCATACACATAAAACACAGATAGCTTCAATCGCGGTAGAAATAAATATCAGATCAACGCAAGCTTTCATATATAGTGTCCTTACCTGGTCTCTGATGTAATGCAAAAAAATGAATCAAATGATCTCATCGCCATTTCAGTTATCCACAGCGATCCTGTCTCCGACGTTGTTGGGTGTGGTAATATTGACATTGAATTTCATAACTAATATGTGTGAATAATTAGAGAATCCATAATGTAAAAGCAGGGCTTAGCCAAAAGTGATATTATTGGTGTTAGACAGACATTCCCAACCCCCACGCGAACAGATGTAATCAGGGGAGACTGTATGTAAATAAGTCACACCCCACAGAGGAAACGGTGACTCACTCTACTAGCAGAGGGACAGCTGGTCTAACCGAGATTAGAGGTCACAGAAAATATAATTACATTATATTAGTTTAGAATGAAAAACAATATTGGAATAATAACAAGATCATAGTAACCTATTAGAAAGTAACTTACAAAGAGGAATACCATTTAGAATGTCACCCGATTATGAAAGTAATAGTGTTATTTCACTCTTGTTATAAATCCTGGTATATTTATCACAGTTATATTATAAAGATTCAGTCTGGTAAATAAAGGTTGGTGCGGTCTCCTATGATGTTTGGTATCAGCCTAGAAGCAATGACTGTACTGGGGTGATATTAGAAATCTATAGGTCATTGCATGAACCATGTACATTGGAAAATCAAAATGGTACACGAAGGAATGTTAAAATGTTTGATTCATTCAGAGGGGGCCACAGGCAGACCCCCCCTCTGTCCAACATGAGAAGCCACAGCCCAAAAGGAGGGGGCCAGGCAGGCCCCCCTGCTGCTGCAGGCAACCACACGACAAGGACATGTTAGTCTGCCCCAACAAGTAGCAGGGCTGTACACTGCGACGAGATTATCGCAAATTGCCCCTTTAATTGGCCGTTGCGATTGGTAAATAATATTTGGGGGCGGGCTTGCGAGTAGTGATTTCAAGCCTTGCATTCGCATTTCACTCCTAAATGATCCAAGGCGTGTGATGACGCTGAGCACTCAGGTATGATCAGCGGGGAAAATCAACTGAGCACTCACTCTGATAGACTGGCTGACTGTCTGATTTAGCTATGAAGAAAAGTAAAGTTAGTAGTAGGGATGGGAATCGATGGTTCCTAACTGGATTTTGGTCATATGCTCCCGAAATTCTCCCGCTGTTTGGCTGCTTCTATGTGCAGTGAAAACTACTCGAAATGCTTTAGAACCTAGTCATTGATTTAGTTCAGGGTTAGCCGCGGACCTAACGCTAGCTAACGTGAGCTAATCAAGCTCACAGAGAGAGATAAACAGCTGACAGCAGGTAGTACAGGTACAAATACAATAAAACAAGGGGTGGGGGCTGTTGTGTAAACCTTGTGTCGCGTCAATCTGGTCCACACGTTACTCGTTCATATCTCAGCCCGTGCTGAGATATGCCCATTCCGCAGTCTGTTAATAAAGTTTTCAATCAGACAGATGTATGGAAAGGCTTTTATTATAACATTCGTTGAGGTAAAATCATTATGCCTCATTTAGTCATCCTGCGGAGCACTGGTCTCCTACTCGTCGGCCGCGGGGAGCTAATGTTAGTAGCTTTGTTGTTGTCAACACACAGGACATTCAGGAAGTCAAAAACTAATAGCGCTTGCCGATTGGTGCTAAGAACAGCAGGGCTGTGCAAGCGGTGTGACGTAATTGGCAGACTCGACTGTCAATCAAAATTATTCTGTTTTCCGTCAGAATGAATGAATGAAAACTTTATTAACAGATTGCATAATGGGTACAATACAGTACAGGAGGATGAAGACCAGAAAAATACTTTCGGCTTTTTTACATAAGGGTCCTCCATTTTCAATTCATCAAAACATTTAGAGACATACAAATATACAGTAGTTTCATAAAAATACTATTGATTGATTGATTGATTGATTGATTGATTGATTGATTTAAACCTTTATTAACATATTGCAGAATGGGTACAGTACAGCTCAATACATACAATTGTTAAGGGGATGCAGACCAGAGAAATACTTTTGTCTTGTTTACATCAGGGTCCCCCATTTTCAATTCATCATATTTCATATCTAAATCATATAATATCTCATTGCTAAATATATGCAATATATAATCTAATAATCCAATAATCTAAATCTAATATATAATATAAAAATGCTAAATGCATGGGTATTTTATTTTGTCTTTAATGTTAGCTTGCAAACTCAAATACTGTCTTGGTAAGCCTCATAATGAATTGTTTGGGGTAAAAAAGAAAAACATCGTGATGTGTATCGTGTATCGCCGAAAGGTCAGAAAATATTGTGATATCATATTTAGGCCATATCGCCCAGCCCTAGTTGGTTCATTATAAAAGATACAAACCTGACAACAAAAGCACTTAAATGTTAAATAAAAGGACCACAGTAATGAGGCAGGAGGAACATATTTTTTTGCACTATAATGGTAAAATTGTTATTTAAAAAATTGCCCCTAAAACATATTTTTTGCCCCTAAATTTCTAATTTAGGGGCAAGTGTGCCCCTAGTGAAAAAGCTTAGCATACAGCCCTGAGTAGACACTTGTGATTGGTTGAACCAGTTTAAAAATAGTGAGGTCATTTAAACCTATAAGTATTGGAGCAGTACAGTTAGTTGGGAGGCCAGCCCACCGGCCCTACCCCAGGGGGTCAGGCTGAGCCTCCATCCACCACCAGAGAATGTGCCGGGCAACAATACATGTAAGTGAATCATGGAACCCACTGTTTGGGTGCTGTTTAGTGTAATCTTAGACCAGGTTTAACCAACCATGTGTATTGATTGATTGATTGATTGATTGATTGATTGATTGATTGATTGATTGATTGATTGATTGATTGATTGATTGATTGATTGAAAACGTTATTAACAGATTGCAGAATGGGTACAGTACAGTACAGCTCAATACATACAATTGTTAAGGGGATGCAGACCAGAGAAAGACTTTCGTCTTGTTTACATCAGGGTCCCCCATTTTCAATTCATCGTAACATATATGACATACATGACATACAGATAGACAGTACTGCTACATCTATACATTTATGACATACCAGATTTGCAATTACAGTACTGTTTGTGATACAAAAAGAGTCCAGAAAAAAAAGAGTATATACATTTGACGTAGAAACTGTACATTGGATTGGGTAGGTGGGGGTGGGGGGGGACTGTACATTGGAGGTGGTTGGGTGGGTGGGGGGGGGGGGGTTGGGTAGGAGTGGGGGGGGGTTGGGTAGGAGGGGTGGGTGGGGGACACTGTACAACTGTACAAACAAAACTGTACATTGGATTATTGACAAGACCATACTTGGTAATTTACTGTACATTGGAGGGGGTTGTGTTCGGACATTTACAGGGGCCAGTTTCGAGTTGCAGTCTCCCTTAGGTGTTTTTTGAGAGTGTTTTTGAAAGTGGGTAGTGATTCACATTCCTTTACAGCTTTGGGTAGGGCGTTCCACATTGATGTGGCATAATTGCGAAACGTGTATTGCTCAGTACATTCTCGTTTCATACATAACATGACTACTATTTATTTGCAGAACTGTCTTGATGTGAAGAGCCACCGTGTCTGGGCTATTTGATTATATAAACCTCATCAAACCTTTTGTACAATCATGTCTTATGATGAATAATTCCTGTATGTACCTGATTGCTAATCCACCTTTGGCCCTTTGGCAAATAAATCAGTTGAGTTGAACTATAGTTCCTTTTGTCTGGACTGCATGTTTATTTCTCATCTGACTAAGTCAGGGGAGGAGACCATGTTTCTATCACTCTCCTTTTCCTCCTTCCAGATAACAACCTCATTGTGCTGTAAATAACCTTAGATATTCATTAAGAATATACCACATGGGCATTGCACTTCAATGGGCAGGCGGGATCAGTAGTCCAAACCATCCCTACAAGCGTGTGTTTTGCCAGAGTGTTTAGGACCCGCCCCCACGCCGCAGCTCTGTAGAGAAAAGAAACAAACCCGTTTCTAACGGGGTGCAATAATGGCCGAAGGGGCGGTATAAGACCGTCTATAATGGCTGGCAGGCGGTATAAGACCGTCTGCCAGCTCAGACACACTCAGAACAGTATGCACAAGGTGCCCCGCTGAATGGCAATAGCGAATAAAAGAAATACCGTGAGAAAAACGTAGATCTACGTTTCCGGCACTCAACGATCGGGCGACAGAATCGTAGTTCTACGTTTTCGGCAACCAGATGGTTAAATTGTACAGCTTTTTGCACATCTTTTTCAGGGAATTCCAACAATTCAATTAAATTAACTGGTACAATGAATGTACCAGTTAATTGTAATCATCTCTCTCCTTATGTCTAATCAAGCCAGGTTGTGGGGGAGAGAGACAGGGAGGAACAGGCTGTAGACTACTTTGCCTGTCCTGAGCCTGCTATGATGCAGGTGTTTTTACATCACCACCCAAAACAAGAGCGAGTGAGTACACTGGTCCACTTGCACTGGTACACTTGTCCATGGCACTTACTACCCAGCTTTGTAGTGGTTTGGGGAATAGTACAGTATGTACGCATATTTAAGCGGACTGCAAGGATGGTGTACTGGTGGGTGGTGTCCGACCGATTGTGGTGGGCCGGTTTGGGCCAAAAATGCTAGGGCAGAGTAAAAAAATCACTGAGCTAGCCTAGGCTAAAATGGCTGCTTCCGCATTTTGACGCAGGAGCGCTGTGATTGCTGGGCGCACCAGGCACGTGACAAAGCAGCCAGCAATCACAGCGCTCCTGCGTCAAAATGCGGAAGCAGCCATTTTAGCCTAGGCTAGCTCAGTGATTTTTTTACTTGTTTATAAAAATGATTTAAAATGTTTATTAGCAACGCCAAGCTTTCAAACCCTGCCGCGTGTGTGTGAAACCCTAATGCAATGGTGGGTACCTTTGAAATTTATATCTGATATATTTTGGACCCACCGCTCGTCTTTAACCAGTGCTTGATGTGCACATTAACATGGCTAGTAACGTGGGAATCAGTGACTGCGTATTCAAGCGAGGCTTGCATCGCAGTCACGAAAGGGGCTAAGTTCAGCCCTGTTTGAAACCATTCTGCTCTAATATGCCCATCCGTGCAGTAATATGCAGATCATGCTGTGGAATTTGGGGGCAGAATCCATCATGCGCATGGTCAAAACGTCATGGTTGTTAAAACATTGTTGATCAAATACAATTTAGATCAGGAGTTCAGTAGAGGACTTGACTTTCTCAGGCCAGGAGAAAGGCTCAAGCACCCCCCCCCCCCCCCCCCTCATTCTGTGACTTCACCTTTTAAGCTTTCTGGGAGAAAAAAGGCCGGGGAAGGGACGACCAGGTGAGGAAAAGGGAGGATAGGGGGGAGGTGTGAACAAAAGGTCTTGAAGGCAACTGCCACAAGGTCAAGGTCACTCACACATCTTATGACAGGTGTATGCCCTAATGATCATCAATTATTAACAGGAGTATGAGTCCATAAGGTAAATCCTTTCAAATGTGCATCCTTAATCCCTCTGAGTGAGTGAACATTAAAATCTCCATTGAATCTGAGTAATACAACGTGACTGTGTAGACCAGGGGTAGGCAACCCTAGGCACGCGTGCCTGCATAGGCACGCGGGGCATTTGCATAGGCACAGGGGGCAGCAGTAAAAAAAAAAAAAAATATAGACATATTTTTTTTTCTTTTTTTTTGCTTTGAAATATTATAGTGAAATATTTTGCACTGTTGTCGCATCTTGTTGAAATCCTCCCACAGGTTCTTTTTACTACCACATATTTAATTGAGACCATTTATTTGTTTATTATTTCAATTTAGCTGGAAATACATTGCTACATCATTCAGTAACATTTGCAGAGCCTTATAACAACAACATTATTACGGTCACCATTGTGACCAGTGGGATTAATCAACACATTTTATTATTTATTTTTCTATTTCATTGAACATTGCACATGTTAAAAGCAATTTTTTTTACTCAAAATGTGAGTATTACCAAGTCAACTTGTGTTCTTAAAACAATGACAATAAACATAGTTTTATTAGGTTGAAATAATGTGGTTGTGTACTTATTTTTCTGTTAACTTATTATGGATTGAAAACTGAAAACCTTAATGCACAGTAACTGAACTATATTTTTAGGTTTTGGTAACTTATTATTATTATCTTTTTTACAGTGTAGTCTTGCGATCAATCAAAACTTATTTACACGATATACCTCACATTCACCCTCCATTCACATCCTGGTGTTCTCCTGGTGTTCTCCATTAGGCCTGTAGGTGGAGCTATGACAGCACACGTACAGTACACACACCGGTGTGTGATGTGTCCAAAAATGAATGGGCAAATGTGAGTGAAATGGTCGCACTGTATGCAGCTGTTTGTCTGCATTGCATTCCCCCCCCCCCCCCCCCCCACTCAGATTTATGGTTGATACAACCATCATAATAATATTGTTAATAATAACAATAACAATAATGATGTAATAATGTAAAAATTATCATAAAAAATACCTGATTATGAGAAAGAAAATGTACGATGCATGGAATATTGTTGAGGCACACTAGTTACAATTATATTTCAAACAGGCACTCCATGTCAAAAAGGTTGTTGACCCCTGGTGTAGACCATGATATTCTAGCCTACTATGCATTGGCAAGATGATAAATAATTAGAGCCTTTTTTTACACACCTGATCATAGACCTGCGTGCTGTCATTTGAGAAATGTATTAACTAGTCGGTTAGGGCGGTTAGGGTAGTTGTATGATACGTAAGTATGATAACCAGTCAGATCAGTTTTAAATATTTATTGAAAACAGCATTGAGACAAGAATAAATATGTTTACATTAAAGAAAAACACAGATACTGTAGTGTACACTGTAAAGATATGACTGTCTGAGAGTTTACTCCCTTTTATAGTATTTTCTGTGATCTGATACTCTGGTTGTGTACTGTAATGCTATTTGGAATTATTTTTATATGTAGGAATATTGGAATATATTAAAAAATGTATGCTACTATAATGTTATGTATGTATGTATTGCTTTGTTGTGTGTGGACCCCAGGAAGACTAGTTGTTGCTGCGGTGATGACTATAAAGATAAAGATGTCAGGGTAACTGAACACAATTTCTACCCCTACAAACAGGTCAGTGATCACTGCAGCTTCAAACTGTCTCTTTTCATTCACAGAAGGATTGTGTACACAAACAAACAGTCAATAATCTCATCAAACAGCCTTGATTTGGTCACTGGGTCCTCATTTGATGCTCCAAAATCTAAATAACTTTGGAGTATTGCTTTGGTGCGTGTTTGGGCCATTTAAAACAACCGGGGTACTTCAAAGAGCACAGATCAGACACTTTCAGTGTGTTTAGGCCACTGATGACCACAACAAAGGGACGTGAACATGTCACTGTCATCACTAGCAACCCACTGTAAACTGTTCCTTTCGTGTTGAGTTTCCTTTTGACGTGAGTAGCCTCTTTCAAAGCATAACTCAGGCCAAATGGAACCACTCGGTTGTGTGTGTGTGTGTGTGTGTGTGTGTGTGTGTGTGTGTGTGTGTGTGTGTGTGTGTGTGTGTGTGTGTGTGTGTGCGTGCGTGCGTGCGTGCGTGCGTGCGTGCGTGCGTGCGTGCGTGCGTGCGTGCGTGCGTGCGTGCGTGTGTGTGTGTGTCTGTGTGTGTGTCTGTGTGTGTCTGTGTGTGTGTCTGTGTGTCTGTGTGTCTGTGTGTCTGTGTGTCTGTCTGTCTGTCTGTCTGTCTGTCTGTCTGTCTGTCTGTCTGTCTGTCTGTCTGTCTGTCTGTCTGTCTGTCTGTCTGTCTGTCTGTCTGTCTGTCTGTCTGTCTGTCTGTCTGTCTGTCTGTCTGTCTGTCTGTCTGTCTGTCTGTGTGTGTGTGTGTGTGTGTGTGTGTGTGTGTGTGTGTGTGTAGAGCTTAAAACTCCAATACGCGTCCTCCTGACGTCCTCTGTTAAGCCGCTGAACCGCCAGAGACCTTTACCTGACCTGATTAGTGTAGCATTCTCTAGTCCTCACCTTTCACACTCCTATGCAGTCTCTACGCCTGTACGTCACAGCCTGCTAAACACATAAACATGTTTGACAGTGGAACATCATCCAACTCTCTGCATAGGAGAATGCGTGCACGTTATATTTAAAGGATAACTTGGCTATTTTGGACCTTAGACCCTATCCTCGGTCTGTCTACCATGAACCTGACACATAGAGACCATCATTTCAATGATCTGTCCAGTCTTGAGATAGCTACAATTTCCCTGCAGGATCTTACTGGGCTACAAAAGCAGACAATGGGCAATCGCAAATCCTTTGAAAAAACAACAATAAATGTGTTTTTCTGAGACGGGAAGCTCAGGGTATATTCTTTCCGGTCTCAGTATGCTCTCCTGTGAAGTGTACCGATTTACGATTGCCCATTGTTTGCTATTATAGCTGCTGGCTAACTACTATATGTAAATCGACCTCTGTTGTGAGCACAATGTCAATCAATCTCTGTAGACACACACTATGAACTAAGTTACCTTAGTCAAATCCAGGTCATCAATATTTTTTGATTGCCAACCTACTAATCACTTCTTGTTACAGTCTAAAAGTGTAAGCATTACTTTTGTACATAGCAATCTATAGGGACATTTCTCAACACATTTTATGAGCTATAATTAGCATTATTTAGGACACCTCTTCAACTCATTCAGAACGCAGCGGCCCGCCTGATCTCAAACCTACCGAAGTCGGCACTTGTCACCCCACTTCTTAGGGACCTGCACTGGCTCCCCATTGCTGCACGAATCCGCTTCAAGGCCCTCAACCTAGCATACCGTGCGGCAAAGGGAACCGCTCCCGCTTACCTCCGGTCAATGGTCTCTAACTACACACCCTCAAGACCTCTACGCTCTGCATCTTCTGGCCGCCTCAGACCTACTCCTATCCAAGCTCCGGGAGGGTCATCAAAGAGAAGTCGCCTATTCTCAGTCCTTGCCCCACAATGGTGGAATGAACTACCCACCCCAGTTAGGACAGCCGAAACACGTACAATCTTTCGCCGTCGACTAAAGACGCACTTCTTCAACCATTATCTGAATAAAAAAAATAAAAATAAAAGAAATTAAAAAAAATATCTAACCCTAACTAACCGTACTGTCATGCACTTGTCCTAATAAACTAACCTACACTGTAGCACTCAACACTTTGATGAACATTGTTGCTCAGCTGATAGAGTTGTGCCCTTCCTGATGGCTTGTCGTACAGAACTTGTAAGTCGCTTTGGATAAAAGCGTCAGCTAAATGACTAAATGTAAATGTAATACCTCCTGGAACCGCTCCTGCCTACCTCCGGTCAATGGTCTCTAAATACACACCCTCAAGACCCCTACGCTCTGCATCTTCTGGCCGTCTCAGACCCACTCCTATCCGAGCTCCGGCAGGGTCATCAAGGAGAAGCCGCCTTTTCTCAGTCCTTGCCCCACAATGGTGGAATGAACTGCCCACCCCAGTTAGGACAGCCGAAACCCGTCCAATCTTTCGCCGTCGACTAAAGACGCACTTCTTCAACCATTAACTGAAATGAAAAATATATATATATATATCTAACCCTAACTAACTTTACTGTAGCACTCAACACTTTGATGAACATTGTTACTCAGCTGATAGAGTTGTGCCCTTCCTGATGATAGAGTGTCTGGTCAGTAACATGGGTCACCATGCAGTAAACACAACATACATTTTCTGGTATCCCTTCCCACTTCATCCAATCAGGAGAGAGAACCCTAAATAGTACTTTTTTCAAGAAATCTTGCCAAGCCCAATTAGTTTAATGCACTGGTAGATTATTTTACTTGTTTCAAACACATATTTGCTTATAACTAAGTTGTATTTCACATTTTTGTCAGACCATTTTTGCAGTGTGGAGTTCTCTCTCCTGATTGGATAAAGTGGGAACGGGATACCAGAAAATGTATGTTGTGTTTACTGCATGGTGACCCATGTTACTGACCAGACACTCTATCATCAGGAAGGGGGGGGGGGGGGGGGATTGTTTACTGCAGAGCGGAGGGACTGGGAGACCTGTGTTACTGACCAGACACTCTATAGCAGTGATGGCTGTCGGAATGGAGAGCTATTATTTTACCCTGTAGACCACTTATTTTAACAAAACAGCACTGAGAGATGAATTTATTTCGAAAATGAATAAATAAAAATGTATAATAATAATAAACAGATTAAAAACAAACAAACAAGCAAAACAGTAATGTTCGAAAAGGAGTAGGATGAAGTGTAAACGTATGTATTCCTACCCCCTCCACACTATATTATCTTATGCAACTCATATTAACTCATTTTCATACAACCCCAATTTCCACACTATGAAAAGAAAATATCAGTAACAATACTAATGATAATCTCGCCGAGCACTAGCCCCTGGAGAGAGAGAGAGAGAGAGAGAGAGAGAGAGAGAGAGAGAGAGAGAGAGAGAGAGAGAGAGAGAGAGAGAGAGAGAGAGAGAGAGAGAGAGAGAGAGAGAGAGAGAGGAGAGGGAGAGAGAGAGAGAGAGGGGGGGGCAAAGGAGACACATGGAGAATCATAAAGAGATCATGAGACAGAGACAGATCGGGGGGTGGAGTGGGAAGGGTGGGGAGTGAATAGTGAGTAATCTGGGCCATCGTGGTAATGGTTTTGTATGGTTTTAGATGCTTTTGAATATTGAATCATATGCCTCGCCTTTCAGATTGTACGAGGTGATAATTCGTAGCACTCCCTAAGCCCCAGTGAGGTATTTAATTTAGCAACAGCGTCAATACAAACACTGACAGACACTGCGCTCCTAGGGCCAGCTGGGTGAGAGATTCATGCGGGATGCAGCAGTGTTTGGTTACACAGGCTTGTAGCAACCCATATGGAAGAGAGAAAGATAGCCCACGAAGAGATATGGCACTGAGTTATTCTTTTACTCTCCTGTCCTCTCAGGATTGGAATAAAGTGGAATCCTTTTTTTATTTTTGCCGCTCTGATAGCTGTATCTGTCTATTAATAATAATAATAATAATAATAATAATAATAATAATAATAATAATAATAATAATAATAATAATAATAATAATAATAATAATAATAATAATAATAATAATAATAATAATAATAATAATAAAATAATAATCTTTATTTATATAGCACCTTTCATACATAGAATGCAGCTCAAAGTGCTTAACAGAGCAAAACATTTATAAAAACACAAAATTTGACAATAAAGCAAAAATAAAGTACAAAAAAGAAAAGCAGGAGTTTAAAATCACAAAAACTATTTTAAATTGCAAAACATGATTCATTTAAGAAAATAGCTAAAAAGGGCGGCTGGGTGGCGCAGCGGAGATTGCACTCGTCACCAATGCGAGAGACTCCGGTCTCGAATCCGGGTGTCAGCATTGCCTCCGGCTTGGGCCAGCCGTCATACTAACTCGTTTGGCTGAGTTAGAGGGAGGGAAGTCGATGGGGTGGTAATCTGGCGTTGTGGACAGCGACTCCTACAGGTCAGGTCAGGGCGCCTGCACAGCAAAAGACAGGAAGTGGTGAAGGCAGTGTGACCTCCCACGCGTTACACTTCACCAATGAGAGTCCGCGCTGTCAGGTGAAAAGAGAGCCGCTGGCTGTCTCTGCATGTGTTGGAGGAAGCATGTGGTAGACCTCAGGGCTCCCTTGACCGACCAGTAGGGGGCACATGCGCACAACGACCTGGGCCCTGTTTCTTGTACGTGGTTCAACTAAGTCGATCAAGATGTCATTATCCAGCTTCAGTTAACCCGATGTTTGAAGCCGGGATTTTCCTGTTCCAAGAAGGTGGATTCAGTCTCGTTAACTCAAGCCAGACTTGATTCTCAGGATCAGTGCGCGCGCCCGCCTCAGCTGAGAAGACAGCAGGTGTCGATCGCAGAAATCCTGATTCTCTAGCGGCATTGATTGATTAATTGATTTAAAACTTTATTAACATATTGCAGTACGGCTCAATCGCCTCGCCGACAAGTTAAATGCGTTATCTATAGGCTAATTTTAAATCCCTCATTACCTCAATCAATCAGATTATATTTCTTTAAACTTGCCTGCTGGATTGAATAATCAAATGAGATCTTGCTAGCGAAAATAATTAGTTAACTGTTATACAGAATTACGATACGGCTCTCTTACCCATTGATTGATGTATAGTCAATCTTTAACATATCTCCAATGTGGTCTAACGGGTTGTTCTTTTGACTTTCACACAGACGACCGGGGTTCAAGACCCTAGTCGTCTCCTTCTTTTTGCAATATAGGAATAATTCAATTTGGTGCACGTTGAGAGCTATATAAAGAATGACATCCTCAATGCATGTAGATTTATAATATTTTAACTTAAAACCAGGCTACTTTGGCGTATAATCATTAATATTATATTCAAAAAAATCATATTGGAAAGACCAGGTTTTGAACCCCGGTCGCTGGGTTGGCAGGCTTGAGCACTACCGCTGGACCACTGTGCCAGATGGGATAAATTCATTGTTTATACATTAATGAACGAGAGACCCGTGTTTAGAATATCCTTTGTTATGAATGAAGTTTATCTCTTTATCCTCATTCATTAATGTGACGTCAACGGCTCATTCAATTTCTCAAATCCGTCAAACAGCGCATCTCATCAGACATCTTAATCCCAGTTACAATTAAAATAACCACATAATGTGTACATCGCACGAGCGAGCGCCACGGTATATATAACGTGCATTATTTAGGACAAAGTGAATTTAGTATCAGCATTTTGGGTCTATTTTACATTTCAAAAGCCCCCTCTGGAAGAATGGAGCACAAAAACGTAATTCAGGATGGTATAATGCAGATCGTAGACTGTGGGAATAGTTTCAGGAAACGACCTGTCACTTTCTTTGCGGGGGCGTGGCTCTGCGTGATCCGGCTAAGTTGAACTTGAACTCTGCTTTCGACCAGGCTCAAACTTTTGGATCTGTTGTCATGGTGATTTGGAAAATCCACGTACATGGAACCGGAAAGTCCGGCTAACTCAGTTATCCAGTTAAAGTTATCCGGCTAACTCAGTTATCCAGGTACAAGAAACAGGGCCCAGGTAGGGGAGGGGGGAATTGGCATAACGACTAAATTGGAATGGGAGGAAAAGCACAGAAAAATCAGGCGGAGAAAAAGAGGATAGAAAAAATAATTGCTAAAAAGCATAAATGACAATAGGGATTTTAAAATCAGCTAAAAGCAAGAGTATAAAAATAGGTCTTGAGCTGTGCTTTAAAGCTATCCACAGAGGCTGCCTGTTTTATATCTAGTGGGAAATTATTCCAAGCTGCTTCGCCATATTTTTTATATTGCATTGTAGGCACCTCGAGCATGTCCGCACTAGAGGACCTGAGGGGGCGGTTTGGAACATATCTATGTAGGCAGTCGCAGAGGTAGGACGGTGCCAGACCATTAAGAGCTTTAAAAACAAGCAAGAGAATTTTTAAATCCTAAAAACAACCGGGAGCCAATGCAGGGAAGCTAAAACTGGAGTAATATGTTCCCTCATCTTAGTTCTAGTTAAAATTTTGGCTGCCGCATTTTGGACAAATTGTAATCTGTCAGTTGTTTTCTTTGGCAGGCCAGAAAAAAGTGCATTACAATAATCAAGCAGAGAGAAAACTATTCAGAATCAATAATAACCCCCAGGTTCTTTACTGCAGTGTTATCTTCTACATTCAGGTTACCCAGTCTACTTATTATTGATTCTCTCTGCTCACTAGACCCCACTATGAGAACTTCTTTCTTATCCTCATTTAGCTTGAGAAAATTCTCACTCATCCAGCATTTAATGCTGGTCAAACAGGTCAACAGCGGGTCTAGAGCACAGGGCTCGTCTGGAGCTACGGAGAGGTATAGCTGGGTATCATCAGCATAAAAATGGAAGTTAACTCTATTAGAGATGTTTATGTTTATTAGGATCCCCATTCATCGACGTGTTGACTATTCTTCCTGGGCTCCTCACAGATATACACATACAAATGAAACATTCAGTATTTCAGTCATATATCACATACATAATTGTTGACAGAGTCACCTGGGGAGCAAAATAACTGGTCATGACAACGAGGTCCTCTTTAGCCTTAACTGGCGTGGTTTATTTCATATGTACATTTCCACCACGAGACCTGCTCTCCTTGAGAGCTAGAGTGAGAGAGACAGAGGGGGAGGGAACATTCCCTCTTATACCTGCTACCTGACGTCAGCTGCTATAGCTGCGTCTCCTTATGCCTATAGCGCCCTCTTGTGGAACAGTTAAAGTGCAGTTATATTCAATCATATTATTACTTACATTTAATTAACACTCCCACTTATGAATGACGTGTACTGTACAACTTTTCCAAGAAAAAATACAGTTCAAAACATCAAAAGAACATGGCAGTCAATATTACATAACAGGCAATATTTTACACACCAAACATGACCCCTGCAAATCTTTTCAATTTCAGTTTGGAGACAGGCTTGGTCATAGCATCTGCAACCATGTCGTCTGTAGGACAGTAAACAAGTGTCATCCTTTCTTCTCTGATGACAGATCTAATGAAGTGATATTTTATATCCACATGTTTACACCTCTGTCGGCACACAGGGTTTCTAGCAAGTGCAATAGTTCCCTGGTTGTCTTCATAAACAACAGTTTTCTTATATACATAGGTATCCATTCCTTCGAGCAGTTGTTCTAGATAAATACATTCCTGTATTGTCAAAGCTAGAGCCATATATTCGGCTTCACAAGTTGATAGTGCCACTGTGGGCTGTTTCTTTGTTTTACATTAAACCAGTGAGCTGTCTGTACCCATACTCACACAATACCCTGTGGTACTCCACCTGTCTGTGGCGTCTGCCACCCAATCTGCATCACTATAGGCTTGAAGCCCTAAGCCCTCGCTGCTCTTTCTGAAACAAAGCTGTTTATCTGCTGTGCCTTTGAGATAACGAAAAACATGTTTTGCTGTAATCCAGTGCTCTTCTGTGGGATCAGCAAAATGCTGTGATAATTTACTCACTACAAAACATAGGTCAGGGCGAGTACATGTTGTCAAATAAATGAGGCTACCTACAGCTTCTCTGTAAATTTTTACATCTGTCAATTTCTGAGCATCCTCTTGGTCAGTGGCGGCTGGTACTATCTTCCATTGGTGGGTCGCAACTCGACGTTAGGTCGAGTTGAAAATGTAACGTAATGTTAATAAATGCTCTGGAGCAATCTCTCTCTCTGTCTCTCGGATCAATCCAATAAATAATTAACACATGTATATGTTGTCATTTTAAACAACTCACCATTCATTCATTCATACATTATGCATCAGCAGCAGCCAAATTAATGTTATAGTTCACAACACAGCAGCGCGTTTTGAAGTGCTATTATCATCTCAGCATTTCATAGCCGCATTTCTCGGAGACACAGGATTGTGAGAGAGAGAGAGAGAGCGAGAGAGAGCGAGAGAGAGAGAGAGGGAGAGAGAGCGAGAGAGAGAGAGAGCGAGAGAGAGAGAGAGAGAGAGAGAGCGAGAGAGAGAGAGAGGGAGAGAGAGAGGGAGAGAGAGAGAGAGAGAGAGGGAGAGAGAGAGAGAGAGAGCGAGAGAGAGAGAGAGAGAGAGAGAGAGAGAGAGAGAGAGAGAGAGAGAGAGAGAGAGAGAGCGAGCGATATCGCAAATCT
This sequence comes from Notolepis coatsorum, assembly GCF_963971535.1. Classification (NCBI taxonomy): domain Eukaryota; kingdom Metazoa; phylum Chordata; class Actinopteri; order Aulopiformes; family Paralepididae; genus Notolepis; species Notolepis coatsorum. Next base: position 83,420,497 of record NC_140170.1, read on the forward strand.
ACCTTGTTGTTGTTAAGTTGACAGCAGGCAGAAGGGCTTGATAAAGTATATCCACTCCATTGTCCAGACTATGTTGATGTCCATTGTCCATGCATGTCCCTCCACACTGCATCCATATATAGCTTATAGCCAACAAGTACTGTGTGAGCTAACAACAAATAGCTGCATCACAACACAACAGCATAAACTCACTTTGTTTAATTGAAACATGGTGGGCTTGATAAAGTGTATAATCCGCTGTTGATGATGTATATCCATGGGCGGAGTTTATGGGGGTGCAGGGGGTGCATTGCACCCACTGGTGGCCGGGGGTGAAATTGCTTTAAAAAAAATAAAAAATCAAGATTATTTTTATTTTAATAAAATTATAATAATTGTGAGAAACAAATCTGAATTCTATTATGTTTTGTTTTACAATACATTCATTTTATAGTAGTAATCATGTCACATTATAAGGCGAACCTTCTGTAGTGTGGCAGTGAAAGGGTTAACGCGCGGCCAAGCAGCAGCAGCAGCAGAATGCCCCGCACGATAGTACATTGTAACGCTTGTACAAAGCCACTTATTCTGAGATGATAATTAATGTATCTGGATAACCAATGCACGGATTTTGTCGAGTCAGGTAGCGTTATTTCGGGAAAATTGATATCTATAGTCTGGTATATTTTTCGTCCACGAAAAATGGAGGCTGTAATAATAATTATTGCTCGAGAGTCTCTATGAATAATAATAATTAGAGCCTCCATTTTTCATGGACGAAAAATATACCAGACTATAGATATCAATTTCCCCGAAATAACGCTACCTGCCCCGACAGAATCCGTTCATTGGTTATCCAGATACAGATGAATTAGCATCTTAGAATAACAAATAACACTAAAAGACAAACGCAACATCTTTTTCTTTTCTTTTCTCCAGCGCGACCAGCACATCTTTCGTTGGATTGGCATGTCTAATAATGCTGTTATTAGAAAATGTGAACTTTTGTTTGTACAGCCTTTGACAACCTACTGTATGCATACGTGTGCGCGGCTGTGCGCTTGGCAGAGTGTTGCACAGTATTTTGTTATTTTTGTATGTCATGTTTGGTACAGTAAAGTGGTCTAGTGGAGCAGCAATATACTTGTTGTGGTCTTTTTATTTTAGTATTTCCTTCTTTATCTTTGTCACTTTGTCAATGATTAAGAGTAAGTCAGTTAAAAATTATCCCCCGTAGTGCTGTGTGTGTGAGTGTGTGTGTGTGCTGCTGTACTACCTAAATAAAATAAAAAATTAGGGGTTAGGGCATTGTAAAAACGCTAAAATAATAAAATAAAGGTCAAAAAAACTGCGCGGGCGCGCGGGTATCGTTCGCCAAGCAGTCGCACCCCCTGGTGTCAAGTTCAAACTCCGCCTATGTGTATATCCAGACCACTGTCCACTGTCCAGACTGCATCCGCCATATAGCTTGTTAGCCAAGTGTTAGCTGTTAGCACCACACAACAACAACAAGTACTTGATTTCTTTGTCCATTTCCACGTCGAACAGACTGCAAACTACCTGGCGTTCTATCGCCATGCTCTAAGACAAACTCTAACCTTAACCAATTTTGAAAGAGTGCCTAAGCTTAACCGTCGAAAGAACTTGCAGTCACGCTCTAAGACAAATAGCTGCATCTCACAACAACACAACTATCTCTACCAAGCTAGAAAACCTAAAATTGGAACATAGAAAAGTGGCGTCAGCCAATCAGAGAGCGTCTCCGCGAAATGCTGCTAAGGAAAAAAAAACTGAAGTCGGCCAATCAGAGAGCGTCTCCGCGAAATGCGGCTACGGAAATTCTTGACGCTGCTGCTTAGACCGCTTCAAATCGCGCCCGGTTTCCAACATAATACATCATATTTCAATGCACAGCGCGTTACGCACTGATTGGCTGCGACGGATACAGCGATCAAACAGTGACGCGCACTCAGAGCGCTATTGCGTCTAGCCCGGGCCGAGAAATACGGCTAGGAGAAATGCGGCAGGAGAAATGCGGCAGGAGTGAGTCACTTCCTGTTCAGGAAAACGAGTATTTTTTATTTTATATATTAACGTTATATTGTGCATTGGAAACACAAACATACTTAAAATGAGTAAATATTATTCATTTTAAACATGTTTATATTATTTATAGGGCTATAAAACAAAAAACAAAAAAGTTTTTTTTTCTTCTTCTTCTCTCATTTAACAGGTGGGTCGGCGCCCTAGCGCCCCCGGTGGCCAGCCGCCACTGCTCTTGGTAGTCTAGCTTTTGATCACATGGTGTTTCCCTAGTTTTACATTCTTGCCTGTCAAAACGATTCAGGATCTTTTCCACATATCTCTTCTGGGATATTTTTACACAACTGGCAGACTGTTCGAAGTCCATGCCTAGAAAATCTTTTAACCTACCTAGGTCTTTCATTTTGAATCTGGTGGAGAGCATACCTTTCACCTGCTCTAGGTTTCTAGTGTTGTCTCCTGCGATGATTAAATCATCCACCCAAATCACAATTATCACTTTTCCTGACTCTTTTGACTCCTTTGTGTACACACAGGGGTCTACTGGGTTCTGTATGAAGTGAAGCATCTCGTTCCAATTTCGCCCAGACTGTTTCAGGCCGTAAATGGATTTTTCTAGTTTACACACTAGCTTCTCTCCTTTCTTCTCGTAACCTTCAGGTTGTTCCATATATATCTCTCTATCAATGGGTGCATGCAGGTAGGCTGTCTTCACATCCATCTGGTGTAAAATCAAGTTGTCTTCAGCTGCCTTCTGCATCACTACCCGTACACTGGTCAGATTGGCTGTAGGGGAGAATGTCTCACCGTAGTCTATTCCTTCCCTCTGACTGTAGCCTTTAGCTACAAACCTGGCCTTGTACTTGTCGTCTGTACTTGTCGTCTAACTTTGTTAGAGTAAAAGTATGATTGTCCTCTAGGGACCTCATCTCCTCATCCATTGCTTTCTCCCATTTTCCTGACTCAGGGGATATCATGGCCTCTTTAAAAGTCTGAGGTACACCACTCACTACTCTGTAGCAGTAATCTATGCTGGTAAGTGTACTGTCATCCTCGTCACTTTCTCTTTGGGCATAGTCTTTCAGATACTTTGGTGGGATTATGTTCCCAGGAGGGATATCTCCCACTGCATGAGGCACGTGATGTCACCCTAGGGTGCTTCCCGTCATCATCCTCTGGGGGTTGTTGACCGTCTGTCTGCATGTCTGTGCTCAGTACACTAGGCTGTGGTGTCTCTCTTTCCTCACACCCTACTCTGGAGTCCAGCTCTGGCTCCTGTGTCTGTGTCTCGTTCTCACATGTTGTCTTTGTGACAAACTTTACTAACCTGTGCTTTTGCACTTTCCCTTTACCGGGATAATAGACTAGAAAAGCGGGGCTGCCCTTGTCATGCCCTACAAAAAGTCCTTTTTCACACCTGGACTCGAGCTTTCCTCTGTCCTGTTGGTAAGCATAACACACTGACCCAAAGTTGTGCATCCTGGCTAGATCACACCTTTTTCCTGTCAGTGCTGTATACGGGGTGGTGCCTGTGTGCTTGTTAAAACACCGATTTCTGGTGTAAGCGGCTTCTTGTACCGCATAATGCCATAGACTCTTAGATAAGTTACCATCTATTAGCTTACACCCAGGGCCGCCTGGGAGAAATGCGAGGCCCTGTGCGAGATTTAAACGCGAGCCCCCCCCCCCCCCCCCAAAAGGTAAAAAAAAGAAAAAAAAATTATATAATTTTTTTTTTTTTTTTATATACAGTCAACATATTCATAAATAATAGCGCTGCCCGAGGCTGGGCATGATACAGTCAACATATAGCAAGAGAGAGCTCCCGTTCTACAGTCAATATACAATGTACAGAGAGAGAGACACATTGGAAAGAAATTGAAATGCTATTTGGCCCTAAACAGAGAGTACACAGTGGCAGAATACCTGAGCACTGTGACTGAAGATCCTTGACTAGGTACAGACACAGCGAGCACAGCCTAGCCATCGAGAAAGGCCGCCATAGGCAGACTGTGTGTGTTAGAAAGAGAGAGAGAGAGAGAGAGCATGTGTGTTAGAGAGAGAGCATGTATGAGAGAGATAAGCAAAGATTACCCCCTAAAGGATATTCAACTTTTAATGAAAGAACAAAACAGAAGGAAAAGATAACTTCACAAAGGCAACATGAATATACATAGATCCAAAAGGACAAAGATCAACACTTAAATCCAAAGAGAAGAGGGTCTATACCAGAGAAAACAAAGCAGCAAGGAGCCAATGGCCGACAGCTAAAGGCTAGCCAGGTAGGCTACTGACACCAGGCCACACACAGCTTTGGCCAACGGCCCAACGCTACCCAAGCTACACAAACGACCAAGACAATGAATTCACACACAGCACATGTCGTATCTCCAAATGTTGTGAAGTAACATATGTTTTGCCTGGAAAAAAACATCGTTATTAACAAAACATTCGGGAGGGGAAGGAAGGAAGAGTGGGGTAATGTCATGATTTTCATTAATCTTACCTGCACCAAGGAACGCAGGGCGAAAGGCCGCAACACAGGTCTCCACGTTGACGAAAGGCCTCTCGCTGGCGGGACAAAAATAACCCCCTGCTATTCTCACGGCTAATGTCAATGGTCGTAGCACAAGCTAACAGCTAACTCAAGGCTAACTGATAGCATCAAACGAACGTTCCCAGCCGAGCGCAGCCGGCAGCTAATGTCGTAGCTAAACAGCTAACTGGCTAACAGTTAGCTCAACCAGGCTATCGCTAACCATTAGCTAACGCAGAAGCAAGCTATGCGGCTACATACAGGTGCCGACACCAGGCCACACACCGTTAGCTACTAGTAGTACTACAACAGCTAGTCGGCCAGTTTAGCTCCAGAGAGAGAGAGAGAGAGAGATGTCCACGGCGGGAATAGAATAGAGTTAATAGAATAGGTTAAAAACTCACCAAACGTCCAAGAGGATGGAGACAACCGCGTGGAGTTGACGAAGTTCATCTGCCAAACGACCATCCTCTTCATCTTGGCTGTATGCGCTGTCTCTAGGTTAGCTAACGCTAGTTAGCCTTTAGCTAAGCTAGCTACTAGCCGACATCATCATGGCTATACCATGACAAGGCTCCGGCCATTTGTCCCACCAGCGAGAGGCCTTTCGTCAACGTTCCTTGGTGACCGACCGACTGATAATGACCGACCTCTTTCTTCGTCTTGGCTGGCATAACTAAGCATAATAGTCAAAAGCTGCACGCGCGAAATAGTCAAACGCAGCTGACTCACGCCGGCGTACTACACATGATGTAACTAACCACTCCCTTCGTTGAAACCAATAGTATGTCTGTTTATTTTTTTTTATTTTTTTTTTTGCGAGGCCCCCCTTCCCGCGAGGCCCTGTGCGACCGCACTGCTCGCACACCCCCTGAGGCGGCCCTGCTTACACCTAGCCATTTAGAAAATAGTGCATCCTTCCCTCTCTGCTATCCCGTTCTGGTGCGGGGAGTAAGGACAGGACGTCTCGTGTCTGATCTTGTTCTTTCTCAGCAGTGATTGGAACTCTTTATTGTGAACTCTGTTCCGTTATCAGACCTTAAGCATTTTATGCTTCCATACGGAGCTACATCTGCAAGGAATTTGTCTGTGGCCTGGAGTGTGTCACTCTTTGCTCTGAGAAAGTAAACAAACACTGCCCCTGTACACACATCTGTGAAAGACTGCACATATTTAAAGCCACCTATGGACTCATTATTTACTGGACCGGCTAGATCTGTGTTAACTAGCTCAAGTGGTGTCTTTACCTTTTCCGTGGGACCTCTGTTCCTTGTTTGAGTGAACTTTCCCTTTATACACACATCACATTCTTTGTTAGGTCTATGCTTTTCACCGTTAATGTGCATGCCTACTGGCACCGCCTGCAGCTTCAGTATATCGTCGTAATTACAATGACCCATGATCTCATGCCATGTCTGAATATCATGACTGACATTACACATATCATTTTCGTTACATTCTGTTTGTAGATAATACATTCTCTTGTACACCTCAATGTTAAACTGTTAAGAGCTACAGGTGTCTCTATCTATCTCAACACCAATTTGAGATAAAAATCCTGTGGCCGCTCGATATCCCCCAGCGAGGTGCTAAACTCGCCAAGTTCTCGAGTCAATTACTAATCCTAATCACGCTTATTTCATAGTCACTGGTTAGTTTTATCCATTTCATATGAAACATAAGCGTATAAGAGTTGTTAACCTCTTCATTGTGTGTAATAAACAGAATGTCTGTTTGGGAAAACTCCTTTCATAGAATAGTCATATTCACAGCAATTCCCTTTCATAGAATAGTCATATTCACAGCAATTCTATGTAATAGGTAGTACTATTAATAATAGTGTAATATTAGCGTATAATATTAATAATTATTTCCATTAGGCCAGGTCGAAAACACACTCATACAAAGGTATCCGCATCAAAGCCATATTTATTTACTCCAACCCGGGTACAGACGTAAGAATTACTGAATAGTCATTGATATAACTTTAGCTAGAAGCAGTAACCAGCAATTGATTTAATCTGTATTCAGGCTACCAAGAGAATAATTACCTCCCGTTTTATCTCAGATGAAAGCAGGGCGCTGCCAGCGTCTTGGAAGATCATGATAGCGTAGTCAACATCTTTAACAATAAAAAACTCTCTGGTTTAAAAATCATCAGCCGAGTGGAGGGAGGAGGAGAGGAGCGGGCAGCTTTTTTGCAATGCATGGACATTTCAATTTTATATACCCAAGTCTGCATCATATCAAAACTTCTTACTATTGGTTTGAAAACATTGATGTCATTCTACCAACCAATCAACACACAATCAGTAAGGATAAACCCTCCTCCCTCTTCCAGTCGTTACTGTAACTAGAAAAGTAACAGATTACTGTGCTGTGGGAAAACCCCCCTAAAAGTCCTCCCATCATATTCATCATCACTGGTCTGAGCTTATAGATATAGTACCATATTTGTCTTAAACACACCGTTCATAAGGTCATTGTCTCCTTTACTAGCAATGCCTATATATAGTTATACAGGTTACATAAGTAGGAGGAAGAATACAAAAATACATCCGTCATAAATCACTGACTTTCAGTGCGCATTTGGCGCTTAGATCAGAGGCCTACTTGTCCTGTTATCAAGCTTATAATACATACTTATATTTAATCCTCTATATATATATGTTAAGGCATAATATATTACATCATACAAGTGCCACAAGACAGAGAGAGAGAACAGGATGTCAATACAAAAAGTGTCACTGTTGTTTGTGGCACTTCAACACCCCCTCTGTCATCCTGGTCCTCCTGACTCTACAAGAACATCTTTACCTTCATTGAAGAACACTTTGGCACCGTTTGCAGTAGCAGATTTTACAGAGAATAGTTCTTGTGGGAACGCGGGTTTGTAGAGGGCGTTCTTCAACGTCACTGTACACCGTCGCCCCTCACTGTCTATGAGGCATACCTGTGCGTCTCCTCTCCCCTGCGCCAACCTGAATGTGCGCTTCCCGTTTGCCAGCTCCATGCTGTGTCTCTCCGACTCGAAGGTGCTGTCAAAGTTCTTGAATCGGTTCCTGTTGTTGATAATGTGGGACGACGCACCTGTGTCCACGATCAGTCCCTTCCTTTGGACCTGCTGCTGCTGCGTTGACTGGGTGAAGTCCTCTCTTCCTGCCGCTCTCCGGGCGTCGTCTCAACTCGCCTCATGTCCACCGCTGCCGCCATCTTGCACACAGCCGCCATCTTGCACGTGCGCGTACCGAGCGCTCTGTTCGCGCTTCTTTCTACACACTCTGTCCGCGTGTCCCGAAGTTCCACAGAAACTACACCAAACGGTTTTTATGCACTTATCTTTTCGGTGACCCTTTTCTCCACATCGCCAACACCAGTGGAGGTTTCTCTATGACAACACGTGAAACACAAATTCACTCATAATTCATAATTATTATTAATTTACATATATATATATATATATATATATATATATTTTTTTTTTTTTTTTTTTTTTATTATTATTTTATTATTATTATTATTTGTTTTTTTATTAGAAAATGCCAGTGAATTTTTTTTCTTCAAAAATTGCCAAAATTTACAGCTCTGAGCAGGCCTGCACTGCAGTAATGACTGCAGTAAATATTCGTGCAGAATAACTGCACAGGTTGACCCAGGATTAAATAAATAATAAATAATAGCCAATCAAAATAGGCTATTAACGTCATCTAAGCACGGTCCGTGCATTTAAACTCTTGCCATTGAATGGGGGATTGAATGATTGACAGCCTTGACATCCAATCAGAGTATGGCTCCTACTCTGCAGCTCTGTAGCTACACGGCTGTTTCTCCCCTCGCGGGATTGATTGATTGATTGATTGAACATTTTATTAACAGAGCAGCCACGTTCGAAACCTCTATATTAGTGTATCTAACATTTAGCACTTTAATAGCAACTTATTTTTCGCCGGCGGGACATCTGTCTATCTGTCCAGGAGGATGACAACATTATTGCAGGTACTGTAAGCAGGCAGCCTAGCAGTTTCTAGCTTGGATGCTAATAACTACTAACGTTATCACGCTAGCTTGGATGCTAACTAACGTAATTAAGCTGGTCATGGTTCATGGTGAGCTGTTTGTTTTATAACGAGACAGCAAATTAATGAATGAATGAAAACTTTATTTGGGTGAATCGCTTGGGTGACTGTCTGAGTGACCACCTGTCGGAGTCGGAGTCCCGAAAATGGAACGTGTGTCACGCATTAACAGAACAATGTTTAGTGGATTTCGACAGCATCCTCACGCAAATGAAGGATCGATTAGATCACAAAAGACTGCTGTTTGTTGCATTGCTGGATTTGCAACTGCAGAGGAGGTCATTGAACGTTTCATCAGAAAAGAGCGAAGGATGGATTTCATTTACAAGGAGCGACAGGGACACTATTTCCTCCTAAGAAGTAACGTCATCAATGGTGAGTGACATTTTTTTTTTAATATTTAGTAGCTGTGTGGGGCGGGTCTGTGTTGATTATGATTTAATTGGCTGTATTTTACTGCATGCGTTGGTATGCGTTCTGCCTTTCTGTGAATAACGAGCGATTTATTTTGGTCCGCCGTGGCCCCCTCCCTCCTCCTCCTCCTCCTCCTCCTCTTCCTCTCTCTCCTCCCTCTCTCTCCTCCCCTCCTCCTCCTCCTCTCCTCTCCTCCTCTCCTCTCCTTCTCCTCTCTCCTCTTCCTCTCCTCTTCCTCTCCTCTCCTCTCCTCTCCTTAATCAGAGTTTCTGTGAGGTTTCTGTCCTTGCTCACTTACTCGCTCTGTTCCTTTAAACCACCTCGCTCTGTTTTCCATTTGTTTCTGTTAATCATTTCATTCCCCCATTCACACGCTTCTTCCCAGAGACATCGTTGATTGGTTCTCTCCCGTCCACACGCTTTTCAATCACATCCCCCAGCTGTCACTGCTTGTCAATCAATCAATCCCGTATTATTTATACCCCGTTTCCCCACTCAAGTTTTGTTGGATCGTTTTGATATTTTCTGTTTGCATTCGCCGTTCCTGCTGCTGCTGTTGTTCCCTGTGCTTTACCTCCAGGATATCCAAGAAGCCTTCCTCTTGGACACCTTTTTCCCGTGGCGACGCGCTCGCTCCGCTGCTGTTCCAGCGCTCTTTACGCACAACGCCTGGGTGAGTTTTTATGACTGTCTTTGATCAAATTCCGTTTTTGTGTGTTTTTATAACACTGAAGATTACCACCTTTTTATCAGACAGTCACTCACCCAGCGGTTGCCTTTTTGATTGTTTCACTGGGATAATATTTTGACCTAACATCTCCCACTGTGTGTTTATCACACCGAAGATATTATCACATTGGATTGTATTTTGGACTTCGCTCTCAGTGTCTATTTTTGCACCGAAGATATTTTTCACTTGGGATTGTGTTTTGGAACATTGCTCACTGTGTGTGTTTACACGAAGATTAGTTCACTTGGATAACTTTTGTTTTTGGGTACAAGTCACCTCTCCTGTTCTCCTGCTCGTTCTACCTGCACCCTGTGTTGTCTCGCTCCCTCTCTCTCTCTCTCGGTCCCGCATCACCTCGGAGATTCTGCCGAGAGAGGTCTGCAGAGCGGCTCTGACGTCAGCATCTGCTACCCCCTACTACCACCTCGGGAGAAGCTGCAGAGCAGCAGAACATTTTCATCCTTGCTTGAATTCCTGTCTTGTTTAGACTCTTCCTATTCTATGCTGTTTAATTAGTCTCAATAAACAAGCCCCTGTTTTTGGCAACTCTGAATCCTACTCTCTTGTGTCGTTGCGTTTGGGGTCGGTGTCAAACCATAACATTATGATCCAACCAAAATGACGACCCCAGCCGACACAGAGAGGGTCAGAACCGCACTTGCTAATCAAGTCGAGTTGACCAGGGATCACAGTCACCAACTAGAGGGGGCTGCGGCTGCGGTGCAGGATCTCAGGGAACAGGTCCTGCCTATTCAAGGGTCAATGGCCGCTCTGGCGGGACAACAATCCGGTATTCTCGCTCAGCTTCACTCGCTGAGCGACACCGTTAATGCTTTACTTCCTTCACATCCTTCAGGAGCGTTCACCGCAGCCCCAGCAGATCCCGCACCTCGGGAACCCCGTCTCTCCGTCCCACGGCTGTTCGACGGCAATCCCGAGGAGTGTGCCACATTCATCATGCAATGTGAGTTGGTTTTCCGTCATCAACCAAGCCGTTTTACTGCTCGAGGGTCCCAAGTGGCTTATATGACGAACTTGCTTTCAGGCCATGCTGCCCAGTGGGTCACTTCCTCCTGGGCAATGGATGCAGATTTTGTTTTCTCCTATCCAGACTTCGTGGCGGAGCTCCGCAGAGTGTTCCACCATCCAGCCCGAGGTCTGGACCCCGGAGCCCGGTTGGGGACTTTCCGACAGGGGAGCGGCAGGGTGACGGACTATGTCCTGGAGTTTCGACTGGCGGCGGTGGAGAGTGGATGGAACGACCCTGCACTTCGCCTAACCTTCTTGAGGGGGCTCAGTGACGCAGTCCGGGACCAGCTCGCTACCCGGGAGTTGCCCGACTCCCTCGAGGACCTGTTTAGCCTCGTCATCCGCATCGACGGACGCCTCCTGGAGAGAAGGCGCGAGAGGACCCGACTGTTACCTCCTGAGGTACCCCGGATTCCCCGGACGCATGACGTCACTCCTGGACGCCCTGTCCTCAACACTACTGGTGGTAGCAGGCCTCCCCGTTCGGTTCGCGAGGAGGAACCCATGCAGCTGGGACGCTCTCATCTGAGCCAGGCGGAGCGTGAGGCAAGGCTCAGGTCCGGTCTCTGCCTCTACTGCGGAGGTGCGGGACACCGAATCGCCGACTGCCCCACCCGGCCAAAAGATCAGGCTCGCCGAGACCCCGGGAGATCCTGGTGAGTCGTTTTTCCCATTCCCAGCGCCGCGCACCACCTGACCATCTGATGAGCGTCACCCTGGCCTGGGGGGACCAACATGCCACGGTGGAGGCCCTCATCGACTCTGGGGCTGACGAGAATTTCCTCGACTTCGAGTTCGCTACCCGAGCCAACATTCCACTTGAGGACCTGGTGAGGCCCTTGGAGATCTTCTCGTTGGACCAACACCGCCTGGCCGACATCTCTCAACGCACCGGCCCAGTCGTGCTGACCATCGCTGGGAACCACGTCGAGAGAATCCAGTTCCTCATCACCCAATCCCCCCTTGTCCCGGTGGTCCTGGGTAGGCCCTGGCTCGCGCTGCACGAGCCCCACATCGCCTGGTCCTCCGGTACCATCAAGGGCTGGAGCTCCTCCTGTCACGCCCTGTGTCTGCAGGCGGCGTCCTGTCCCCCGCCCCGGAGGCCCGCTGGTGAGTTGCCTCCGGACCTCTCGTCCATACCTCCCGAGTACCACGACCTCTTGGAGGTTTTCAGTAAATCCAGGGCTCAGGCCCTTCCACCTCACCGCCCCTATGACTGCGCCATCGACCTCCGCCAAGGGGCTCCCCTTCCCGGCAGCCGCCTCTACAGTCTGACCGTTCCGGAGAAGAAGGCGATGGATCTCTACATCTCTGAGTCATTGGAAGCAGGACTCATTCGGCCTTCCTCCTCCCCGGTGGCGGCCGGTTTCTTCTTTGTTGGTAAGAAGGATGGGGACCTGCGACCCTGCATCGACTATCGTCAGCTCAACGAGATCACCATCAAGAACAAGTACCCCCTACCTCTCATGAGCTCCACCTTCGAGCCACTGACCCAGGCCTCGTTCTTCACCAAGCTGGACCTCCGGAGTGCCTACCATCTTGTCCGTATCCGTGAGGGCGATGAATGGAAGACCGCCTTCAAGACCCCCAGGGGCCACTACGAGTACCTAGTGATGCCGTTCGGCCTCACCAACGCCCCGGCGGTATTCCAGGCACTCATGAACGACGTCCTTCGTGACATGCTGGAGGTGTTCATGGTGGTGTACCTGGACGACATTCTCATCTTCTCCAGGACCCTCGAGGAACACATCCAGCATGTCCGCCGTGTGCTGGAGCGCCTCCTCCACAATCGGCTCTTCGTCAAGGCGGAGAAGTGCCGTTTCCACTCCGACTCCGTCGACTACCTGGGCTTCATCGTTGAGAAGGGCTTGACCCGAGCGGATCCTCGCAAGATCCAAGCTGTGGAGGATTGGCCTGAACCCACCACTCGGAAGGAGTTACAGAGTTTCCTCGGGTTCGCCAACTTCTACCGAAGGTTCATCCGGAACTACAGTCAAGTGGCGGAGCCACTTACCAAGCTGACCTCCCCCGCTCTGCCGTTCGACTGGTCCCCAGCGGCATGCGCTGCGTTCCGCTCCCTCAAGAAGAGGTTCACTTCCGCCCCTATCCTGCTCCACCCTGACCCCAAGAGACAGTTCATTGTGGAGGTGGACGCCTCGGATACTGGCCTGGGCGCTGTCCTATCCCAACGTTCTCTTTCGGACCAGAAGGTGCATCCTTGCGCCTTCTACTCGCGTCGCTTCCTCCCTGCCGAGAGGAACTACGACACCGGCAATCGGGAGCTGCTGGCGGTCGTGGCTGCGTTGGAGGAGTGGCGTCATTGGCTAGAGGGTGCCGAGGAGCCTTTTACCATCTGGACGGACCACAAGAACCTGACGTTCCTCCGCGCTTCCAGGCGCCTCAACGGTCGGCAGGCGAGATGGGCCAGTTTCCTCAGTCGGTTCGACTTCTCGCTGACCTTCCGCCCCGGTTCCCGCAACACGAAGGCCGACTCCCTGTCCCGGTTACACTCCAAGGGGGCTCCACCCTCTGAGGACCCTACTCCCATCCTCCCGGAGGCCCGAGTGGTTGGAGCCATCACCTTGGGCATCGAGGGTGTGGTTAGACGTGCCCTACGCTTCCAGCGTGCTCCTAGCAACGTCCCTATGCATCGTCTCTTCGTCCCCGACTCTGCCCGGTCCCGGGTACTGCTTTGGGGCCATACCAGCCGGTTCGCCTGCCACCCTGGCGTCCATCGCACGTTCTCCTTCCTGGCTCGTCGTTTCTGGTGGCCCACCATGCGGAACGACGTCAAGGAGTTCGTATTGGCCTGCGCGGTCTGTGCCCGCAGCAAGGCCTCTCACCAGGCACCCTCCGGGCTCTTGCAGCCACTTCCCGTTCCGAGCCGTCCGTGGTCACATGTGGCGCTGGACTTCGTCACAGGTCTGCCCTCCTCCCAGGGGAACACCTGCCTTCTGACCGTGGTGGATCGATTCAGCAAGGGGGTTCACCTCGTGGCCCTTTCCAAGCTTCCCTCGGCGGCCGAGACGGCGGACCTCCTGACTCACCACGTGTTCCGCCTTCATGGGTTTCCCCAGGACATCGTCTCTGACCGGGGGCCCCAGTTCACCTCCCAGGTATGGCGGGCCTTTTGCAAGGGATTGGGGGCAACGGTCAGTCTTTCCTCTGGTTATCATCCCCAGACTAACGGGCAGACGGAGAGGATGAACCAGAGCGTGGAGTCTGCTCTTCGGTGTGTGGCAGCCGAGAGACCGGCATCCTGGAGCCGTTTCCTTCCCTGGGTTGAATACTCCATCAATTCAATGGTCAGTTCCGCCACCGGCCTCTCACCCTTTGAGGTTTCCCTGGGCTACCAACCCCCTCTTTTCCCCGCACAGGAGGCGGAAGTGGCAGTTCCCTCCGTGCAGGCCCACCTCGACCGCTGCCGACAAGTTTGGGAGATCACCAGGACCGCGCTGCTCCGGACATCTGAGCGCGCCTGTCGTGGTGCCGACCGGCGCCGGGTTCCTGCGCCGACTTACCGCCCTGGGCAGAGGGTGTGGCTCTCCGCAAAGGACCTGCCGCTACGGTCCTCGGCCAAGAAACTCAACCCCCGTTTCGTCGGACCTTTCGAGGTCCTGAAGGTACTCAGTCCGGCGGCCCTGCGCCTGAAACTTCCTGCGTCCATGCACATCCACCCCGTGTTCCATGTCTCCCGGGTTAAGCCCGTCTCCCTCAGTCCCCTTATGCCTCCAGCTCCTGATCCTCCGCCTCCCGTGTTGGTGGATGGTCACCCCCAGTGGCAGGTCCGCCGGTTGATGGGCGTTCGTCGGCGGGGCCGGGGGTTCCAATACCTGGTAGACTGGGAGGGTTACGGTCCTGAGGAGCGTAGCTGGGTCTCCCGGCAGCTCATCGTGGATCCCAGCTTGATCACTGACTTCCATCGTGCCCATCCTGACGAGCCGGGTCGGCCTGGTCGCCGGGTGGCTCCCGTGGAGGAGGGGGTACTGTGAGGTTTCTGTCCTTGCTCACTTACTCGCTCTGTTCCTTTAAACCACCTCGCTCTGTTTTCCATTTGTTTCTGTTAATCATTTCATTCCCCCATTCACACGCTTCTTCCCAGAGACGTCGTTGATTGGTTCTCTCCCGTCCACACGCTTTTCAATCACATCCCCCAGCTGTCACTGCTTGTCAATCAATCAATCCCGTATTATTTATACCCCGTTTCCCCACTCAAGTTTTGTTGGATCGTTTTGATATTTTCTGTTTGCATTTGCCGTTCCTGCTGCTGCTGTTGTTCCCTGTTCTTTACCTCCAGGATATCCAAGAAGCCTTCCTCTTGGACACCTTTTTCCCGTGGCGACGCGCTCGCTCCGCTGCTGTTCCAGCGCTCTTTACGCACAACGCCTGGGTGAGTTTTTATGACTGTCTTTGATCAAATTCCGTTTTCGTGTGTTTTTATAACACTGAAGATTACCACCTTTTTATCAGACAGTCACTCACCCAGCGGTTGCCTTTTTGATTGTTTCACTGGGATAATATTTTGACCTAACATCTCCCACTGTGTGTTTATCACACGAAGATATTATCACATTGGATTGTATTTTGGACTTCGCTCTCAGTGTCTATTTTTGCACCGAAGATATTTTTCACTTGGGATTGTGTTTTGGAACATTGCTCACTGTGTGTGTTTACACGAAGATTAGTTCACTTGGATAACTTTTGTTTTTGGGTACAAGTCACCTCTCCTGTTCTCCTGCTCGTTCTACCTGCACCCTGTGTTGTCTCGCTCCCTCTCTCTCTCTCTCGGTCCCGCATCACCTCGGAGATTCTGCCGAGAGAGGTCTGCAGAGCGGCTCTGACGTCAGCATCTGCTACCCCCTACTACCACCTCGGGAGAAGCTGCAGAGCAGCAGAACATTTTCATCCTTGCTTGAATTCCTGTCTTGTTTAGACTCTTCCTATTCTATGCTGTTTAATTAGTCTCAATAAACAAGCCCCTGTTTTTGGCAACTCTGAATCCTACTCTCTTGTGTCGTTGCGTTTGGGGTCGGTGTCAAACCATAACAGTTTCCAACGCTATAGGTCTATATGACAGGCGTTGTACTCTTAAACAGTAATGTATATTTGTAGATCTGGTATGTCATAAATGTCTGGATGTAGCAGTACTGTCTATATCTCTGTATGTCATATATAGATGTAGCAGTACTGTCTATCTGTATGTCATGTTATGATGAATTGAAAATGGGGGACCCTGATGTAAACAAGACGAAAGTCTTTCTCTGGTCTGCATCCCCTTAACAATTTTGTGTATTGAGCCGTACTGTATTGTACCCATTCTGCAATCTGTTCATTCATTCATTAATTCATTAATTCATTCATTCATTCATTCATTCATTCATTCATTCATTCATTCATTCATTCATTGTCCTTGTGTTACATAAAACCCATCTGTGGCCTCGTGCAGAGGAAGGTGGTAAATACATGTTAAGATATTCCAATGTACAGTTTTGCATACCATTGACTCAGAATGGTCTGTTTTATTGAAATCGTCACAGCAGTATAGTTTGTTTATACTTCAGAAGTATGATATTTAAACATGGTCCCCAAAATGAATGGAAGCGAATGAGGAGCCTGACACCTGGGAGGAATGGGGGTGTTGCAGCGTTGGGGATGTTTAAAAAATATAATTTAATATATAATATAATATAATAATTTGTGCTTCACCTAAAAATTTGGTCAGCAGCCTCACTGGCCAACACGCCATCTCCGTCAGGGGTCCGGTCTTTTTCTTTGGCGTTGCCCGGGCCTTCATTACCCTTTCTCCCGCCTCTTAGGCGACCGGGTCTGGGTCTTCTGAGGCCTCGAAGTTCCGCAGCTTGGCCTTGAACTCCGCCAGCGAGTCAGCGGCATGTCCGCTGAACTGTGTGTCACCAACAGTGTGAATGGTTTATACATCTCCGATAGTCCCCTCATAACCATCGCCATCATTAGTCCATCGCTCGGTGCTTCTCCTGCACTCTTGAGCGCCGTGATGATCTGTTCCGCCCTGATGACGTATTCAGTCACAGTCTCTGTGTTAGCTTTCTTCAGCGTGGTCAAAGTTATATACAGGGATACAATCCGGGGCATACCTCTGCCAATGTAGTGTTCTCTTAACACTTTTAGACTCTCTCGGCCTTCGTCCTTTGTGTCCCGGAATATCAGCCCCAAGCTCGTGTTGTCTAGGAGTGGTGCTAGCTCGCAGTATGCGTCAGCATTCAGCTTTGTATCCAGGGCTTGCGCGGCCTCCGTTATTTCTCCAGTGAGGCCCGTCAAGATTGTCTTTTTCAGCCCCACTCCGCGCATACAGCACAACATCCGCTCTTCCCAGAGCTCGTATTCTTCTGCCCTTCCGTTAAACGTGGGCCACTTGCTCCTGCTTCTTGTCGCCATCTTTTGATGGTAGCTTAGCTTAGCTGCCCGTTAGCTTAGCTTTAGTGTCACGCAGTTCTCCCGCTGCTAAACTAGCCTAAACTTTTTCAGCTAACTAGCTATCGTTACTTTTGCTCTTCCGTGATCTGGGCCCATAACCTGTTGACAGAGTCACGTGGGGAGCAAAATAACTGGTCATGACAACGAGGTCCTCTTTAGCCTTAACTGGCGTGGTTTATTTCATATGTACATTTCCACCACGAGACCTGCTCTCCTTGAGAGCTAGAGTGAGAGAGACAGAGGGGGAGGGAACATTCCCTCTTATACCTGCTACCTGACGTCAGCTGCTATAGCTGCGTCTCCTTACGCCTATAGAGCCCTCTTGTGGAACAGTTAAAGTGCAGTTATATTCAATCATATTATTACTTACATTTAACAATAATCAATAAAAAATAAAACACCATGTACCATGTTTCTCCCATTCACACATAGACACACACAGACTACTAATTCAGCTTTTATGTCACTATAAGCCTCTGTTCAGTAAAGACAGTAGAAAGCAGCTCATTGTTGAGATGAGAATGTCTGGCTACTTTGAAGCGGTGGGTCTCCATCAAACCATACAAAGGCATATGCTGATAAGAATATATCCTCAGCCCCCTCTGGAAACATGTGCTGAACTCCGCTGACCCAACACCTGTATTTGTGTAGCTCAACGCAAGTATTTTAGTTCATAACAATGAAGGCATTGTGAAGTAAAAACAAAGGGATCTCTTCCCAGGCAGAGACATGTCTGCATGGCAAACAATTCATTGTGAAGACAAGGAGACCATTTTGTGCTCTATATTATAATCCCCTCTATCAATCCTGAGTCCTAATCGACATATATCCAAACATTACATTTTACATTTAGTCATTTAGCTGACGTTTTTATCCAAAGCGACTTACAAGTTCTGTACGACAAGTCATCAGGAAGGGCACAACTCTATCAGCTCAGTAACAATGTTCATCAAAGTGTTGAGTGCTACAGTGTAGGTTAGTTTATTAGGACAGTAAGTGACTAGTGCATGACAGTAAGGTTAGTTAGGGTTAGATATTTCTTTTTTTAATAATTTTTTCAGATAATGGTTGAAGAAGTGCGTCTTTAGTCGACGGCGAAAGATTGGACGGGTTTCGGCTGTCCTAACTGGGGTGGGTAGTTCATTCCACCATTGTGGGGCAAGGACTGAGAAAAGGCAGGTTCTCCTTGATGACCAGTGATGCCACAGATTACTTGTAAAAGTAATCCGATTACTGATTACTGATTACTCCTTTAAAAAGTAATCCAAGTTACTTTACTGATTACTTGATTATCAGAGTAACTTAGTTACTTTGAAAGTAACTAGGTTACGAAGTCGTCGTCGTTCCCCCAACAGTTTTTTTTAAACGCTTTATTGAAAGTGCATAAATTGTTTTTAACTTGTTTCTCTGCACATAACGTAAATTGTTAAACTAGTGCTTCAGCTTCTGTACCATCAAGTATGGTAAAGCAACAGTCTATGATGCTCACAGCATTAGAGCAGCCAGCCAGTGGTTTTACAAAACCAGTGTATCCATTCACATCTAACAAATGCAGGCTGAACTATTCAATTATATCAACTGTAACTATTAAATTGTTTTTATAAATGTCTCTCTATAAACATACAATCAGTCTCTCTTTAACATGTAAATTAACTGTAAATCTGGCAAATAAGAGCTTTTCTCTCTCTCTCTCTCTCTCTCTCTCTCTCTCTCTCTCTCTCTCTCTCTCTCTCTCTCTCTCTCACCCCTCTCTCTCTCTCTCACCCCTCTCTCTCTCTCTCTCTCTCTCTCTCTCTCTCTCTCACCCCATGCCTCTTTCTCTCCAACCCCACCCAGACAGCCTACATCTCTAATATAATAATAATAATAATAATAATAATAATAATAATAATAATAATAATAATAATAATAATAATAATAATAATAATAATAATAATAATAATAATAATAATTATTATTATTATTATTATTATTATTATAATATAATCCCTTCTCTCCCTCTCTGTGTGTATGTGTGTGTGTGTGTGTGTGTGTGTGCGCGTGCGTGTGTGCGTGTGCTTGTGCTTGTGTGTGTGTGTGTGTGTGTGTGTGTGTGTGTGTGTGTGTGTGTGTGTGTGTGTCTCTCTCCCCTCTCTCTGTCACTCGTGTTCTCCCACCTGGAGAACTGTGGGAGAGCATTAGAGCAGCCAGCCAGTGGTTTTACAAAACCAGTGTATCCATTCACATCTAACAAATGCAGGCTGAACTATTCAATTATATCAACTGTAACTATTAAATTGTTTTTATAAATGTCTCTCTAGTCTTCTTGCGGTTTCACTTCGTTTAGACAAGCGTTTTGGGGTGGAATTCTCAGACGAATGCAACGGAGCACTGCTGTCACACGATTGGCGCATATGTCACATGACGTGCTGTGAAGACCCGCCCTACTCTGCCTCTGATTCGCAGACTGTGGATGGGGAATGTGATTGGGCCAAAGCAGAGTCACTCACAGACAGAGAGTCCAGTCACGCCGCGAGGACACATTCTTGTGTAACCCTTTCACTGCCACACCACGTCACTCCCAAATAAGAAAAACAGCTCAAAAATGTATTTTTGACTGTCGAAAACGAAATAAAATACTGCATTCCGCCTGCATTATGAATTTATGATGAGATAGTAACGAAATAGTAATGCACAGCCACTTGGACAAGTAACTGCAATCAGATTACTGGCTTTTAAAGATTAACGCGTTAGATTACTATTTTCGGGGGAAAGTAATCAGATTACAATAACGCGTTACTTAGTAACGCGTTACCGGCATCACTGTTGATGACCCTCCCGGAGCTCGGATAGGAGTGGGTCTGAGACGGCCAGAAGATGCAGAGCGTAGGGGTCTTGAGGGTGTGTAGTTAGAGACCATTAACCAGAGGTAGGCCAAACATGTAACGTTTAACACCCATGCCTCTACGGAATAGTTCTCATGTTATCTTGAGTGGCAGAACCGTAGGGAATAACACTGTCTTTTGCCACAAGTTTAATACAAGGTTATATTTCGATATAAATAACTGGTCGGTTAGCCTATTTAAAAGACCCACGCCTCTTAAGCCTAAGGTAGTTTAAAAGGAGGAAGTGCTCCATGCCACGTAAACCCACCCCCAGACTGTTACTCCCACCCACGCCACCTATCCCCGCCCCTGAGACACTACACACGTGAAGGAAAAAGAGTCTGCCCTGCACACGGGTCTATGACTATCAAACGTCAACTTAGAATCACACTATACCACACGGTTCACTGCAAACAGCCTGAAATAAGTATCGATATCACACTATCCCTCGGGGAGCCACGGCAAATGATTTAGGGAGAATATAGGTAGATAAATACACACTAAGTGTTCACACGGTAAATTAAGGGGGTTTGGATAGGATAGTGGGTGCTGTTCACCGCTAGGGGTTGTGACCAGGCCTAGAATACTCCTCCCATATCCTAACCTAGGTCTGGGGCAGTGGAAGCGCTGAGTTACAAACAATACAAAAAAAGTTAATGATGACCGGGGCCCGAAGCTGAGGGCCGGAAGGACGCCACCTCCTTCCGCTCCCGTAGCCCCTCTCGGCTTCGGGCTAAAAACTGTTCTGTCTGTACTGGGGTGTTTTAGGCACTCCAAGCACCAGGCGTGCAATAATGTCCTTCCGCCTGCAATGAAAGGCACAGTCAGTAAGAGCAAGGTCCCCCCGTTCACGGGTTCGTCAAAATGCACAATGGATTAGATATCCTCCATATGATTTAGAAAAGAGAGAAAGGTAGTTCACAGAGGATGGAGAATCCACAATACTAGGTTCCAGTCTTCGACAGTATTACTGGCTTTACTGTATGCCGTTCCGATAATCTTCAGCTTCATGCCACTAATAATATTCCTAATTCAAATGCAGTCACTGTTCGTCTATGTCTTCATTTACCACTCGGGAAATAGTTCGGTTGTTTAGGCACGTATTCTACTGTCTTGCGTTCTTTACTCACAGCGCCCGGTGTGGCGATAATGTCTCTCCGGTCTGAAGCTCCACTCGTTTCCACTGTGGGGGAAACTCTGCAGTCGCCGCTATGAACTGGTTCCACTGGAGGAAAGGTAAAAACACAAAAAGAGCCGCGTGTCCTCGTACTCCTTAGCCCTGCGTCCTCGGCTACCGTCCTCTCGACTCCCGTTTTCGTTCTACCACTGTCCGTCATTGATTCTCCTTTCAGTAGCGCCAGCACTTCCGGGCACCCCCCCTGTCACGCCAGCCAGCCAATCACCTCGCGCTCCCTCCAACGACGCTCCCCAGCTGCGTAAGAAGAAGAGGGCACACATGTGTAGCCTGTATAACATTTACATACGCTACCCCCCCCCCTGGTGGTCCTGCACTCGCCTGCTGTAGCTGTCGTCTGCACAAAATCACCATCCTCCCAAGATGGCTCTCTCCGCTCCCGTCAGGACCTCCTGGACTCCACTCCGTCTAAACAAAACAACAGGGACAGCATGGTGCAGTACAGTGACGGTACTTCACATATCACCATCAGCTGATATTCACTTGCCTTTTCCATCAGCCAGGTATGCCTTTAGGTCTTCTTCCAGACCATCCCGGGACACGTCCTCCTCTTTGGCTCCCGCAGGTATATACACCCCCCATACAGATACCCCTATACCCCCACCCGCGACATTCCCCCCCCCCTATTTCGATGGCTGTCCCGGCCATCACAGCTGGACCAAGCGGATGGGGGGTTTGCCCAAGTTGCTGCGCCTGGATCGTCGAGGCGGTCTTGCCTCCAGGGGGACCACTGCAGGCCCGGCTTCGGCCCTTCCATTCCCTCGGCTGCTCCCTCCTTCCTCAGGATCGACAGGTACCTCCACCTCTCCAGGACCTCCTTCCTCAGGACCGACAGGTCTCCCACTTGACTCCAGGCGCCGGGATCGTCGAGGCGGTATCACCTCCAGGGGGACTACTGCAGCCTCGGCTGCCTCCAGCTGTACAGGTAACGGGGGTTCCTCCGCAGGTCTCGGTACAGCGGGGCCAAAGTGAAGCTCTGGGACCGGGAGGATGTAACCGCCCTGGCCGGTCGCTGGGTGCGGCAGGAAGGGGAAGTGGAGACCCTGGGTTTCAAGGGGGGCCCTACCTTCTGCCGGTCCCTCCAGCACTTCATCAGCGTATGAGGGCACCCCCGCTGGACAGGGCCGGAGATTGTTCTGATGCAGGGTGCGACCAGGCCCTTCCTGACCCTCCGGCCGAACCAGATACACGGGTTGGTCGGGTCGGGGCTGTCCGATAATCACATGGGGTCTGGGTACCCACCGGGGTGCCAACTTCCCCTGGGCCCGCCGACGAAAGTTCCTTATCAAGACCCGTTCTCCCGGCAGCAAGGGTACTGCTCGCACCCCTCGGTCATAACGAGCCTGGTCCCACCGCTGCCTCTTGGTCACATTCCCCTGTACCCGCTCGTAGGCCTCCGTCAGTGTCTGGTGATGGCCCTGAACCCATCCCTCCAGGGTGGCTCTCCGTTGCGGGGGTGAGACATCGTGTGTCAAGTCCACTGGCAACCTGGCATGGCGACCAAACACTACAAAATGAGGAGTCATACCGGTACTTGCGTGTATGGCATTATTGTAGGCTTGGACGAGGTATGGAAGCTGATGGTGCCAGTTTGGTTGGATGTCGGGGTCGAGGGAGCCCAGTAGAGAGAGCAGCGTTTGGTTAAAGCGCTCACAGGCCCCCATTGCCCTGAGGGTGGTACGGAGTCGTGCGGCTCTTCACGCACCCATACATGTCACACAACTGCTGCATCAGCCGGGACTCAAACGCAGCCCCCTGATCCGTCAAAAACCGTTCCGGACACCCAAAGGGTTGGATCAGCGTTGTCCATAGCGCCTTGACTGTGCTGGACGCCGTCTGATCTTTGGTGGGAACGGCAAAGGCGTAGCGAGAGAACAGGTCAGTCATCACCAGGATGTAGGGATAGACATCGGCCGGCCGGCCCAAGGATAGATAGTCCAAACCCACCACCTCAAACGGGTAACTACTCCGGATGGAGCTCAGAGGCGCCCGTTGTTCTGGTCCGGCCTTGCTGACTGCACACTAAGCTAGCTACCTGGTAGATCGAAGCCCATTAGAGTTTGAGTTTATTAGGATCCCCATTAGCTGTTGCATGACAACAACTAGTCTTCCTGGGGTCCACACAAAACACACTATATTACATTCGACAAGACTTTTACAGAACAGTAAATAAAAAACTGATTTCCGAAGTCCATTTTCCTTCAAGCATTGACTTTCACTGTGTGTGTGTGTGTGTGTGTGTGTGTGTGTGTGTGTGTGTGTGTGTGTGTGTGTGTGTGTGTGTGTGTGTGTGTGTGTGTGTGTGTGTGTGTGTGTGTGTGTGTGTGTGTGTGTGTGTGTGAGTGTGAGTGTGAGTGTGTGTGTGTGTGTGTGTGTGTGTGTGTGTGTGTTTCATAAGATTTTCATAAGAAAGAGGTGAAATGCTAATAGAAATGTTTCATAATGATGTTCAGTGTATTCATAAGTGTATTGCTCTCCTTAATGTAGAATGATATGGTGACTGTGCAGACTCAGGAAGGAGAGAAAGAGACACAAGAGTTACAGGTAATGGAAATATCAGATCATCAAATGTCAGCTTAAAGTGTAGGGTAACATAACAAATTAAGACACAAATACTTGGATCATATATCCCCCCTCTCTCCCTTTCTTTACAGAGTAGCATAAAGATTGTGTATTCAAACCAGTTCAGTGTATTCATAAGTGTATTGCTCTCCTTAATGTAGAATGATATGGTGACTGTGCAGACTCAGGGAGGAGGCAGAGAAGGAGAGAAAGAGACACAAGAGTTACAGGTAACTAACTTTCTTATAAAAAAATTGGCCTATTTGAAATGAGATTGATTTAATACAAATAAAAAAGCAAAAAATCAATATACAGTATATATATATATTAATATATTATTATTATTATTATTATTATTATTATTATTATTATTATTATTATTATTATTATTATTATTATTATTATTATTATTATTATTATTATTATTATTATAGTAATTGGCTATCATACTGCAATATAAACTGAGTTTTATAGTGAAAAGAGCAGCTTTATTGGTCAAGATTGAAGGCTCTATATTGCAGGAAATTGCACGTACAGGTGTTCATTAAATAAATAAAAAATCTGCCGTGGAGGGGGTCGTGCCGGACCCCCTCCAAACCACCCCTTGCCTGTCACTTAATAATCTTGCACCCCCACTTTCAACTATAACTAGGCGGCCATGCACACACACAGACACAGACACAGACACACACACACACACACACACACACACACACACACACACACACACACACACACACACACACACACACACACACACACACACACACACACACACACACACACACACACACACACACACACACACACACACACGCACACACACACACACACACACACACACACACACACACACACACACACACACACACACACACACACACACACACACACACACACATACGTGCATTGGCCTGTGTCTGACATGCCCCCTGAGCTAAGAGAGACTGCAGTAGTGGGTGGGTGGAGCTGGATGGGGATCGATAAGTGAGGCTGATGACCGCAAGGTGGGAGTTGCAGCAAAGGAGATCAATCCATCAATCCCTGTCTGGCAATCGGAGAGAGAGAGTAACGCTTACCGTCGATGAATCAGATGATGAAAAGTTAGGTCCAGACAAGAAGAGCAACCAAGATAGCATGAAAGCCATACTGTCTTTGAAAAGTGGACTTTATAAGAAAATCAACAATGTGCAAACAACAATTACGGAAATAAAGAAACAGATGCAAGATTGCACAAGACGCATAGAGCAGACTGAACAACGGATCTCTGACGTGGAGGACGACGTTAATAAGCTAACATCCAAGGTTAGCACTCTGGAGAACACCGTTAAAAGCCTTCTCGACAAAGTGGAGGACTTGGAATACAGAAGTCGGAGAAATAACGTCAGGTTAGTGGGGCTACCGGAGAAGGCAGAGGGCCAGGATGCAACTATTTTTGGAGAAGTGGTTACCGGAGGCTCTGAACATGGAACCAGGAGAGGGCTTAGTATTGGAGCACACTCATAGAATCAGCGCGCCATTTGACTCTCACACGGAACGCCCAAGGACCCTAATCATGAAGTTCATGAACTTCAAGGACAGAGAGCGAGTACTGAGGGCAGGACCAAGGGACAGGTCCTAGAACAAGCCAGTTCGTCTTTCTCGACAGGTGTGCACAAGAAGCATCGCGAATACGATGAGGTGCGGAGGAAGCTGCGAGACAGGGAGATCCACAAGCACCGAATCATCTTTGCAAACCGGCTTCTGGTAACTCACAACGAGAGATCCCACACCTTTCAAACTCCGGCAGAGGTGGACAGGTTTATTCAAACGATTTGATTTATTGAGACGGGCTCGACGTTGGAAGGCTCCGAAAGGAAAGTAACAGTCGTACTATAAGCCTACTTTATTTTTATAAATGAATGTATAAATTACGGTATACAAATAGCCATTTCCACGAAATGAGGGATGATTGGACTATCACTGTTTTGTTTTCCTCTGATAATTTTTTGTATTGTTATTCGGACAGGACTGAGTCTAGTTCAACGGACAAAATCAACACTGGTTTAGGCCTTTCGAACATATAGCCTACAACGCATTGCAGACTCTGGGGCAGGCTACAAACTTTTAACATTTTCCTCGAGGCAGCACATCGATATCAACAATTGTGGAGACAGCGGACACAGCAGTAGTAGAACACAGCGGCACATTGACAGTGTGAGTTAAGGGTGTCAGTGGAGAAGCAGCAAAAGCCGCTCTTACTCCTCCTTGATCTCCTGAATCTTCTCCTGACAGGTCTTCTGGGTGATCCTGGACCCTCTGTCTGGCCAGCTGCAGCTCAGCTGTCTGTTTACCAGGCACATCACACCAGACATGTGTGAACTATATTCATCAATGTTACAGAGCTAGAGAAACTAAAAGAAGGGCGACTAGGATGCATCCCATTCCCCTGTTTATATAACCACGCTGGTGGAAACGTATTAGGTTGTTTCATTGTTCAAGATTTGATCTAAAATCATATTTGAAAAGGAGAAAGTGTATTAAGAATATCCCGTTAGAGGGCGGCTGGGTAGCGCAGCGGACATTGCGCTCGTCACCAACGCAAGAGACACCTGGTTCGACTACGGCAGTCGGCATTGCCTCCGGCTTCAGCCAGCCGTCATACTAACTCAATTGGCAGAGTTAGAGGGTGGAAGTCGATGGGTGGTAATCTGGACATTGTGGACAGCGACTCCTACAGGTCGGTTGGGGACGCCTGCACAGCAGAGACAGGAAAATGGCGGGGATAGTGTGAGCCTCCCACACGTTACACCTCGCCAATGAGAGTCCGCGCTGGCAGGTGAAAAGATGTGACAGGCTGCCTCCTCGTGATGCAAGGCTTCTCCCTACAACCGGACAGTGGGGGGCATATGCGAGCAACGTTCAAGACAGGGGAGGGAAGAATTGGCACAATGGAATTGGGATGGGAGAAGAAAGAAATTGAAAAAGAGGAGAAAAAGTGGATAAAAAAAAAAAATATCCCGGTAGGAGTGGACAGTTGAAGACTGTCCACAGGGTCCCCCACCAGGAAATCTTTTGTTACAAAGACTTAATTTCCTGCATTCTGGTGCAGGAATTTTTTCATTTGTACCCTTTAAATGCCAGTGTTTGTGATGGCATCACAAATTATTGTTAAAAAAACAGGCTAGCAATTATGTATGATTAGCAACAACACTGATTTTGATGGATTTTCAGTTTTTTGTAATGTCAGATTGAAAAAAATACAATCTTTTATTCAACGTCAGCCCTGATAGTAACACCACATATTCATTTTATAATTCTAACCCTTTAAATGCCAGTGTGTGTGATGGCATATATTTGCAATATATCAAATGCAAAGTAGATTTTTCTGGGGGGATTATTACAGGCTAGCATGTGTCAATGATTAGCAACAACAGTTTTCTGTAAGGGTCCCGCCTCCACCAATCACATGCGGCTCCCTTTGTGTGTGTGTGAGAGAAAGAGAGAGAGAGAGATAGTTCTCCAACTTGTGTGAGTTGCAGTGATCTCCTGGTTGTTCCCCACCTAGGTTATCTAAATTGCGCTGTTGCAACTAGAAACACTGGCCTGGCCTGCTTCTAAGTTCAGTGGCCTGACTGCTTTTTATATAATATTTATAAATTATTATTATTATTTTTTTTTTAAATCATCATTGTCTGAAGAATTCTGTCACCAAAATTACATTTATTTTTCTTGATATATGAACTGGTATGACTGAACGTTTGTACATTAAAAAAAATATTTAAATAATAAGTAAGTAAAATTGTTGCGTTAATACGCATTTGCGCTAACACGTTAATAATGCGTTAACTTTAACAGTCCTAGTTTGTATGCAAAGCCATCCTGGGGAAGCTACCAACTTACATAATCACTTTACTCATTCAACCAAGTGGTGGTTACAATCTCATTACATTACTTTACTCATTACAATCTGAGATCACAAAAGTATATCTAATATCATGTTCCCACTATCAGAACTGAATTTGGGAACTGAGTTCTGGCTGAACTTTGCTCACATCGCCTCAACAACCAGAACCTGCAGATTCCTCCTCAGCAACGTGAGAAAGATGCAGCCCTTCCTGACAAAAGAAGCCAGACTTCTCCTGCAATCAACAGTCAGGTCTCACTTAAAGGGCCCTTTCTCACTCACCATTCGGGGTCGAATCAGCGCCGGGTCGCACCAGAAAAGGGTGTGTCCGTCTGAGTAAGAACGCTCCCCCCCGTCCCTGTCCCCCGCTGATTCGTCCCCGGGGGCGCTGAACCTGGACCGCTTAAATAGGTGGTCTCGGGTGCGCGCTAGTGGGATCGGGGGGGCGTGACACACACAATGTCGTTACTGTAATGCTTTCATGCTTGCTTGAATTTTGGGCAGATAAAAATACACAGCAACAACTGGACAATACCCACAAAAACTATATTTATGGGCAATTTGCGAGTTCAGACCTCAACCAAACAAGCATGTGGAGCCTCACAGCTGAGCTCAGTGGATGAAAACATGAAGCCACGTTACAAAGCACAACACTTCCCTGGCTCGCATTAGGCCTGGCAATTTGTTTTGCCATTGCTATGTCTATACATTGGTTTCTTGTTCGAATGCATTTATTTCTATTAGACCAGTGGTGCCCAACCAGTCGGCCGTGATCGACCGGTAGATCAATGACATTCAATATAATTGATGCGAGCAATGTTACTAGTAATAGGCTAAGCTAACTAGCGTTAGCCGTTAGCTTAGCGTTAGCGTTTTCCATTGCTATGTCTACTATACTTTCTTGTTCGAATGCATTTATTTCTATAGACCAGTGGTGCCCAACTGCCCAACCAGTCGGCCGTGATCGACCGGTAGATCAATGACATTCAATATAATTGATGCAAGCAATGTTACTAGTAATAGGCTAAGCTAACTAGCGTTAGCCGTTAGCTTAGCGTTATCGTTAACCCTGCAAAACGCTCAAAAGCGGACTCCACAACATCCGGTTCCATTTGTGAGAAAAGGGGGGTGGGTTATATTGACAAGGCTTGACAACAGAGGTTCAAATATAACTTCATATTTATTGGTTATTTGTTTATTTTATATAAGCCGTGTTAACACTCTTCCTGTGTTTACATTTTCGAGCATGACATCATCGCCTACGCAAGCTTACAAGCTCAAAACGCAAACCGTAAACAGAACCCAGAGCGAACCAAGACTGAAGTGTGTACACAAACTAGAGGGGGGAGAGGGGGGGGGGGGGGTTCGCACCCAAAGACGGAACGAGATGGAACGGAGCTGATTCGACCCCGATGGTGAGTGCAGGGTGCGATCCAGGAGGGGAGCTCGGTGAGCTATAGCTCCCCTAGATCAGACATCAGCTCCCTTGGGGGTCTCCAAAGCTCCCCTCGGGGTCTCTAAATTACTGAAAATAAATGCTACTTTTGCCATGCATTTCTCATTTTTCTGTAATTTTCTGTATCATCATCGTGTATAATAATAAACGTATGCTATTTTGGATGTATGATTAATGATTTGCGCACTAATTCACACGTAATATGGCAACATGCATGCTATTCTTGCTATTACCATTCGGAGCGCGGAGGCGCTGCAGCCTGCTGCGACTATTATTAGTATTACAACGCCCGGTGACCGTGCCGGCGCCTGCGGTCGGACTCGTATCAGAACACAGGATAGGATTAGATACTGTAGACAGTGTTGGATGATGATCTATCATCTAATTAAATGGATACTTTTTTTTTTATCATGGAATGTGCTGTGGAAGCCCAGACCGTCCAGACGGCCGGACCTCAACAAGTGAGTTGTCTAGTATTATGTGTTCTGTAGAACTGAAACTGATTGAATATGTGACAGGATTCAAGAGGTTTATTTGTCACATACATACATAGGCTACATTAACGTCCGCGATCACAGTATCCTCCAACAGTCTGACTCCTCCCTGAGAGGCGCGCCGCGCACCCCCCCCCCCCGGCGCAAAATATTTATATTATTTGGCTCACCCAAAGACCGTGCTATGGATCGCACACTGGGTGAGTGAGGGCCCTTTCTCACTCACTGCTCTGTGTCGAATCAGACCCGGCTCGCATCAGAAAAGGGTGTGTCTGTCTGAGTGAGAATGCTGTCCCCCGTCCCCGCCCCCCGCTGATTCGTCCCCGGGGGCGCTGAACCGGGGCCAGTGAAATAGGTGGTCTCAGGTGCGCACTAGTGGGGGCGGTTAGGCCTGGCAATTTTGTTTGCCATTGCTATGTCTATACATTGTTCGAATGCATTTATTTCTATTAGACCAGTGGTGCCCAACCAGTCGGCCGTGCTCGACCAGTAGATCAATGACATGCAATATAATTGCCACAAGCGATGGGATAATGTTAGCTTCTGAACAGGCTAGCTAACTAGCGTTAGCCGTTAGCCATTGCTGTATACTATACTTTCTTGTTCGAATGCATTTATTTCTATTAGACCAGTGGTGCCCAACCAGTCGGCCGTGGTCGACCAGTAGATCAATGACATTCAATATAATGCATATAATCGATGCAGCAATGTTACTAGTAAAGGCTAAGCTAACTAGCGTTTAGCCGTTAGCTTAGCGCTATCGTTAAAACGCTCAAAAGCGGACTCTACAACACCATCCATTCGTGATAAAATGGGGTGGGTTATATTGACAAGGCTTGACAACAGAGGTTCAAATATAACATATTTATTGGCAATTTGTTCATTTTATATCAGCATCCAGAGTCCGCAGTCGTGTTAAGACATTCCTGTTTACATTTTCGAACGTGACATCATCGCCTACGGCAAGCGTAAACGCTCAAAAGGCAAACCGTAAACAGAACCCGAAGCGAACCAAGACTGCAGTGTGTACACAAACTAGAGGGGGGAGGGGGGGGGGGGGGTTCGCACTCTGACCCGGAATGATGGCGGTACGCGACCGGTACGGACAGAATGAGTGAGTGAGAAAGGGCCCTGAGAAAGCCCCCTTAGACTATTGCAATGCTCTTACCAGCTTGCACTACCAAGGCACTCCAACTCATACAGAACACAGCGGCCTGTCTGATGTCCAATCTACCAAAGTCAGCCCATGTCAAGCCACTTCTCAGAGAGCTGCACTGGCTTCCCATTGCCGCACAAATCATTCCCATTGCCGTTTCAAGGTTCTTGACCTGGCATACCGTGCTGTGAGGGGAATGGCTCCCTCCTGCCGCCAGTCAATGGTCTCTAACACCCTCAAGACCCCTACGCTCTTCATCTTCTAGCCACCTGAGACCCACTCCTATTGGAAGCAGGCTATTTTCTCTTCCCACCACAGTCAGGATTTTCCACCGCCAACTAAAAACATCTCTCCAATCTAAAAAGGTGTATTTTACTATCACATACTTTATTACTATCTACTATGTCCTATCCCTACCAGTACTACTACTGTACCTACTATGCTAATATGTCTATACTACTATGCACTCAAAGTGTAACACTCAAGTTCGACAATGTCATTGACCCTTAGCTGCCAGAGATGTAACCGTCCTGCTGACTTGTTGTTCACAATTTGTAAGTTGTTTTGGAAGAAAGTGTCAGCTAAATGACTAAATGTAAAAAAAAAAAAAAATGTAAGTGATGAGTAACAAGCTGATACTCTGTGAAGTGAACTATTATGCACACAATTTTGCACATACATAAATAGCATTATAACATAAGGGCCTAATTGTGCTCTTAGTCATGTGCAGATACTTAATTATCGATGAGAAGCTCTGAAACAGGCTACGGTTATGAGCACACACAGTGGCGCACGCATTGGCAGACAGAAATAACTTTCTCAGAGTATCATAACTTGCAGCAGAAACAGACAGTATTGATATTATTATTGTGAACCAGCCATATCGCTGCTTAGTTGTCAATTTAGCCAATTTCTAGTCAGAATGTATCTGAATTTATACAATATCCCTTTCATCTCAATTTTCAATTATGCAGATAAAATAATTTCACAAGTTTGTTCCAACCAAGCACTAATTTGTCTGAGAAGCATTTTGTGAATGTTGACATGCAGCAGAGGTTTCTACCCGTGAGTGAGTACAGTACATTGCATTTCATTGTAGCAAACTGTTTCAACAAATTTGTTGGTGGAACTGAATAAAAAACAACATTGAACTGAACCTCTCAATCATTTGAATAGGTGTCTCAGCACCATGGTGTCTTCTGGCGAACCAGCCCGTGTTCACACCAGTTTAAGCGGGAAAAACAACACAATTTAATTAACCTCTCAATCATTTTATTAATAGGTTAACAGATAAAAGTGTTATTGTAAAACTACTCACCCTCATGTGATATTGTTTACATGTATATGTTTGTTTACATGTCCTCCTACACACAGCAATTACAAAAACTGAAGATCTCCAGGCTCTCGGAAACCAAACGCTGCTCTGTGTTCATCCATCATCACAGCTACAGACTCAGACACAGATCCAGCATCAGAAGTGGAATATGAACTCCCTGACAGCTATGTATGACAGCTGACCTTAAAGAGAGACACACAACGCCAGCTATGACAAAATGAGATGGTAATGCACAGCTATCAGACTGGAACATCTACAGGATGTGACTAGAGAGAGAGAGAGCGGTGTGCTCAACATGGAACATCCACAGATGTGGGACGTATAACGGGCAGTATAGCTTTCAGAAGGTTGTCAAAAGCAAGGACTCCTCAATTTAAAGCATTGTTAAACAGCTAATGCGGTATGAATCCAGCTGTCATTTGGGGAAGACAAAATGACGATACTGCCGCCCGTGTTGCCAGACAAGAATGGAGAAAATACACATGAACTTTAATCTGGAAGCATTGGGTCTAATGGTGAAAGCAGATGAGTCATGCCTGGCTGCTTCGCTTGGCGGGGTTGTCTCGTGGGGCTGCCGTGGAGCAGGTGTGCTGGAGATTAAGTGTCCATACAAGTGCAAGGAGAGACTAGAGAGGTCAGAGTCTGATTAATCCGTTTGCCTTGGTTGAAAAAGCTATAATCTACAACCTACTGTACCCTCATTACACATAGATTCAACTACAGATGTACATTGTCAATTTAGTTGAATTGGACTTTTCCAGCTGATGCGGTATGGAAAGCGCTACCGCAGCCACACAGCCAGAACCAACCGGCTGAAGAACAGTTTTTTCCCCCTAGCCATCAAACTCATCAACAGAGCCCATTGACGCCCCCCTAATCACCCCCCCCCCCCCCGCCTCCGACTACACTCGATAAAAAAACTGTATTGCACATTGCATTCTACACACTGCTAAAATGTGCACATTGCTCATTGCATATCACACAACATACTTTTTTGGAACTGTACATAGTCATTGTGTTATTCAAATTTCATATAGTATAATATCTACATCCTGATCTGCAATGCACACTTTTTAGAACTGTATATATATAGTAATCTTTATTTTAGTCATCTTATTTTATTCTATGCAAAATGTATTGTACTGCACTGCACACTTTTTAGAACTGTATATAGTCATCTTTATTTTAGTCATCTTATTTTATTCTATGCTAAAATTATGGTATTTGTATTGTTGGAAGCTATAGTCGAGGGACCACAATAAATAGATTTTCATTCTTCTTGCTGTAAAGTACTGAAATAAGTGACAATAAAGGAATCTGAATCTGAAAAAAAAAACATGATGTCAAATGGACATCTGTGATTTCACTGTGTGGACCAAGACAAGCAGCGGCATTTGCCGTCAAAATGAGCGCTTTCTACAAGAAACTCCAAGGCTGAGGTCTTCTTCATGGACCACCTCCCTCCAGAACTTATCTACCTGCTGCAAAGACCGCCACTTGGCTGAAGAGATTAAATGTCTGTACTGATCAAGTACATCCTGACTGCTGCCAACACTATGCATGTGTGAACATTACAGATACTCCAAATTATAACTGGAACGAAGTGCACTTGCGGTTCTGCAGACACTGGAGATAATTCTCAAAATTCACAAGCAAGAAAAAAACTGTTAATAATTCACCTCAAATCAGAAATGTTAGATACTGTATGTGTTAATTTGGAATTATTCATTATTCACATTTGTTGTTAAAAACACTTTATTTAAAAAAAATTATTAAGTATAGATTTAATTTTGATTTATACATTACATCATTACATGAAACATATTGTCAGTTCATGCATCAAGAACTCCCAACCGATAAGAAAATAATGTATCCAATCACATGTTAGAAGGTGAGTACTGTCGTATGATAGTCATTTGCCCTTAGAGTTCTGACAGGCCGGGGGAGGTGCTGTGATCATATCTCTGTGCTGTGTCCCATGTCTCTCCCATGTCTCCCGTGTCTCTCCCATGTCTCCCGTGTCTCTTCCATGTCTCCCGTGTCTCTTCCATGTCTCCTGTGTCTCTTCCATGTCTCCCGTGTCTCTTCCATGTCTCCTGTGTCTCTTCCATGTCTCCTGTGTCTCTTCCATGTCTCCTGTGTCTCTTCCATGTCTCCCGTGTCTCTTCCATGTCTCCTGTGTCTCTTCCATGTCTCTTTTCTCTCAACAGAGTTACCGCTGAGCCACCTCACACAATTATAATGATAATACACTTTCTTTTTCTCAACATACATCTTCAATCAAAAATAAAAGCAAGACTTGGCATGCAAGTAAGAGTGTCCTTGATTGCCTTAATGTTTTGTATCACTCAGCGATTAAGTGAGTTTGCTACAAATGCCCCCTTTTCAACACATCACTGTGACTTATACACATGTAAATTGGCCACACTCTAGACGAGAAATGTATTGGCTTACACTCATTTACAAAACCTTCCTTGGTCTGGCCCCTCCTTATTTGATAAAAATACTTTGAAAATGGACAAATGAATCCCCCTCACTGCTTTTAACTTAAGGACTATATCACAGAGTTGTTTACACACACCTGCAACTGTCACCTGCAGCCTTTTAACTGTAATTTGACTGTTCAGCTTCATGTATTACATACCTTGTCATTTTATTTGGTTGTTTGTTTGATGTATGATTTAATTATTTCCCTTACCTCTGTGATGTATGTATCGTCTGTCTCTTTTCTATTTAATTTAATTTATTTACTTTTGTCCTCTTTCCCTGTTACCCTTCGAGAGGCCTTTTGTCCTCTCACCAGGCCGTCTTTGTAAATACGAATTTGTTCCTGACTTGCCTGGTTAAATAAAGGTTAAATAAAATGTTTAAATCCTGCTAAGGTTGGTGAGACCAGCAGATACAGTATGGTTACAATGTCATCAAGCATATCGACTTGGCTGATGGGTATCACAGTGTTCAGTATCTGAAAGGTTTTAAACCTATAGCTCGTTGCCAGCCACTCTCAGACAGACACGGTTCTTCAATATAGTTAATACTACATCCTAACTAACATTATATGCATTCATAACGATATAATCCCATTGTAATTTGATTTTATGGCCCCCGAGACACATTATGTCCCTTATTTTTAAGATGAAAATGAGGTTGTTCAATCATAATATACTAAATGTGAAACCCATAGATAATAATGTTTTCTGACTATAATAGAACAATATTAGAATATAACTTCTGAAAAAAAGTGTAGTATATTTATTATTATTTTATTTATTTATATTTAGTATTTTTATAGTATAGTTTTACCTTGCTGGGTCAAGAATGACCCTAACACCACAGTCGTACCTTTTTTTCTGCAGATACCTTCAGAATTTTCAAAATGGTGAAACATAGTTTTGCTGTGCTTATATGTGTTGTGGAGGATATCATAAAGCCTTGTTCTAATCAAATCAACTACATGGTAGTTATTACATATTATAACCT
This sequence comes from Notolepis coatsorum, assembly GCF_963971535.1. Lineage (NCBI taxonomy): Eukaryota > Metazoa > Chordata > Actinopteri > Aulopiformes > Paralepididae > Notolepis > Notolepis coatsorum. The sequence goes on from NC_140170.1 coordinate 83,456,186, forward strand.
TGAAACGGGTCGCTGGAGACCCTAACACCACATAAGGGTTAAGATGAACCAAAGTTCCATGCCCTTCATTATCAACGGAGGGCGTTGCTCAAAGCTCAGTGCTGAAAATGTATTCAATATTTTGAGTTTTTTAATGATTTGGTCTGATGTTCTAGTGAACCCAGCCTTGGCCATCTCTTCCACAGGGTCAGAATTCAGCTTGCTCTTTCTAGTACTACTCTTCCTCCTTTCCTCGGCAGACCACTGCAAATATTTTTTTTTCCCATTGACATTGCTCAAGTTTTGCTCAAGTTTTCAGAGAAAAGCCAGAAGCTAAAGTTATTAGCTTGTCAGAGGCACAACCTCCCCACCCACCTGACAAATAAGATATAGCTCCTGCTGGTGTTATTCCAATTAGATACTTGATTGTGTTTTGGTGCTTATAATCTGACTGGGTTTCACCAGCCCCTGGAATCTTCTCGGCACATCCTAAGAGCGCAACGGGCCTGTCCTGGGTTTTCCTCGTCTCGTGACAGCGGACAGAGGGACGTCGCGAGACGGTTAGCAGTCGAGCAAAGTCGTGCACAGGTAGGGCCTGCGCTATCAGGCATTGATACTAGCATGAGTAATACTGCTCGTTGTCCCGTGAGACAACCGAGTGATGTATTGGCGCGAGGGGCAGGATATTTGGGAAAACATCGTCATGACTCTTTATTGGGTGTTTTTCCAACTATCCTAGAGCGCACGGCTAATGCTAATGCTACAAGGACGCCGTTCCCTTGTTCCCCGCCGAGGGCTGTCTTTACTAAATGGTCTTCCCTCCTCTTAACCATTCATGCTGACGGTCAATCGGTGTCTAATGTTGGGGGTTTAACAGGGGCTTGTTTACCATTTACATGGGTGGATGGGCTGAGGCTCAGGGCAGGTGTGCTTTTTGTGAATCTATGAATTGAAAATGGAGGTCCCTCGTGTGGACAGGACTGGCGTTGTTCTCTGGTCTGCATCCCCTTAACAATTGTGTGTATGGGCTAGCCCATTCTGCAATATGTTAATAGAGTTTTCGTTCATTTATTCATTTATCCCTTCATGGGTGCACACCACAGTGGAGGTTGTTGCATGCCTACTAGTGAGGCAGTGCTTCACTAGTAGTAGACTTTGGTCTGCAGCCACCACTGGTGTTCCGTGCTTAGTGAAGCAGGTGGCTGGCATCAGTCCTTTGCCTCTGACATGGTGGAACGGTGTCCCGCCCAGCCGACGCCATGAGGCGAGTCCGCCCGACAGGTGGCTGGTGGGCTGATAAGCCTATACCGCCGCGGTATAGAATTAGCAGCGACTGGCAACATTGTTCAATTTGCTGTTTTTTCTGTCAAAATGGTGTTGGGTGGTGGGGCCTTAGGGCCAGCCGACGTCAAAACATCGCGCAAGGTTTTGAGGTTATTCAGCTTTTGACCTAGCCGCAAGCTATAACCGCAGGGAGGGCTAGGATGCTGTCAACGCTTGTTCACAGACATCTTTGGTTGGAGCAGTCTCCCCTTGAGGAGGAGAGAAGGCTTCCCCTCCTCAGGGCTCCCCTGAGGAGGGGAAGCGCGGGCGGTATTTGACCTAGGCCCGACACCGCCTCACACAGCCAGCGGCTGCGGCGAGGCCCCCGACCAGCGGCCATGTTTCCCCCGCCTGAGGTGCCCTGGGCACAAAGACAACAGGTGATCACAAGGCCGACAGCCTTGTCACTCCCCCCCCAACACCAGTGGGATACGGGCTCTGATTTGTTCCCTTTGGCTGCGGGCCACGTGCCTTCAGTGAAGCGCAATCGGCCCCACGTTTCGCTTCTCATGGGGACAGGGGCTAGCTAGGCCTGGGTCTGCCTGTGAGAATGCTGTGCTGTCAAGCGGCTCCCACGCCACACGTTCTGCATCTATGTTCGGTGAGCCTGGTGTTGTGTCTGTCGACGGAGAAGGTTGTCAGCGGTGGAACTCGAGACCCAGGAGGTCGCAGCGTGAGTTCCCCCAGCCCCGCCCTCGCCAGGCCGGGTATCACGTTAGTGCCTCGCCCGACCGGAAGACCGGCGGTCAGTCAGGCATGCGTGGTTTGGGTGGTAGTAATATCACTACAGGGCTACGGTGTGTAGGAACCCACCCTATCGGGCAGTGTGGGGACCACACGCCTTGCATGTCCAGCTGCAGAGCAGGCTATCATCAGCAGTCCATGCCGGGAAGATGTTCAGTGGGGGAGCTTATGTCACCAAGTGTGATGGCCGCTCTCCCCGTATCAGACCGGCCCTTTCTGTCGGGGTCCCCCCCTTGGGTGCGATTGCCTCGTTGGTAGTGTCAGGGTGCAATATCCCGGCTCCGCGAGATGCCCTGCTCGCGCGGTTGGCGAGTCCAGGGTTGGCAACGCACAGCGTGTGGGACCGGGCCTCCTATCTACGGTTCCTGGTGGACCAGCGCCAGTTGGCGGCGGGTGCGCTTTGGGATTATCATCACGTATGGCTACAGCAGTGCCATATGTCGAGGTGGATGGGGAGAATGCTGAGGCGGGGGTTTGTGTTGCAGTTTGCACAACCCCACCCTCCGTTTTTGGGTTTGGTACAGACCCTTTTTGTCAGGGTCCGCAGCAGTGACAGCTCTGGCCGACGAGATCCAATCTCTGTTGGCGAAGCAGGCCATCGTTGTGGTCCCATAAGGGGACGCAGTGAGCGGCGTTTCCTCCCAGTATTCTCTGGTGCCCGAGAAATCGGGGGGGGGGGGGGGGGGGGGTGTCAGATCCATACTGGACCTGTCCCATGGATGGTTCAGAATGTTGACTGGGGGACTGGTTCACCTCCATAGACCTGTAGGATGCGTATTCGCATCCCGATCTTCCATCCTAGGACATACCTACGCTTCCTTTGCAGGGCTTAGCGTACGGGTACCAGAGGCTACCAGAGGCTACTCTCTGGCTCCCCGCATCTTCACCAAGTGCGTGGAGACAGCGCTGGGGCCTCTGCGTCGTCGGGGGATACGAATTTTATTCTACCCTGGACGACGTTCTGGTCCTCGGCCGGTCAGGGAAGATCACCAGGTCTCATACCAGGCGGGTGGTGGAATTCCTCACCAGCCTGGGTTTCGCTGTAGACTGGAAGTAGAGTACTCCTCTTCCCAGTCAACGGGTGGAGTACTTGGGCTTATTTCTAAGCTCAAGGTCTATATGGGCATCCCTCTCAGAGCGACGGCGAGTGGGTGGTTCTCGGCGCGCTCGGGAGGTTCCGTCCTAGGACGGTTACGGCGCTGTCCGTGATGCGCCTGCTTGGTATGATGGCATCTGCTCATTCTGTGGTCCCTCTTGGCCTCCTCTTCATGAGGAGGATACAGAGGTGGTTTTTTCCAGTATGGAAATGGACCCGGTGAGAGACAAGTGGAAGCGGCTGAAGGTTCCCTGTAACGCTAGCTGGGGCGCTATTGAAGATGAGAGCACAGTTAGCAGACAAGGGGGAATGAACGTAGGCAGAAACGAGGAGCGATGCTTGAAGAAGGGTGTTTACTTCTTATCCAAACGTAAATACAAAACAACACTACTAATAACACAATGACGGAAAACAAGAAAATGAGTATACAGGACTCACTAGACATCAACGGGGAAGGCAGGCACGACACAGGGAACACACAGGATACTGGAGGAATGTCGCCACAAGGAAGTGAGGAACAAACAGACACTTAAATACCCACACTAATTAATAACGACCAACACCTGGCAGGGCCAGGCCAAAACACAGAATCACAAACACAAAAGCACTGACACACTAAACACAACTAGACACTAAGGCAATGACACACTAAACACAACTAGACACTAAGGCAATGACACACAACAACTCAACAGGGGTGTAACATCAAACACAGACAGGGATGGCCCAGCATAACATAATATTACAAATCATATCAACAATGTGCAACCAACACAAAATGGCCGACCGCACCATCGGGCTTAGGTCAGCAGAGGGAGCAATGTCAGGAGGAGAGCACTGTCCAATGTTATTCTCCTGCCGGTCAGCAGGACCGGCCCTTGGGTCGTAACAGTACCCCCCTCTCAACGGGGGGCTTCCAGACCCCGAGAACAACATCCGCACCCAGGCGAGGGAGGAAGCCGGAACCCCGGAGGGGGCCCAAAGAGAGGACCTGGAGACCAGGAGCCGGGAGACAGAGCGAAAACCCCAGGAGGGGCATAGCAGCCAGGGGGGCTGAAAACGGGCACAGACGCCCGGAGAGGGGTGGAGGGGAAGGGAACAGAGGCCCGGAGAGGGGGGGTGGGGAAGGGAGCAGCGGCCCGCCGAGGGGGGGTGGGGACGGGCACCGAGACCCGGGGAGGGGGGCTGGACCTGGGAACAGAGGCCCGACGAGGGGGGGTAGGAACAGGTGCTGAAGCCCGGGAAGGGGAGCTGGACCCCGGAGCAGGATCCCGGACGAGAACCCCTCCAGCCGCCGGACTAGGAACCGGTTCAGGGGAGCCGGAACGGAGGGGCGGCGGCGGCGACCCCCGGAGCAGGATCCAGCGTAGACCACGGCGAAGACCACGGCGAAGACCACGCCGAAGACCACGGCGAAGACCACGGCGAGGACCAGGACGCCGGTCACGGCGTGGGGGTGGACCAGACGGGAAGCCAGGACCAGTCGAGGAGCCGGAGCCCAGCGTTGCAGCCGGACCAGTTGTAGAGGCTGGGCTGGGCGTGGAGACCAGTCCGGTCTCGGCGGCGATGCGTGGCGTAGAGGCTGGGCTGGTCGTGGAAGCCGGAGGGGGAGTGATGACAGCCGGGGCTACACCGAGCGGAACCAGGCTGGCAGCGACGGCCGGGTCAGCTGTGGAGGCCTCTTCTGCTGCACCAGCCATGCAAGCTGTAGGGTCTGTGTCAGCTGGGAGGGTCTGGCTAGCTACAGAGGCTAAGCTAACAGTAGGGCCTGGGTTAGCTGTGGAGGCCTCATCTGCTGCACTAGCCACGCAAGCTGTAGGAGTGACGCTAACGGGCGGAGCTACGCTAGCTGGGGATGCACGGTTAGCTACCAGAGAGATGCTAACGGGCGGAGCTGCGTTAGCTGGGGATGCACGGTTAGCTACCGGAGAGACGCTAACGGGCGGAGCTGCGTTAGCTGTGGACGCACGGTTAGCTACAGGCTCTAGGCTGACCGTGAGTTGAATGCTAGTCGGCTGGCTAGCTGCGGGGGAAAAGCTAGCAAGCGGGACCAGACTGGTGGGTAGGGTACTAGGGATCGGCATAAACCCTTCCATGAGGGCGGAGACGTGGTCGGCCATAACCCGCATCGCAGGCGCCTGTGTCGGGCTCTCTCTTGCAACCCTGTCAATCGTCTGTAGCCAGAACACCCACTTGGCAGGCGTGTACTGCTCCAGATTACCGTCCATCAAGTTTTGAAGGATAACAAAAGTATCTACCACCTTGCCTGCTGTGCGTTTGATTGGTGGCGACATTCTGTAACGCTAGCTGGGGCGCTATTGAAGATGAGAGCACAGTTAGCAGACAAGGGAGAATGAACGTAGGCAGAAACGAGGAGCGATGCTTGAAGAAGGGTGTTTACTTCTTATCCAAACGTAAATACAAAACAACACTACTAATAACACAATGACGGAAAACAAGAAAATGACAGAAGTATACAGGACTCACTAGACATCAACGGGGAAGGCAGGCACGACACGGGGAACACACAGGATACTGGAGGAATGTCGCCACAAGGAAGTGAGGAACAAACAGACTCTTAAATACCCACACTAATTAATAACGACCAACACCTGGCAGGGCCAGGCCAAAACACAGAATCACAAACACAAAAGCACTGACACACTAAACACAACTAGACACTAAGGCAATGACACACTAAACACAACTAGACACTAAGGCAATGACACACAACAACTCAACAGGGGTGTAACATCAAACACAGACAGGGATGGCCCAGCATAACATAATATTACAAATCATATCAACAATGTGCAACCAACACAAAATGGCCGGCCGCACCATCGGGCTTAGGTCAGCAGAGGGAGCAATGTCAGGAGGAGAGCACTGTCCAATGTTATTCTCCTGCCGGTCAGCAGGACCGGCCCTTGGGTCGTAACAGTTCCCATGTCAGTACTGGGGGACCTCGTCCTCTGGGGAGGGCCTGGTGCCCTCACCAGCGGGGTCCCCGTGGGCAGCAGGCTGTCACACATCACGGTCTTCACCGACGCTTCCCTCATGGGATGGGGGGGGGGCGTGTCGGGCCAACGCAGTAGGAGGCAGCTGGCAAGACCATGCTGCCCGGTCTGCGCTACATTCAATGTGTTGGAATTGAAGGCAGTCCTTCTGGTCCTCAAACGGCTCGGCCACCTTGAGGTGGGCAAGCATGTTTTGATCAGGACAGACAACACAACGTCAGCGTCATAGATTGACAGACGGGGAGGAGTGCGCTGATTCAGCTCTTGGTGGCCCCGCCATGGCGTGTTCCGTGGTCACCGCGGGCCCTCTCTCAGGCACGCAGGACTCTGTTCTGCCTCCTGTTCTGGGTGTGAATCTGGTGGGGATGCATCTTGACTCTTCTGTGGTTAACGCTATCCGGTACGCGTGCGCTCCATCCACTACCGCGGCTTACGCTGGGAAGTGGCGTATGGTTGAGTGTGGGGGCAGAACATTGTTCAGCCACCCTCTCGTGGAACGTTTCCTGCTTGGCGCTCGGCGTCTCAAGCCTGTGGAACGTTCTCTGTCTCCGAGTGGGACCTCCAACTGGTCCTGGGCCGGTTGTCGGAGGCCCCGTTTGAGCCTCTTGAGTTGGCGCCATTGGATCAGCTGTCTTTAAGACCGCATTCTTTTTGGCCATCACCTCCGCTAAGCGCGTGGGTGAGCTGTGTGCTCTCTCGGTGCGGCCTGAGTGCCTGTCTATTCGGCCGATAGCAGTGCGACTCTGAGGCCTAATTCAGTCTTCGTGCCAAAGACTATCCGGAGCTCTTTTCGCTCCAGGGATATTGTGGTTCAGGTGTTCGTCCGCCTCCTCACGCTAGTGTGTTGGAGGCGAGCCTTCACCTGTCGTGTCCTGTCCGTGCACTGGGGGTTTACCTCAGTCGGACTCGGGATCTCAGGGCTTCCGATCAACTGTTTGTTTGTTACGGTGGCCCTCGCGCGGGTAAGGCGCTGTCCAAGCAGCGCCTGTCACATTGGTTGTGTGACTCGTGGAGTGGCGGCCTCTGCTGCCCTGTTAGGGGGGGCCTCGGTGGAGGACATCTGTGCTGCGGCCTCCTGGTCCTCCCCGGGTCCTTTTGTTAAGTTTTACCTCGTGGACATGACTGGGGGTTCCCTCTCCCAGGCGGTTCTGAGGTCTGGGACCTCTCCTGCGTCCCACCATTTGGTGGGCTAGCAGGTGTGTGTGGGTGTGGGCCACGGGGTGCTGTGTCACACGTGGTCCCGCCTGTGCTGTGCATTTTCAGGGGTGCCTGGTTCCCCCTTTTTTGCACTTTGGTGGAGTTGACTGGCTCCCCCCCTTCGATAGGACGAGCGGGTGGACGGGACTCCCCTCCACCCTGGCTGGGGCTTACGGGCCCTCAGGGGGTACACTTGTCGGGCCACGCGTCTGCTCTGCCCCATATCTCATTGGCAAGAGCGAGACGCGATTGCCAGTATGATAATATAATGAAAGGTTATCCTATAACCTAGTTTTATGAATACTGGCTGAGCGTCTCGCTCCTAGCGCCCTGAGGTCCCTTGGATGGTTTCTTCCGTGTATGGAAATCGTTCTGAGGAAGGTGGAGCGTGACCATTTCCGGCATCATATAGGAAGACGCAGGGGCGTGGCTTGGTCACGTGCAAGTGAGTGCATTTGTTTGTTTCGTGAGCACATTATGTGCTAGAAGATAAGAGTTATCTCATTGGCAAGAGCGAGACGCTCAGCCAGTATTCATATAACTAGGTTATAGGATAACCTTTCGTTCTTAAATTTGGGTTCAAAAGACTTTGGTGGGTTTGCTCTCACTGCACCCTTACTAGGCCACATTATCAAAGGGTTCAATGTTGAAGACAACATGGGTATCCACACTCTTCACAGTTGAGAAAGGAAGCCCACATCTGTAGGCAATGTCTCTCTTGGTGAGCCTAAGTCTGACTTTCATTAGAACCAAAATGATGTGGTTCTTTCTCTCAGCTTAACCCACCATTAAAGGAACACGCCAAACATTATGGGCAATGCGCTTACCGTCTTCTCCAGAGTCAGACAAGAAGGTAGATACCAATTTCCTCCCTGCACGTTCAGTAGAAAGCTATCCGCCTGCAGGCTAGCCTAGCTTAGCACAAACTAATGGAAGTGGATATGGACCAGCTTGCTTAGCTGTTGGCCAAAAGTTCAAGTTTGTTTATTAATTACAAAAACACCTCTCCCGGAGTTTTAAGCCAGGCTAGTGCAACGCATTTCCCATAATGTTGGCGTTTTCCTTTAAACACAATTAAGTGTGCTTCTTTTTACAATATTCCAAGAGCCACAAGAAAACTTGCAATGACTGTAAACCAGAAAAAAAGAAAAAACATTTTAGAGTTCATGTCCTTTGTACTGTAGAATAAAACCCAAAATAGGACTGCTTAAGCTGCTACTTCAGTTGTTTATTCTCTTCCTGTGTGGCCTGCACTTCTCTTTTCACAGCTTCATAGTCATCACAGAGCTGGGTTCACTGCATGTCGAGTTGGTCCATCTCTTTTTTTGGCACAAACACACCTTCATCTATGACACACACGCACATAGACACACACACACACACACACACACACACACACACACACACACACACACACACACACACACGCACGCACGCACACACACACACACACACACACACACACACACACACACACACACACACACACACACACACACACACACACACACACACAGTATATCTGCCTGTGTCTCTACCACTCTACTCACCCACCCACCAACCTACACAGATTCACACACTAAATAGCATAGCCTGCGCATTCCTTCAGAGGATTGAAGAGGCTCTGCTCAGCTTGGCCTGTGGGGCTAGTAACAGTGGCCTAGGCTTCATCTCGCCTCCTCTTTCCTCCATACACACAGCAGAGTACGGTCAAGTTAGCATGCTAAATAATCATCAACATAACAATGCAATAACATAAACAAGGCCAAACAAAATAGAGTGTATTTGCGCAGATACTGAACAAGCTGCCCGGGCAGGTTAGAATATTACAAATAATGACTGAATGGCCAAATGTACACAACCACCTGAGCCTCCGTGCCGGCTGCCAGCCCTCCTGGAGAACAGGAGCAGATGCTGGGTGAGTGTCTGTCCTCCTGATCCAGAACGTGCACCCCAGCCTATCAAGGATCTACCTCACTATAATATATACTTGTATGTGCAATATGACAGATGTTGGGACATAATAATGCAATAATGGTATTCGTTCATTTGCAATATTTTCCACAGATTTTTTTTTCTACTGTGATGATTGTGCAATGCTTTTCTTTTTAAACCTTTTTAATGTTCCTGTGAATAAGTGCATATGTAGCAGAGGGCATGTATGAGTGGGTACATGAATGTGTGGTGTGTCAGTGAGAATGAGTACAACAAATGAATGTATGGTAGTGTGTCTATCAGTGGCGAATCCTCATGGAAGCCAACGGAAGCCAGGCCTCCCTATAAAAATATGAATTAATATCAAATATGAAATGTGAAAAAAAAAAAAAAATATATATATATATATATATATATATATATATATATATAGTTTACAATAATAATAAAAAACCATTATTTTTCATCTGTGTTATAATTTTTTTTTTTTAAATGTCTCCCTCTTCTCCTTCTCACTCTCTCTAACACACTGTCAGACTCACTGCAGCAGAGGAGACTGGAGAGGAGGCAGGGGGCAGGTGTCTTTCTCCAGCCTCCCCATGTATGTGGACTCCAATACCAATACATTCACTGAGAGACTTACACTGCATCAGGGTAAGACATTTTAAGTCATTTAGTAATATCTTTAAACTGAGACTTGATTGCTGACCTGACCAGCTGACTTGATTAAGGGGCGTGTTTAAAGCGGCCATTTTGTTTCCTTAAGTGACCCATTAAGGGCCAGGTGTTAGAAAGCACTAATTAGTGATAGGGATTTAAAGGCCTGCTGGCTTAGCGTCAGCGAAGCGTCGAGAAACGAAGAGGGACAAAGAGGAGTTTTCCTGGAGTTAGCCGCCGAGGAATCCACCGATCCACCTAGTGCTAAGTACACCCTAGTCCTATCTTACACTCCACGCTGAAAAATCTCCCTTTCCCTCCCACTCTGCTATTTCTCTACTTCCTCCCTGCCACTCTTGACACCACAATGTGTCTCATATCCACAATCTGCTCCCCCAGAACAGATTCAACCCACCCACGGCAGTTTGCTAGCAACCCGGCTAATCTATCCTACCCTCCTACAGCCACTAATACACCTGTCACAGTACAGGGAGGCCTATGGAATTGTCAATCAGCAGTCAAGAAAGCTGACTTCATTACTGCCTACGCCCATAGTCAAAATCTGCAGCTCCTGGCTCTAACTGAGACCTGGATAACCCCCAATAACTCATCAACACCTGCAGCATTATCTACAAACTATAACTTCACTCACACACCTCGACCTTCCAGGCGGGGTGGAGGCACTGGCCTCATGACATCTCCTTCATGGACTACAAACTTAACACCCCTCCCAGCACTGTCACTCTCCTCTTTTGAATATCATGCAGTATCTGTCTCTAATCCTTTCAATCTCACCATTGTTACACTCTACCGCCATCCAGGTCCGCTCGATCACTTCACAGATGAGCTGGACATGCTTCTAAGCTCCTTACCGGAAGATGGTACCCCTCTCCTTCTATTGGGCGACTTCAACCTGCCTGACTCATCTCAGTCAGTCATAGTAGTCTCCCTCCTACAATCATTTGACCTGACTCCCACTGCCATGCCTCCCACCCACAAAGCAGGCAACTCCTTGGATCTCATATTTTCCCGTAACTCCAGTATCATTAACACCACGGTAACTCCCCTACATGTATCTGACCATTCCTTCATATCCTTCTCACTAACTCTCATGCTTAACCGAAAGGTCTTCACCCCAACTCAAACCGTCTCACTCAGACGCAACCTGCCCTCCCTATCCCCCTCCACCCTCTCCTCTGACATACTATCCACTCTACCTTTGAGTGACACCTTCTCTGCTCTCTCCACAGAGATGGCAACCTCCACCCTCCTCTCAGCCCTTGCAACCTCCTTCGACAAGCTCTGTCCCCTCGTTGAGAAACCTGCCCGCCGTTCCCCACCCAGTCCATGGCTGACAGATCCAGTGAGAGAACAAAGACAGGTCCTGAGAGCAGCTGAAAGGAAGTATAGAAAGTCACGCCTCACTGCTGACATCGACACATATCACAACCTCTTGTTAACATTCTCCAAAACCATTACTAATGCCAAAGCTTCTTTCTTTCACCATAGGATCGAGGCCTCTGCCAAGAATCTTCGCAAACTGCATGCTACCATGTCCTCCCTCCTCACTCCCCCCCCACCCCCCCCTCCCTCATCTTTCTCTGCCGAAGACTTTGCGATCTTCTTTGAGGAAAAAGTGGAGAACATCCGCAGCTCCTTCTCCCAACCCCCACCCATTCCAAATGCTGAATCGAGAACCTCATCCTTCACTCTGTCATCTTTCTCTCCCATTACAGAAGCCGAGACCCTGACACTGGTAACGTCGAACCGTCCGACTACATGCCAGCTGGACCGGCTACCTTCCCCACTCCTCCAGACCATAGCACCAGACATCCTCCCATTCCTAACTGCAACCATCAACTCCTCACTCAACTCGGGGGTGGTCCCCACCTCCCTAAAACAAGAGTCACGCCCCTCATAAAAAAACCATCCCTGAATCCTACCGTCATAGGCAACTACCGTCCTGTCTCTCTTCTCTCCTTCCTTTCTAAAACACTTGAACGTGCTGTATCCAACCAACTTACTGCTTATCTCTTACAGAATGACCTCCTAGACCCTAATCAGTCAGGCTTCAGGACTGGTCACTCCACAGAGACAGCCCTCATTGCGGTCACAGAGGCACTTCACTTAGCAAAAGCGAAAGGCCTCTCCTCTGTCCTGATTCTCCTAGATCTATCTGCAGCCTTCGACACAGTCAACCACCAGATCCTCCTCGCGGCCCTCGCAGGAATGGGAGTGGCTGGCTCTGCGCTGACATGGTTGTCATCATACCTCAATGACCGCTCCTACCAAGTGTCATGGAGAGGGACCCTGTCGGCCACCCGCCCCCTGCGGACGGGTGTCCCCCAGGGCTCGGTTTTAGGACCCCTTCTCTTCTCCCTCTACACTAAATCACTGGGTAACATTATCACGTCTCATGGCTTCTCCTACCACTGTTATGCTGACGATACTCAACTCTTCCTCTCCTTCCCTCCCTCAGATATCCACGTCTCTGAGCGGATCTCGGCCTGTCTGTCCGACATCTCCGCCTGGATGACGACCAACCACCTCAAACTGAACCTAAGCAAAACAGAATTGCTCCACCTGCCGGCCAAATCCTCCCCCCTGACCGACCTTTCCATCACAGTCGAGAATGCAGCTGTGACCGCGTCCCCGACCGCCAAGAACCTTGGTGTTGTCCTCGACGACCAGTTGAACTTCTCTGCTCACATCGCAGCGACAACCAGAACCTGCCGATTCCTCCTGAGCAACGTCAGAAGGATCCGCCCCTTCCTGACAAAAGAAGCCACCCAACTCCTCGTCCAATCAACAGTCATCTCCCGCCTCGACTACTGCAACGCACTGCTCGCTGGCCTCCCGGCCACTGCCACTAAGCCTCTTCAACTCATTCAGAACGCAGCGGCCCGCCTGATCTCAAACCTACCGAAGTCGGCCCATGTCACCCCACTTCTTAGGGACCTGCACTGGCTCCCCATTGCTGCACGAATCCGCTTCAAGGCCCTCGACCTAGCATACCGTGCGGCAAAGGGAACTGCTCCCGCCTACCTCCGGTCAATGGTCTCTAACTACACACCCTCAAGACCCCTACGCTCTGCATCTTCTGGCCGCCTCAGACTTACTCCTATCCAAGCTCCGGGAGGGTCATCAAAGAGAAGTCGCCTATTCTCAGTCCTTGCCCCACAATGGTGGAATGAACTACCCACCCCAGTTAGGACAGCCGAAACACGTCCAATCTTTCGCCGTCGACTAAAGACGCACTTCTTCAACCATTATCTGAATTTAAAAAAAAAATTAAAAAAAAACCCTAACCCTAACTAACCATACTGTCATGCACTTGTCCTAATAAACTAACCTACACTGTAGCACTCAACACTTTGATGAACATTGTTACTCAGCTGATAGAGTTGTGCCCTTCCTGATGGCTTGTCGTACAGAACTTGTAAGTCGCTTTGGATAAAAGCGTCAGCTAAATGACTAAATGTAAATGTAAATGTAGCCAATCAGATTCGAGCTGACTAAAGCCCTGCCCACACCTTAAAACGGGCCTGTCAGCAGACTAAGTAGTCTGGCCTCCCCTCTGCACATTTGAAAATTTTATTAACCCGTGACTGCTCCCACGGGCCGGATATTGCCCCGATCCTTGCGAGATTAAATCCACGGGTACCTCTCGGCGTGCCGGAGCTTTTCCTAAATCACTTCCATCATCGAAAACGAGGGGAAAAGGTCGGCTTGCGACCCTGAAAATGTCGCGTGATTTTAAAAACGCTGTATTAAGTGAGCCTATTATGGGCTCCACGCGAGCTTTCTATCGTGGGAACATCTGGGCGTCCCGCAACTTTTACTCATGTAGCCCCGAAAATGCTTAGAAAAGGAAAGCCGAAAGCGTGGAATAAACTCGCCGAAATGGAAAAGTGTCCCACGAGCGCACCGTGATTCCGATCCGCGTGAAAATATTCACGGCCATAGAGGAGACCGTGGGACACCTTTTTGCAACCGAATATGTGTCTCGAATTTGCTCCGACGCGGCGCGCAAAATCGTGCAAGGAAAGATTGGACCAAAAATGAACCAATGCTCCAGCAGTATTAATGACCCTGATGTAAACAAGACAAACGTCTTTCTCTGGTCTGCATCCCCTTATAAAATTGTGTGTATTGAGCCGTACTGTATTGTACCCATTCTGCAATCTGTTAAATAAATAAAAATAAAGTTTGACTGGCCGCCGAGCCATACTGTAGTGTACATGGTGACTGCTTGACTTAAAAAAAAAAAAAAAAAAAAATATTAATAAAAATATTTAATAATTTTTTTTTTAATAATATTTCTTGGCATCCCCTGTTATTTTACCCACGCGACGCCACTGGTGTCTATGGGTACATCATGGATGTGTTGTGTGGTAGAGTGGGTATGTAGGTATCGTTATTTTAGGTGCTGCACAAACCAATCTCATTGTACTGTATTGTGCAATGACAATAAAGCTTTCTACTTCTACTATTCTCTGCTGAAGATTTACAACTCCGAGCTGCTCCACATGCTGGGAGTAGGGTGACCAGGTGTCCCCCTTTTGGTTGTACTGTCCCACCATTTGACCAAATGTCCCGCGTACCTCATATTGAGAGGATGTCCCTCTTTTCGAAGCCAAAAAAAAACATGCGTCTAAAAGCCCCTCCCTTCAGACAGTAAAAGTAGCAACCCGCCTCTTGTCCACACACATTGCTCTGATTGGTTATAGTACTTTAGCGTGCTGCTTGCATGCTTGTGACGTGACTGAGACTGAGTCGTGACGCTACCTCATATCGCAAATCTGATTGGTCAAAAAAAACACAACAACATTACAAGCGAACTAGTTCAAGATGGAAAGCAGTAAAAAGAAACGGACCTGCAGTTACAACCAAGACTGGCAAACGACACACATGGGTGAGGCAGATGGCAGGCAATCCGCAGCAGGCTTTCTGTGTTTTGTGTCATAGTTCGTTTTCAATTGCGCATGGAGGAGAATACAACTTGAAGCGCCACAGTGGACGTGAGTCTCACTTGAAAGTGGCTCACCAAAAAGAAACATCCAGATCTATGGATACGTTTCTTTTTAAACCAAACAATGATAGCCAGACGGACAAGGTCACTGCAGCTGAGATAACAAGTGTCTATCACACAGTACAACACTCCCATTCATACAGGTCAGCCGACTGTGGTAACCTTTAACCTTTGATTTAAATCTATTCAGTGAAGACCATGGCAGTTATTCTAATATAGAAACAATTTATTTGGATTATTATTTTTGTATTATACTACACTGTTTTCCCTAGTTCTGTGTTAACAGGGAATATCAAACACAAGACATTCCTGTCAAGTGATGATGTTTGAATATTTAAAACAGATGTTAGGTGGTATTTAATTTGTATTTATTTTGATTTAACCTTTAACCTTTGATTTAAATATATTCAGTGAAGACCATGGCAGTTATTCTAATAAAAAAATTTACATTATCTATCTGTCCCACTTTGTCCCACCAAAATCGTACTGTTGTCCCACTTTGTCCCACCAAAATCTTACTGTTGTCCCACTTTTGGACTTTTTGCATCTGGTCACCCTAGCTGGGAGTCACCCGAGCCTCTGCACTCCAAGGTGGATGAGGCTGTCGCTGTGCTGCAGGTCCACGAGCCGAGCAGGAAGCTCAGAGGTCCACCGCCCCTGCTGGAGTTCCTAGTGAAGATTATTGGTCCTCTCACCTGCATGTCATGGTGGCAGCACTCCTATTGGTCCTCTCACCTGCATGTCAGTTTGGCAGCTCAGAAGTCCACCGCCCCTGCTGGGGTTCCTTGTATCTAGGAAGATTGAGCATTTGGAAACCTGCTAAAAAAATTCAAATTTAAGTACACAACATTTAATTTGTATTTGTTCCATTCATGGCAATACTCAAACAATAAATAAACAATAGAAATAGATGGTCGCCAAAAACTACTTACGCCGTTTTTGCCCGCCATGCATTGAACGCCAACAACGGCGTAAGTAGTTTTTGGGATCAATATTAAATTTTTTCGCCATGGCATTCATAATTCATCCAGTCTCTCTCCGGACTGTAGCGGCACCCTGTATGAGACTGCAACACCTCAATACCGCCACCTGGTGGATGGTCGGGCGAGTTACACTCTCGCCAAAACCGGAAGTGGCGCTGGTGCATCGAGGAAATCCCTCCGGCAGTAATATCTTGTTACGTGGATCCAGACAAACACTATAGTGCATTTGGATCACTTTCTAAACGCAATAATCGATATGATTTTGGCGTTTATTGCGCCATACAAACCGGAAATGGATCTAGCAGATCGGCGTCAAATAATTGGGATATTTTTCCTCCAGTCTCATCTGCGAACGGTAAGAGGACAGTAACGTTATTTTCAGCCCGATTGTTTATAAATTTCACTGCAAACCATCTGATCAATATATCAACCCATACTAAATAAAGCCGTTACTGACGATCAAGGAATTATAAACGACCCCCCCCCCCTTTCCTTCACGCATGATGAAGCATAATGTATACCGATCATATACATTTGAATTTTTTAATATGCGTGTATAGGAAAGAAACGCCAATCGATAATCTATCATATCGTCAGGGCCTATAACTCTCGTTTTTGGAATTACAGCAGAAAACCTTAAAAACATACTTATATTCTAGACGGTATTAACACAACAATGTATGAATGAAAAAATATAACGTTCCCATATCCTGAACGATAAATAATCGATGTTGAATGGGCCATAGTAATGTCAATTATAGCAATAAAATTTAAAAAGTTATAGCCCTGCAAAGAAGGTAAACATCTCCATAGGCTTTCAACGGTGGCAGACTGGGTACAATGATGGGCACAACCCCCGGCGCTCAATGTGTTAACAATCAAAAAAGGATTTTAAATCAGAGTGTATTTCAGTATGTGGCGTAAAACTGTGGAATTATCTACAGAATTATTTAAAGAGTTGTACAAATATCTTTCAGTTCAAGAAAATGTATAAAGAAAAAACATTTAGACTTTATGAAGTTGAGGGAAAATAGCTTCCCTATGACTCTAGTCCTACATACTGATGCTTAAATAAAACTAATAACAATAAAAGTACTTTTTTTTTTAAAGCACACACTTGCCACATGGCCTCCAGTAAGAGCCAAAAGATAAACTCCACTGGTGCATTATATAGCAGTGAGTAGGATGACACAAATACTTTGTGGTTCTGTGACTCCATTTCTGCTGTTTGCTGCCTGTCTAAAGCTCCCCAGCTCACCTGGAACCAATGTTCCCTCTAATTTTTTTTCGGTCTGAGCAAACACTCAAACCTCCTGAGCAGACATCAGCAACTACTGAGCAACATACATCACCTGCCGATTAACCGGTTAGTTGATAAGCGGCGGTTTGTAAAAAATCTGAGAATCTTAATTTCCCTCAATGTCTAACATAAAAATATACAAATTTTGCTGATACACAGAGAAATAATACAAAAAGGCATATTATATTCCTTAATCAAATATTTATTTGACCATTGATTGACGATACAGAGCAAAGTCCTTACTTTGGCGGCGGCGGTGTGAGTCGTGTCACTAACTTTTGTCTTTTTAGGAGGCTGACTCGTCATTATTTTATTAAGTTAATTATAATGCGACTTCAAGGGTGACCATATTGTGATTTTTTTTTAAAGAGGACACTGCCTTCAGCCTCAAGATACTTAATGATACTCAAAGTTTACTCAAAGATGCCTTATCATTATAATATATTTAAAGTATGCCTCCTCTGTATGGATATAAAATTGTTTATATTATTTTATATAACAAAAGAATATCTCTCTATAACCAAAGTTACTCAACATGCTGTATTATGCCTAAAGTAATCTATCTGACAAATCTCAAGAAAATAACAATCAACCTATGACAAAATAATATATATTTTCAAGTCTTACTGGACAAAATAAATAACAAGAAAAATATGAAGTAATGTTCTAAATAATACCTCTTCTGTATTAGAAAATCCAGCTTAAAAAATATATCTTTGTATCTTTTCAATGTAATGTAAATTATAAAACAGTAACCTCACAAAGATACTAATTTAAAAGTGCACTATGCAGTTTCAGATTTGTTGCAATTAGTGTACTAAACTAATTTATTACACACATAATCCTTAGAATGATTGTATCATAACAAGCATCTTATCAAACCAAAACATCATTTTGAGGCATTAAAATAGTTTTCAATTATTTTCTTTCTCTCTGTATAGCTGCATGCTTCAATCAATTCGGTCAACTTTGCCATCAAACTCTTGCCTCGCACTGCTTTGTTTGTAATGTTTTTCTGTGTCCATGTGAGCTTTGAGATCGCCACCACTTTTATTAGACACAGAAACATATGGTCAAGCTTTGCATGCGTTGCACTCCGCTTCCAATTAGTCTCGACCGGGACGATAAATTGGGAATTTTCTCTGCAGTTAATCTGTAATGTACATTTTCGCATTTGCATTGTGAGGAGCCAGCCAGCGATGCTGGTCGGATCTGTCCGCTTCCTGCTCTGTTGTGTGTGTCTGTGTGAGCGCGCAGTAGCGCCGCCCACAAAGCACTGAAAGCGAGGCTTCTCTTGGTAACGTCACATGCAACAGATTACCGTAGTATTCGGTGCAACGCCCCAGTCAATTTAACTACATGCATATTTTACACAAACGTTTCTGTGCGCGACAGATTTCAGATGTGCGCGGGAGCGTTTTTGCACGGGCGCACCTTAGGGGGAACATTGCCTGGAACCCATCGGAAGTCACAGGACTCGGTACGTAAGTTAATAGCTTTGCATCCAATACACTACTGGCAAATATTTCATATAATATAATGTCCAAAAATCCGAACTATCCCTTTATTTCATCTGAAACATTTGACCCGCATGTGACATTTCGGCCTCCTAACTAATAGAATTCATTCAATCAGAGCAATCTTGAACGTCATTTTTGTTGTTGTTGTTGTTGTTGTTGTTGTTGTTGTTGTTGTTGTATTGCTTGATATTCTGCTTTAGGCTTCAATCTATCCCTCAAGATTGTTCCCAAAATTGCTGTCTATCTTTGAAACACTTCAGTGGCAGGGGCGGACTGGCAACAAAAAGCAACCCGGGAATTTGCGGCCAAATGGCCCCCAGTTGTCCGAAATAACATATCAAGCTAATGAATCAATCGATCAATCAACGAATCATCTGTTGAAGTCAGAGGTTCTGTGTAGGATTGTTAGTAACTGTCTAACTGCATATATAACTGTTTCCACTAGTAACTGTCTAACTGCATATATAACTGTTTCCACTAGAGGGCGCTCTAGGCGGAGCCACTCAGGAACACCACCAGGTGGCGAGTATAAATAGAGATGTCTCCTCCCATTCTTTCTCTTTCCCCCAGCCTCTCAGTGAGAGGAGAACTGTAGAACTGCTGCTCTGCCATGTGAATAAATAAACCATGCCAGTTAAGGCTCAAGATAGAAACCATGCCTCTTGACCACATTATTGTCGCCCTATAGCCGGATCCTGTCAACAGGTTATGGGCCCAGATAACGCCGGGGCGAAATAATAAGGGTAGCAAGCTTAGCTAAAGTATAGGCTAGGTTAGCGCCGGGAGCACTGCGTGGCTAGACGCTAGGCCAACACGAGCTAAAGCTACGCCTACCACCAACGAAGAGGATGGAAAACAAGGGAAGGGGCAAATGGCCCTCATTCAATGGAAAAGCAGAGGACTACGAGCTCTGGGAAGAGCGCATGCTATGATGCATGCACGGTGCGGGACTGAAGGAGACGATCCTGGCAGCCCCCACGGGAGAACTGACAGCGGAAGAGCAAGCCCTGGACGACCAGCGTAACGCAGACGCGTACTGTGAGTTAGCGCCGCAGCTCGACGACACCAGCTTGGGGCTGATATTCCGCGACACTAAAGACCAAGGCCACGAAAGCCTGGAGGTGTTGAGAGAGCATTACATCGGGCGAGGAAGAAACCGAGTCGTTGCCCTCTACATAGCACTAACGGCCCTGAGGAAGGGGCCCACAGAGACTGTGACCGAATACGTCAACAGAGAGGAGCAAAAAGCCATCGGAGAAGCGACTGCACAAAGACTGTCTGGTGTAGCTTCTGCAAATCCACGAGGCACACAGACAGAGCGTGCATGAAGAAACACGACCAGAGCGCGCGATCCGCGCATGGGCAAGATGACGGCCATGGACGAGACGGCGGCCATGGACGAGATGGAGGCCACGGACAAGATGGCGGCTACGGACAAAATGGTGGCTACGGACAAGATGGCGGCTACGGACAAGAAGACGGCTGTGGACACGATGACGGCAGCGGACACGATGGCGGCGACGGTCGCCGTGAGACGGATCGAGACGACGCCTGGAGAATAATGGGACAAGAAGACTGCGCTTTTGCGGACGGCGTGCATCGCCGGACCGGCCCAGCTGCAGCGAGCCCAGAGAAGGGGACTGGTCGTGGACACAGGTGCGTCGTCCCATGTCATCAACGACAGGAGTCGGTTCAAGAACTTTGACGACACTTTCCACCCGGAGAGGCACAGCATGGAGCTGGCAGACGGGAGACGCACCTACGGATTGGCACAAGAGAGAGGAGACGCACAGGTATGCCTCACGGACAGTAAGGGGCACCGGCGTACGGTGACGTTAAAGAACGCTCTCTACGTACCATCGTTCCCACAAGGACTATTCTCTGTAATAGCTGCTACTGCAAGCGGTGCCAAGGTATTCTTCGATAAAGGTAAAAATTGTCTTGGAGAACATGACGGTACACGGTTTGACATAAAGATGTACCAGAGAATATATTATCTGCAAACGGAGTGTAATGACAACGACAAGTGTAATCAAGTTTCAAGTTTCAAGTTTCTTTAATATTTGTCATACAGAAGTACAGAATACTTTTATACAAAATGCGTCTTACTGTTACGCTCCAGAGACTGTGCAAGACCAGATAAGTATGAAATAAAATAACATAGTAAAATTAGAAGTAAAAAATTAGGTCACAGTGTTCAGTTTAGACATATGTACAATGTTCGATGCAGAATAGACGTAGTTACCATACAATATACAATACTGTGCAGTGTACTAATATACAATACTATATAGTGCAAGGCAGAAATGGGACGAGGTGCAATTTAGGTACAATTCACAGTAGGTGTACGAGTTGTAGTGCAAATCCTTTATCAATAAATATAAAGTGTAAAGTGTGTTTGTGTGATCTAAAGTGTGGAGAGTGGGTGCTGCAGTGTGTTGTTTGTTTGAGTGAGTGTGTGCGTGTGGGTGTGTGTGCTGTGTGCATTTGATGGTTGTTGCATAGTGTTTATTGTTCGTTTAGCAGCCTGATGGCCTGGGGATAGAAGCTTCTTCTGAGTCTTTCTTAATGATAATAATGATATGTGTAGCGTGACGGCCACGAGATTATGGGTCATTGTAATTACGAGGATTTACTGAAACTGCAAGTAGTGACAGAAGGCATGCACATTGAAGGTGAAAAGTGTAGACCTGACAAAAATTGTGCAGTGTGCAAGACGGGGACGTTTTCTCAACTGAGATAGAGAAATCCCACAGAAAAAGTAAGGGTAATGCTGAAGGAGGGTACCCCATGTTTAAATACTGAAGGAGGGTGGCTACACTGCCTAGATGCAGGAGGATGACACTCTAGGTTTAAATACGGGAGGAGTAGAATCCAGGTTTACATACCTGATTAAGAGTCCATGTCTAAATACTGAAATGGATCCTATGTTTAATTCCATGTTAAAGTACACAGGTGTCCATGTCTAAATACTGAAATGGTTCCTATGTTTAATCCAATGTTTAACTACAGAGGTGGATGACTTACCATGTTCTCAATGATGTAACTATGTGGGAAAGACCCTGGAACGTTTAGACATGTAAGAATGTAGATCAAGGGAAACACCATGTGATCAAAAACTAGACTATCAGGAGGATGCTCAGAAACTGACAGATGTGAAAATGTACAGAGAAGCTGTGGGTAGCCTCATTTATTTAACAGTGTCTACCCGCCCTGACCGATGGTTTGTAGTGAGTAGACTGTCACAGCATTTTGCTGACCCCACAGAGGAGCATTTGGATTACAGCCAAACATGTCTTTTGTTATCCTAAAGGTACAGCAGATAAACAACTGTGTTTCAGAAAGAGCAGCGAGGGTCTAGGGCAGGGGTAGGCAACCCTAGGCATGCGTGCCTGCATAGGCATGCGGGGGCATTTTCATAGGCACAGGGGGCAGCATACCAAAAAAATAAAAAATGTAATATTATAATTTTTTTTTTTTTTTTTTTTAAATATTATAGTGAAATATTTTGCACTGTTGTCGCATTTATCTTGTTGAAATCCTCCCACAGGTTATTTTTACTACCACATATTTAATTGAGATCCTTTATTTGTTTATTATTTCAATTTAGCTGGAAATACATTGCTACATCATTCAGTAACATTTGCAGAGCCTTATAACAAAAACATTATTACGGTCACCATTGTGACCAGTGGGATTAATCAACAATTTGTATTATTTATTTTTCTATTTTATTGAACATTGCACATGTTAAAAGCCATTTTTTTTCTCAAAATGTGAGTATTACCAAGTCAACTTGTGTTCTTAAAACAATGACAATAAACATAGTTTTATTAGGTTGAAATAATGTGGTTGTGTACTTATTTTTTTGTTAACTTATTATGGATTGAAAACTGAAAACCGTAATGCACAGTAACTGAACTCAATATTTTTAAGTTCTGGTAACTTATTATTATTTCTTTTTTACAGTGTAGTCTTGCAATCAATCAAAACTTATTTACATGATATACCTCACATTCACCCTCCATTCACATCCTGGTGTTCTCCTGGTGTTCTCCATTAGGCCTGTAGGTGGAGCTATGACAGCACACGTACAGTACACACACCGATGGTGTGTGATGTGTCCAAAAATGAATGGGCAAATGTGAGTGAAATGGTCGCACTGTATGCAGCTGTTTGTCTGCATTGCATTCCCCCCCCCCCAACTCAGATTTAGGGTTGATACAACCATCATAATAATATTGTTAATAATAACAATAACAATAATGATGTAATAATGTAAAAATGATCATTAAAAAGACCTGATTGTGAGAAAAAGAATTACGATGCATGGAATATTGTTGAGGCACACTAGTTACAACTATATTTCAAACAGGCACTCCATGTCAAAAGAGTTGCTGACCCCTGGTCTAGGGCTTAAAGCCCACAGTGATGTAGACAGGGCACTATCAACTTGTGAAGCCGAATATATGGTTCTAGCTATGACCATACAGGAGTGTATTTATCCAGAACAACCGCTAGAAGTGGTGGAGATAAGATTATGAGTATATTGCTTAATATGTAATAGGTAATTGGAATGTATCCTCTATACCAAATAAGGTGGTTCTTGAAAATGAGGGGCGTTTTGTCAACATAATTTAAAAATGGTGGACACTGTGTATATATGAAGGCTGTTGTTTATGAGGGCAACCAGGAAACCATCGTGATCGCTAGGAACCCAGTGTGTCAATATGGTCTACTTGATCCAATAATATATATAATTCTAAGCTGGTATAGTGGTCTTTCTTCCCCTGCGTTGTATCAAAACAGGTCTAGTACTCTTCACCCAAATGCTGCTTGAATGAAGTAAACGAGATGGACGAAGTTCTAAAGTCTTAAAAACAGCGTTTGTGTTTATTCAATCAAAAAACACAAACTAATTATGATAAAGCTTGGTTCAAACCTCGTTCACTATGACAAGATACGAGCTTGAAAACGTCCAAGATAACAAAGGCACAAGTGGTGGAATTACTTCTATACTACTGGTTCCCGCTCTAAGGTTCTATCCGCGTCGTCTCTTCTGTTGTTGATGCAGTCTGGTTGTCTGGGCAACACGGGCGTCTCTGTTCTAGTACTTCGTCTGGGGGATGGAGTTTCAGCTGTGTTCCGTCTCTCGTCTCTTCTCGAGTTCCTCCTTAAGAACCCCAAGGCCCGCCCCTGCGCGCGTCGTCCAGTGACGATCGCTAGGGGGCGTCTACCTTCTTCCCAATTGGCTATTTTAGGTGTCGGCCATTTTGGATCGTACCGGACGCCATTTTGACACCATATTACTCCTTATTTGGTAAGATTTAGTGCTAAATAGGCCGGCCGTTCTTATCTTGGAAATAGAACATTAGTCTTTTTAGTTTAACGGCTAAAGGTACTTTGTCTTTGCTATTATTGTTTTAAACCTAAGGATTATTTCTTAATATTTTTATCTAAGTGGTTTAGTGTTTTTTACAGAATTCTATAGCATAAATATGTCTATTTTCTGGTTTTAACCAGAACAAAAGAATATATCTTTTCTATTTTTCAATTAAAAGGTTATCTTATTATTCTCTAAGTATTTTAAATCTACTTGCAACGTTTTTCTTTAATCCAAACTAGGTTTTATTATCTAACTTATCCTTTAATGGGTCTAAAACGGCCTACGTTGTTTTAAACTGAATGGATTTAAAAGATAAGTATGTTACAGGTGTTTTTCCTACTTTATTCTGGTTTTTGGTAGTGTTTTAAATACTTTTAGGCCAAATTACTTCCCCCCGCTGTCTCTGGAGACAGGCGGGGCTACGTACAGACATTCTGTGCCAACAAAGAGTCACATAACATTTTCTTTGAAGTTTGCTTCTACCAAACGGTATAGTGGCCACATCCCCCAGCTCGGGGTGACTCTAAGGCCATGGTTAGACTAGTGTATTCCTGGCGTTTTTTTATATGTTTTTGACGACGTTTGATGTCCCTATTACACAGAAATGCGTTTTTTGGCGTTTTTTTGTGGATACGGCTGAAACGCAAAATTGTGTTTGCGTTTGGAGATACGCAAAAAAAACGAATCGACAACAGCGTGTAGTCAGCACGCTAGCCGTTGTTGCGAAAACGCCCATGCGCAGTAGATACCATCTGCGTGCCCTTCCGGTGACAACAGTGTGTGTGTTTGGGACATAACTCTGTGTCCCAAATAGCTTCAGCTACCATGTGTTGTCAAGTTATTGTTATAAAGACCCCAGTCCAAGCTACAACAGTCTGCATTCCCTTAACAATTGTTTGTATTGAGCCGTATTGTATTGTACCCATATGCAATATGTTAAATAAAGTTTACATCCATTCATTCTGCTAGCATTACCGATTGCATGAGCAGCTGGCTAACGTGAGCTATCAGGATTCAGACCCTGTTAGCTCAGAGCTCCTCTTTCAACTTAACAAGCATTAAACAAAATGGCCCAGTCATCTATTCACCTTTGTTTAATACACACAGCGTTGTCTCTAATGTTATCTAACTACTGATAGCTCGCGATATCATCAGTTTTGGTGCTGGCTAAGTAGCGTGAGCTAACCTTAGCTTCTAGCCACAATGCTATATTGTTATAATGGCATACTCCATTGACGTTAGCATGCAGCTAACAATGCTACAGATCGTTTTTTAGACTAAACTATCCGCTCTTGGTGGTCACTTGTGTTGATGTTAGTTTTGTTTCATCAACAAATGACAGGCAGAACACACAGTGAATGTATCCGTTTTGTTTATTGCACTTTTATTAGGCTTTGCTGAAAAAGAATTGCTGCATTGAGTAAATAGGCAAGATGGTGGCGCGGCATAGGCGGCGCGGCATAGGCGCCTGCCTTATTGACATTTTCTTTGCTGGAGCTTCCAGGAAGTGTATTGGCACATTCGTTCTGATTGGTTGAAATTGCCTTCATGTTTGCCACCTACTGCCACCTACTGCTTTGGCAGTGTACTACATCAGTGTGCTCGGGTGACAAAAACGAAAAAAAAAACGAAAGTGTGACTCGAGGCGCACGACTTCGCGGCGATACGCATATGAAAACAATACGAAGATGATACGAAAGGTGTAACCGCCGCCTAAGATCTTTCTATAGAAAACAGTTGGCTTCTCAATCATTATAAAACTACAGTTGGCTGACAAGCCTATTCAGCTCTTGGCGTGAAACTACAAAAGTCTATTGTTGGAATGTTTACTCTGCCAGCCAGCGGCACACTAAAGTTCCTATTTTATGTAGATACAGTATGGTCCTTTTGTCTCCTGAAGGCCAGAATCCTGTTGTATTTAAATACAGTGTGTGCCCTCTGGTAACCTGTCGTTATCAGAGGAACAAGGGACACACAGTATTCGCTTCCAATTTCATGACCAGTTGTCCAGTCCATCGTTATATTTATTCAATACTATTATTACATGTGCTTATCTTTAGAAGTCCAATTGGTATTTATCCTTAGCTTTGTCAATTATAGATATTTCTAGAAGAAATATATTGAAGATTAGCGGAATATAAATTAGTTGTATTATTTAAACTCTATGTTAACCAGATTAATAATATAGGTTTAATCTTCCTATACCTTTTTTCTTACCAATCACCCCAGCTGTCCAGTAGCGGTCGACCTATAAAACCCATTTTCATTCGGAAATATACCACATCAACATAGATGTAAACATGTCAATATAGAAAATATCATACCATCAGATCTGTCATCAGAGAAGAAAGGATGACACTGGTTTACTGTCCAACGGACGACAGGGTAGCAGACACTATGAGGAAACCTGTTCCAAATTAAAATTGAAGGGATTTGCAAGGGTCATGTTTAATGTGTAAATATTGACTGTCATACCCTGTTGATGTTTTGGATTATATTATTTCCTTTGTAAAATGTTTTTCAAAGAAGTTATCCAGTATGCTAATACAAACCCTAAGTGGGAGTGTTGAAGTCAGAGGTTCTGTGTAGGATTGTTAGTAACTGTCTAACTGCATATATAACTGTTTCCACTAGTAACTGTCTAACTGCATATATAACTGTTTCCACTAGAGGGCGCTCTAGGCAGAGCCACATCACCAGGTGGCGAGTATATAAATAGAGATGTCTCCTCCCATTCTTTCTCTTTCCCCCAGCCTCTCAGTGAGAGGAGAACTGTAGAACTGCTGCTCTGCCATGTGAATAAATAAACCACGCCAGTTAAGGCTCAAGATAGAAACCATGCCTCTTGACCACATTATTGTCGCCCTATAGCTGGATTCTGTCAACATCATCAAATAACAAAACACAATCTGCTAATTTACCTTTGTGTCAAGTTAATATGCGAAACAATGGGTCTCATTTTCAAATGTTTTTCTTTCATATATGTATGCGTACAGAACATATGGTGGAGGTGTTTCCTGTTTCATAATAAAAGTTCTCTGCGCTAAGAATTTCCTAATAAAAGCGGCCGCTATTGTCATAGGAGAAACGTACATACAGTAGTATTTTTTATTTTCTGCGTTTGATTAACACTTTGATTGTCAGGCAGCAGGGGGCACTGTGGGCCTTCAGTGCCAGCGTTCTATTCAATGGAGAGAATGGCGTGTTTGCAGTGCTAAAAACTATATTTTATATTATAGCTATGGATCTAATAATGCCGTCGATTGTCAGTGGGTTTCTTCCGGTCAACATGCAAAAAACTGATTATTTTTTCATCTATACATTTCCGTTTTATACCGTAGTGAATATGAGTATAGTGGTAGAGTGTTCCTCTGTAATTCCAGGGAACTCCGTCAAAACAGCCCTTTAGTCGTTGCCATTTTCCGCCTGACTATGTAATCATCCTGAAATCAACGCTAGATTATTGGTATTATGTCTCCTCGTGCACGCATGAAATGGGGCTTGGAGCGGGGTGTGTGTGTGTGTGTGCATGTGCGTGTGTGTGTGTGTGTGTGTGTGTGTGTGTGTGTGTGTGTGTGTGAGTGTGTGTGTGTGTGTGTGTGTGTGTGTGTGTGTGTGTGTGTGTGTGTGTGTGTGTGTGTGTGTGTGTGTGTGTGTGTGTGTGTGTGTGTGTGTGTGTGTGTGTGTGTGTGTGTGTGTGTGTGTGTGTGCGCGTGTGTGTGTATATGCGTGCTTGGTACAGAGGATGCATGTCCATAATCTCAGCCAGACAGAGCCAAATTCTGTCCTCATAATTGAGCACACAGTTAGCAAATTGAAACAATTATGTCTGCTGGGGGAGAGAGAGAGAGAGAGAGAGAGAGAGAGAGAGAGAGAGAGAGAGAGAGAGAGAGAGAGAGAGAGAGAGAGAGAGAGAGAGAGAGAGAGAGAGAGAGAGAGAGGGAGAGGGAGAGAGAGACAAAGGGAAGATAGAGAGTAAGAGAGAGAGACAAAGGAAAGAGAGAGTAAGAGAGGGAGATCAAAAGAGACCGGAGAGAGAAGGAGAAGAAAGACAGGGAGAGAGATAGATAGAGAGAGAGAGACAATTTGGTATAATGAGGCGTATAGAACGTCTATGCTGAACCTCCTTCTACAGTATATAATGCACTAAATCAAAATCACAGCTGCTCTTCGTGGACTTTAGCTCTGCATTCAATACCATCCTGCCTGACAGACTAGTGCCCAAACTCATGGACCTCGGACTAAACCATCCCCTCTGCCGGTGGTCTAAGGACTTCCTCTCTGACCGCCCCCAGAGGGTCAGGATAGGCCCCCACACCTCCACAGCCATCAGCCTCAGCACCGGATCCCCCCAGGGCTGCGTGCTGAGTCCCCTTTTTTATTCTATTTATACACACGACTTCATCCGCAGTCCACCCCAGCAACACCATCATCAAGTTCGCTGACGACACCACCGTGGTGGGCTGCATCTCAAAAGGCGACGAGACCGCGTACCACGATGAAGTAGAGCAGCTGTCAGCCCTGTGCAAAAATAACAACCTGCAGCTGAATAAGCTAAAGACCCAGGAGATGATCGTGGACTACAGGAGGAAGAAGACCGACATACAGCCCCTGTACATCGACGTAGGATGCGTGGAGAGAGTCTCGGTCATCAAGTTCCTGGGTGTCCACCTGGAGGATGACCTGACCTGGAGAATCAACACCATGGCGATAGTGAAAAAGGCACAGCAGAGACTCTACTTCCTGAGAATACTGAGAAATTACCACCTCAGACAAGACCTGCTTGTGTCTTTTTACCGCTGCTCCGTGGAAAGCATCCTCACCTACTGCATCAACGTGTGGTTCCTCAGCTGCACAGCCGCAGAGAGGAAAGCACTCCAGAGGGTCGTCAACTCGGCCCAGCAAATTATCGGCTGCCCTCTCCCCTCACTGGAAGGACTATACAACTCCTGCTGCCTTAAAAAACCAGTAAAAATACTGAAAGACCCACACCACCCGGGCAACAAACACCTCGTACGGCTGCGCTCGGGCAGGCGTTTCAGCGTCATGCCCACCCGGACTAACAGACTGAAGTTTAGCTTTTATCCTAGGGCCATGTGTGCACTAAACTCAGCTAACATTTAAACAACAGTCTCCCTTGCACCCCCCCCCCCCCCCCACGCACACGCACACACAACATTAAGGGATAGTGCAATTATCTTTTACACCCCCCTGTTTATGTTAATGTTATTTATGCCTTACTCCTGTTTTTATATTTAATACTGTGTTTAGGACTGTGTTTTTATATTTTTACTAGCACCTAGGGCTGCATTTTAAATTTCGTTGTAACAACTGTAACAATGACAATAAAGATCTATTCTATTCTATTCTATTCTATTCTATTCTATTCTATTCTATTCTATTCTATTCTATTCTATTCAAATCCAAAGCCATATTTCCCCTCCATCACATACTGGGGTGTCTGCCTCAGCCTCTGAAGAAACACATAGACCGTTTCCATGGAAACTGTAATGGACTGTTACATAAGCCACCTTAAAGCCCGTCTCGACATCTCTGACACGGAGAGATTAAGCTTTTAGGGGACAAAGCCTGACAACCTTAAAAGGCCCATAACCTGAGGGACATAAACCCTTAGAACACTATAGAACTGCCATGAGGTAATTTTTGCCTCCCTCACCTGTTCATGATGCATGTAACTCTGTTTGAATAAAAACCAGATGTCTCCGTCAATGACCTATCATAAGGTGTGTTATTCATCATCTTATGATGCCTGTATTCGCTCCGTTTGTTACATGTCTTGGTTGCATAGCAATTTCTATTTTATACATTGTATTTGTCTATTGTTCTGGAGTCAGTATCTTGCCTTCAGAGTTATTGCTCTCGTGTTTTACAAGTAGCTCGATTGATTGCCATAGTCCAGCGGTTCTCAAACTACGGGTCACAACCCAAACTGGGGTTGCGGGTAGGTGACAGAGGGAGGCATTGCGCATTGGCAAAAAAATATAATAATTTAAATCAGGAGAAAAACAGACGAGCCCAACTCAGATCGGGTTTTCCACCCGGCAGCTGTGTGTATTTGCCATATCTCGCCCCTTCATCAACGGAGACTGACACAGTATTCCAATACACATCTCACTACATCCTGCACATGTATAATCGCGGGAGGGGGTCTGGTCTTTTGTGTGTAACCTGGACACACAATGGATAGGTTTGTTGTCAGAAGCGATGCCGGTTGGCCGCGATGAAATGGGCTCTGCACATAACCAGCTGCTATACCACACTGAAGTGAGGTGGCTATCTAGTGGCAGAGTATTAAATCGCTCAGAGAAGAAGCACGGATTTTCCTTGCAGACAAAAACAACCCATTGGCAGAGAAATGTGCTGATAATGAATGGCTGGCACAGCTGGCATATCTAGCCGACATCTTTGACTGCCTCAATGTGTTGAATCTGGGACTACAAGGTCGGGACAGACCTGTTTGGACCTGTTAGCTAAAATGGAGAGCTGGATTAAGAAACCATGTTAGTGGCACTCCAGGATAATCAGCAGAGATTTGGGGGTATAATTTACTCTGCTTGATGGCTTTTTGTAGGAACAGAATGTTGCAAAAGATTATTTGAAGCCCATCATCTGTAGCCACTAGAAGGGCTCATTGAACAATTTCGGAGAGAGAGTGTGGACAATTTGGAACACTGGATCAGAGATCCGTTCATTACGCATGACGCAGCAGGCCTCCCACTGTCTGAGCAGGAGGCGGCGGCGCTCATTGATCTTTTGTGTGACGAGCTACTGAAAGTCAAGTTAACTGGACAGGCCCTCGCAACGTTATGGATATCAATCCGGAATGAGTACCCAGTGTTGTGTAATGCTGCGCTGAGAAAGCTTGTCCCCTTCGCATCAACATACCTCTGTGAGGCCGGATTTTCTGCACTGATATTAATAAAAGGTAAATACAGATAGAAGCGAAGTAGAAGTAGAAGCGGATCTCCGCCTCCACCAAAGTGCATGTGATCGCATTTTCTTTAATTTTTTTTATGTTCTGGCAACATATTTTTGCTAAATGTGCCTAGTTTTTATAAAATGTGTATACAGAAACAATTCCATTGCTTTTGTTGATAATATTCATTAATTTCATTGATAATATAGTGCTGTAATTTCATTTTCTAATAAATATGCATGATCAAGTTCAACAACGTGTGCTTTTATTTTGATATTCCTTATTTCCATGTTGAAATTATGCGATACATTAACTCATTCTGCGCCAAACCCGAGATAGTTCAGGTTTCAAATCCAAGCATTGATCGCCAAACCCGAGATAGTTTGGGTTTAGATTATAAAAATAAAAAAATGCTGCCTATGTTATAATTGCAATGACGATCGAATCCCAACAAGTGGCAGTATCGCCTACCTTTTGAACTGGGTCTCTCAAGTGTCTCTCAGTACCTCCGGCTGCAGGAATCCCCTCCCCCTCAAAGTGAATCAGCACACAGCCATCTGTCGCCGATTTGCTCGCCTGAATCCTATTGTTTCCCGTATTATAGCCGGGCCAAATGCACACCAGTAATGGTGATCGCGATGGAACTACTGGGATTATTCATTTTGGAGTACCTTCTGACAAAGGTAAGGTATATTTTAGGTCTATTTTACCAAACCTAAAACATGCTTTTGTATTGATCACAGCGTCATATTTTACCTAACCTAAAACATGCTTTTGTATTGATCACAGCGTCATATTTTACCTAACCTAAAACATGCTTTTGGTAACGATCGCAGCTTCGTAAAACAACCCCCCCCCCCCCCCCCCCCCCTCCCTTGATCACTTTTTGTGTGGAAACATCTATATGGTATATACCTTTGATTTGGAAATAATATAGGTTTCAGGCGAGCAACCCAAATGATTTGCGCATATGCATATAACATGTCATATCTCACAATCTAGAAAACGAGACTGGGTTATTTTGAAACGGGGCGATGTTTAGCGTGGAATAGCGCACAAACGAAAGTATGTAGAAATGAACTGATTCGTCCCTGTTGGGCTATACATAGTGCCTGTCAAATGAGCAATACTATTGTCTCCATAGCTATAATATAGAATATACGATGGGTCCGCAAACATCGTGAAAATTGTCAATAACGCTGGCGCCAGGGAGTAAAGATGGAAAAACAGCGTGGCAGTCAATGAGTTAAGTGTGGGGTCGCCAAAAAGATTCCTAAATAAAATGGGGTCCTGGTATAAAAAAGTTTGAGAACCCCTGCGCATAGTTTATAGGCTAATCTGTAAGTGAGGTTCTAGGCTTGTTCTTATGTTGTCATAAAAAGGAAACATATCGATATGCTATTTAAAATAAGAAAAATGGATCAAAGGAAAATATTGATGATGGTCCATGAGGCGCTGGCAGCTCTGCAGGACATCAGTGAGGCGCTGGCAGCTCTGCAGGACATCAGTGAGGCGCTGGCAGCTCTGCAGGACATCAGTGAGGCGCTGGCAGCTCTGCAGGACATCAGTGAGGCGCTGGCAGCTCTGCAGGACATCAGTGAGGCGCTGGCAGCTCTGCAGGACATCAGTGAGGGGGATGGGGGAGACATGCGTCCTGGTCCGGTGAATCTGATTCTGATTTTGACCCCAGGCCGTCCTGTAAAAGAAACAATCCTGGCACCATTGTTGTGCCAAAGGTGTCATCCGTCATGTCTGGCGCCAGGTAAGTCACCTTACTAGGCTATTTGGCTTTGCGCATAATGCACAGCTCTCTATGGCGCAAAACCAAATTACTAAAGACTATATCTGAAACCTTTCAAATTTGCCAAGATAGCTGACAAAGTCAAGCTCTAATGCGTTTTTCTATCAATATGAACAGAGTGACCACTATCCACCCATCCCACACCCACATCACCACCACAGCCCTCAAATAGGCCTGTGTGAGTGGGTTCCACGGTTTGCCAGGTGGGTTAATCAATGCAAAAGCCACTCCCCCAGTTGTTCACACACACACACACACACACACACACACACACACACACACACACACACACACACACACACACACACACACACACACACACACACACACACACACACACACACACACACACACACACACCTACACACACACACACACACACACACACACACACACACACACACACACACACACACACACACACACTTCTCGTCGTGTTTCTCCTCTCACTCGTCGTTCTTCTCCTCTCACCAATAGCCTATCCATTAGATTCTCCTATCGGGTGTTTCTCATTTCAAATAGGCCTAACAGTCATATTGGAGGTGTGAAAGCTTCACATCCCACCCATTAGCTCCCACAATCATCCACTGTGTGTGTTGCCTACAGTATAATATCTATGTTTGGCTTCTCAATCAACTCATTCTGGAGGAAGAAAAGGAAGCACAATTTCACTGGCAGTCAATTTACTCATTGGGATAAAAGCACATGTGGAGATCTTATTATTATTATTAATATTATTATGACATATGACAAATAATGACAAATTCCATTTAGATGTGTTTCTTCTCGAAGTTGATTAACTGAACAGTTTATGAACAAAAATGCATTTACCATTTCCCACCTAAAATTTAATATAACATAATGTGGCAAAATTCATTAAATTGAAAATAATTACTAACTATTCCAGTAACTGACTTCTAATTTGCAATTGTAAAGCCTGTAGTGGTGTGAGGTCAAAATTACCTCTCTGACCTTGTGTTACAAGACCCTAACCTGGACTTCATTAACAGAGAGGGTTATGAGCTGTCAGTGTGTTGATCATATCCAGGTTATAAACTGTCAGTGTGTTGGTCATATACAGGTTATAAGCTGTCAGTGTGTTGGTCATATCCAGGTTATAAGCTGTCAGTGTGTTGGTCATATCCATATCATATTTTAGAGATGAAGGCCTGGTGCTTTCAGTGTAATACCACAGTATGAAAGTAATGTGCCTCTGCTGATCTGAAACCCATTGTTTGATTTTTTTTATCTACTTTTGTCTCCCCCTTTTTCTGTATTTATCTCCCATCCCAATTTTAGTCGTTATGCCAATTCCCTTCCCTCCCTTCCTGGTCATTGTGCGCATTTTCCCCCCACTTGCCGGTCTAGGGAGTTTTGAAGACTATCACATGTCTCCTCCGATACATGCGGAGTCAGCCAGTCGCTTCTTTTCACCTGACAGCGAGGATTCTCATTGGGTGAGTGTAGTGTAGTGTAGTGTAGTGTGGGAGGATCACACTACCTAACCCAGATCCCTTCCTCGCTGAGCAGGTGCCCCGACCGACCTGTAGGAGTTGCTGTTTTACAACGACCAGGACCCACCCCACCGGCTTCCCACCCGCTGACACTGACAAAATTGTGTCAGTATGGACGACCGACCAAGCCGGAGGTACCGCGGCAGCTGGATTCGATCCCACTGTCTCTGCGGTGGTAGGCAGACACTTAGTCCGCTGCGCTACCCGGCCGCCTGAAACCCATTGTTTTCTATAGCTTGCGCTACTCAATGATGACTCCTCAGCAAGTTTGTGCCCAAAGTTATATTGAACTAGATTGAACAACTAGGTTGAACAGCAACGACAGGCAGCCGGCCTTGCAGGAGGAGGAAAAGCTGATACTGGCACTATTACAATTTCTACAAACACTTTTCAAACCAAATACACAATGCCAGGTATGTTTAAACAGTGCAATGTAGATTATGATTGTGGGGACCTATAGAATGTTTGCTTGTGTTTTTACAACCAAATTTGCTTCATTCTACAGTAATGTTCTCAGTTCAGAAACAAAAAATGTACCCGTATAACTATAGAACATTCCCCTGGGTGCTCTCAGTGTCACCTTTGCCATCTTTCCCAATTCATTGTCTATGGAGCAGCTTAAGACTTTATACCTCATTTAGTTTAGTTTAGACTATCTTAGACCACAGGGATAAACCTATATGAATTGTTAAATGACATGTGGGTGAGACGGGTCAGGCCATGAACCCACTAGGCGAGACAACTCCAGGTTACAGTCTGCTTGGCTGAGGCTCTGAGCCCTGCGAAGTGTGCGATGGAGTGAAATGCAACAAGGAGAGAGAGCTCAGGGCCTGGAGGGTGAAGCAGTGGTGGACTTAGGCATGGGCAACAAGTACAGCCACGCAGGACGGCATCTTGCTGAGTGCAGCATGAGGAGGCGGAATTCTTTTTTTTAATATATATATATCTTTTCAC
The DNA here is from genome assembly GCF_963971535.1 of Notolepis coatsorum. Lineage (NCBI taxonomy): Eukaryota > Metazoa > Chordata > Actinopteri > Aulopiformes > Paralepididae > Notolepis > Notolepis coatsorum. The sequence continues at coordinate 83,491,561 of NC_140170.1, forward strand.
CCTGTTTGTGACTGTGAGCTAGGCAGGCAACTGGGGGGGGGGGGGGGGTCCATAGGGGGGTGTTCGCCCAGGGCACCATATAAGCTAGGAATGCCACTGGGGTGAAGGGTGGGCGATGGAGTGAAACACCATAGGGAGAGAGAGACTCAGGGCCTGGAGGCGTGAATATTAAAGGCAACCAACTTGTGTTCAGCTTTTCTCTGATTGGCCACGACCCCTCACGCCGCTAGCCCGCCCCCTTTTGCCGCGAGCGTGGCAGGAACCTTCAAGTTCCCTGGTGCAAAATAAATCTGGTAGTTCGTTTATGATGTTAATTAATAATAAACACTGTTAGGACTCTTAATAATAAACACTGTTAGGACTATCTGACTCTTAATAATAAACACTGTTAGGACTATCTGACTCTTACTAATAAACACTGTTAGGACTATCTGACTCTTAATAATAAACACTGTTAGGACTATCTCGATTCACACGTCACTACTGTAACTAGAAACTGTACATTGTAACGTTATATGTTATTTCGCGTTTTTAACGTCAGTCACTGTACATCAGTGTGGAGGCTGACGCCTGACTGATTAACTAGAAACTGTACGCTGTAACGTTATATGCTATTTCGCGTTTTTAACGTCATAAACCAACTACCAGATTCACTCGTCAGTGGAGGCTGCTGAAGCGCCAGCGGGGCGATGCGGTGGTTTCTCCCCGGCTTCCATGCGCCGCCGCCGGCTTGACTCGGTCCAGCTCCAGCAGCAGCGGCCGTCGTCCGTTGTAGAAGCCCTTTCAATGACAGAGCTCTCATATTTTGCGAATGCATAAACTATATCTTAAATTATGTGTCTAATATGGCTGTCGCTTATCAATGACTTCGCGACAGCCATATTAGACACATAGCCATAATTTAAGATATAGTTTATGCATTCGCAAATATGAGAGCTCTGTCATTGAAGTGGGTGGTGGCAGCGTAACAGCGTTCACCCTGATGTAAAGTAGCGATTTTTATTGTTTTGTCATGACAAACCAATTACATAATCCAACATATGTGTAAAGAAACAACATATTCCAGTTAACGGTATATTTTTTTAATGATTCATTACGGTATAAATTAGGTTAACTGGAGCTGCGTATTGCTGGCTCTCATATTTGTGAATACAACAGCGTTCACCCTGATGTAAACAAAACAAGTCATTGCGACGGCCAACGGAAGACGGTCACGTGGCCGTGTGGCCAATCAGAGAAACGCTGAACGAAAGGCTGAACACAAGTTGGTTGCCTTTAATATTCACGCGGCCTGGAGGGTGAAGTCAAGCCTGCAGTGCTTTAGCGTCTTCACTTCAATCTGCAACTTTCCTTTTCCTGTCCTGGCTTTGTAGACAGAACGTCAGCAGCACACAGACCATTTCCAGTGTTGATGAGACAACGATGCGGGACCAAGAGACAAGGGAAAAGTCCAGCGAAGACATCGTTACAGATGAGAGAGAGAGAGAGAGAGAGAGAGAGAGAGAGAGAGAGAGAGAGAGAGAGAGAGAGAGAGAGAGAGAGAGAGAGAGAGGAGAATTCAGGCCAACGAAAAGAGAGAGGAGAGGGGGGAAGAGAGGGGGAAGGGAGGGGGGTGGTAGCGCGTTGACTGAGAGAGGTTGCCGGTTCAATCGCGGGTCAGTGAGCTCTTCAACAGAGACAGTTGTGCATGGGAACACGAAGAAAAATGGTCTGAGCAGGGGGGATTTAAGGTGTGCACGGGTTAAGCCTGCGATCATCCTCAACCAATCTGCCTCTCCAGCTATAGCTTTGAAGATCTCCAGAAGTGAACTCTCTCAGTGTCTCCCTCCCTCCCTCCCTCCCTCCCTCCCTCCCTCCCTCCCTCCCTCCCTCCCTCCCTCCCTCCCTCCCTCCCTCCCTCCCTCCCTCCCTCCCCTCCTTGGCAGTGATCCCCTGTGTCACATCCAAGCCTAGGAGATGCCTGGAAAGCGAGAGACCAAGCTACAGATGCCTACATGGGAGGTTGAAATACAGGGTGCCACATGCGCATGTATACTGGCCGGGCGCCACTGGGCGACGCTCAGGGGCCAAGAAGGGACTCCGAGGGAAGAGCTGCGAGGAGCCGAGCCGATAACACCGTATAGACAGAGTGAAACATGTGAAACACACAGGGCGGCACGGCCAAGGGCGCTGTGGAGCAGAGGGCTTCTCTCTGTGTCAGACACAATAATGTAATGCTTAATTAGTTAACCCTTTCACTAGCACACTATAGATGGTTAAAACCCTTTCACTACCACACTACAGACGGTTAACCGTGAAAGTGTTAACCTTCCGTAGTGTGGTAGTGAAAGTGTTAATCATTTGTAGTGTGGTAGTGAAAGGTTAACCTTCTGTAGTATGTTAGTGAAAGATAGTGTGGTAGTGAAAGGTTAACCTTCTGTAGTGTGGTAGTGAAAGGTTAACCGTCTGTAGTGTGGTAGTGAAAGGTTAACCATCTGTAGTGTGGTAGTGAAAGGGTTATATTTCGTATGGCATCGCTCCCGCTCTGAGCCTTACGAGATACTCCATATCGCCTGTGATACCTAATGTATCTCCCACGAACAAAAACACATGCACCCCACCTGTATGGGGCCCCGCCCCTTATGGTGGTACCACCCATATAATCATGACTCTGGTCATGACACACCCTTCCTCTATTTTCGTCCCAGCGCACTGGATGCTATGCACTATGCGAGCTAGCGGAATGAAAAGATTAAGGAAGATTAATAATGTTGAGGGCTTACCGGAGGATTGTGTTTCCCTGGATTCTCCGGAGCTTGTTTCGACGACGCAGACCTGTGCTGGTGGTTCCTCGGCTGACGGCGACGGACCGAGGAGCAGCGTACAAGGTTTGGCTATCGGGTCGGCTTGTACAAAGGTGAGGTCTGTGTCGGTAGGCGTCGATGTCGGTGTTGGTCGTGCTGTGGAGTATGTTTCGGCACCAGGGCCGGGGCGGCTTGGCGATCGTTCCACTGTAGTGGGCGATGTCTTGGCGATCCTGGAACATGCTGTTGACGCTAATGCTACTGCTACTGCTAATGCTAATGCTACTGCTGCTTCTTCTGCTAACACTGATGTTGACGCTGGAATGTCTAATAATCCCCGCCGCGGGATTCCGCTTTTCCCTCCTCTTGCCACCTTCATTGATGAAGGTCAGTCGGTGGTGGGTGTGGGGGGGTTCGCTGAGCTCTATTTACCTTTTTTGCGGGTGAAGGGGCTGACGACGGGGTGCAGCCCGGGGGTACCTTGGCTAAGTAGCCAGGTAGCTTCTTTGTTGTGCCCAGGCGGGGATGAACGACGTTCCGCCCGGCCGTTGCTTGATAGCATGTCGGCTCGGAGGGTGGCAGTATGGACGGATGAGTGGTATACTGCTGCAGGATGGCATTTAGCGGCGGCCAGTGTTGTGGCTCAGCTGGCTACTTTCCTATCCAAGATGGCGTCGGGTTGTAGGTCTTTGAGTCCAACCGACACTATGAACGTGATTCATGTTTGTGGTGTTATAGAGATCTTGACTCAGTCGCAAGCTATAACTGCGGGGAGGATTCGGATGCTATCGACTTTGGTTGTTAGGCATCTTTGGTTGGAGCAGTCTCCTCTTGGGGAAGAGGATAGGTTTTCTCTCCTCACGACTCCTTTTTCCACAGATAGTCTTTTTGGGCGTTCTGTGGAGGCGCAGGCGGTTTTTGATTCGGGTCCTACACCGCCTCACGCTGTGCAGCCAGGGGTGGGAGCACGGTCTCGTCAACGACTGTGGCGAGATCCTCGACAGGCGGCCATGTTTCCCCCGCCAGTGGTGCCCTGGTTGGAGAATCGACAGGGTTTCGCAAGGCCGACAGTCTTGGCGGCCGAGGGATCGGCCATTTTTGGTGATTTCGGGGTTGGTAAACCACCCCGTCGTCATTTTGCCGCGAGCAGCCCGCTCCCCGTTCGGTCCCCTCTCTGGTATCCCCAGAAGCGGGGCTTTGAGCGTTCTCCTTTGGCTGCGGGCCGCGAACCTTCTTTGAAGCGTATGCGGCCCCATTCTTCACTTCTCATGGAGACAGGGGCTGACACCCAGTTGATGGCTGAGCCTGGGTCTGTCCGTGAGAATGTTCCGTCGTCGCGTGGTTCCTACACCGCAGGTTGTGGGTGGGTGGAACCTGGTGTTGCAGCTGCCACTAGCTTCAGTGGTCAGCAGGGGGACTCGGTGCCTCTTCTGTTGAATGCTCAGCAGGGGTTACCCCGGCTTCGCCCTCGCCAGGCGGGGTATCGCGCTGTTGCCTCCCACTCCCGTCAAACCGGCAGTGGTCTGCAAAGGAGAGGCTGGCGTGATTTGAGTGGTAGTAATATCACTGCAGGGCTTCGGCGTGTAGGAGCCCATGGGGTCCTCAGGCCTTGCGTGTCTGGCTGCGGAACGGCTCCTCAGCGTGTGCTGGAGGGGTGTTCAGGGGGTGAGTGTGTGTCCACAAGTTTGATGACCGCTCCTCCCGTATCAAACCGGCCCTTTCTGTCGGGGTCCCCCCTTGGGTGCTTTGCACGACGGGGGGGACCGGGCCAATTATCTGCTGTTCCTTGCGGCCCAGCGTCAGTTGACGGCGGGGGCGCTGTGGGATTATATTCACATATGGCGACGGGAATGTCCCTTGAATCGGTGGATGAGGAGAACGTTAGAGGCGGGGCTGGTTTTGCAGTTTGCGCGGCCCCATCCTCCGTTCTCAGGTTTGGTGCCGACCCTGTTGTCAGGGTCGGGCGCGGTGACAGCCCTGGCCGACGAGATTCGATCTCTGTTGGCGAAGCAGGCCGTCGTTGTGGTCCCGAGAGAGGACGCAATGTCAGGCGTCTACTCCCGTTATTTTCTGGTGCCCAAGAAAACTGGGGGGGTCAGACCTATACTGAATCTGTCCATGTTCAATCGGTTGATTGTAGTGAGACCATTCAGGATGTTGACCCTCCGACTCCTTCTGCTTGCTGTCAGGAGGGGGGACTGGTTCACCTCCATAGACCTGAAGGATGCGTATTTTCACATACCCATTTTCCCTCCTCACAGGAAGTTCCTACGGTTCCTGTTTCAGGGCGTGGCGTACGAGTACCACAGAATGCCGTTCGGTTATTCTCTGGCTCCCCGCACATTCACCAAGTGCGTGGCGGCTGCTCTGGGGCCTTTACGTCGTCGGGGGATACGAGTTTTGTTCTATCTCGACGACATTCTGCTCCTCAGCCGTTCAGAGGAGGTTGCCAGGTCTCATACTCGACTGGTGGTGGAATTCCTCACCAGCCTGGGTTTTGCTGTGAATTGGAAGAAGAGTACCCCTCTTCCCAGTCAACAGGTGGAGTACTTGGGCTTGACATTGAGGTCGAAGCCCATGCTTGCGACCCTCTCGGAGCAGCGTCGGGGGGATCTCCGTCACGCGCTCGGGGGTTTCCGTCTGGGAGGGACGGTTACGGCGCTGCAGGTGATGCGTCTGCTGGGCCTTATGTCGGCGGCCCACGCGGTGGTTCCTCTTGGCCTCCTCTTTATGAGGCGGATACAGAGGTGGTTTCTCTCTTTGAGAATAGATCCGGTGTGGGGCAAAGGGAGACGGTTGACGGTTCCTTTGTCGATATGGGGGGATCTCGCCCACTGGGGGAGGCTGGGTATCCTCTCCGCTGGGGTCCCCATGGGCAGCAGAGGCTCCCACGTCACGGTTTTCACCGACGCCTCTCTCACAGGTTGGGGAGGGGCGTTTCGGACCCACGCAGTGGGGGGCAGCTGGACGGGTCATGCCGACCCAGCTGTCGTGCATATCAATGTGTTGGAGTTGAAGGCGGTCCTCCTGGTCCTCAAACGGCTCGGCCACCTGGTGGTAGGCCAGCATGTTTTGATCAGGACGGACAATGTGACGGCGGCGGCGTATATCAACAGGCAGGGTGGGACTCGTTCCGCCCGCCTGCTCCGGGTGGCGCGCAAACTGTTGCTATGGGCATCCCGCAGGCTGCGCAGTCTGCGGGCGCTCCACGTTCCTGGTACGGAAAATGTGGCGGCGGATATAATGTCTCGGGGCGGTCCTCGTCACGACGAGTGGGAACTCCGCCCCGACATAGTCAGACAGATCTGGGATCGGTTCGGGGAGGCCTCGGTAGATCTGTTTGCGTGCCGACGTTCTCACAAGTGCCCCTTGTGGTTCTCGCTCAGTCGAGCGGATCATCCCCCCTTGGGGGTGGATGCCTTCTCGACCTTTCCATGGCCGCCCGGTCTTCTGTACGCCTTCCCTCCTGTACAGCTGTTGAGTCAGCTGTTGGAGCGGATACGGAGGGAGCGCAGGACGGTGATCCTGGTCGCGCCGGACCGGGGCACGTCAGTGTGGTTCCCGGTCTTAATCCAGCTTCTGGTCGCTCCTCCTTGGGTCATTCCGTGGTCAGCGACGGCCCTCTCGCAGCACAACGGAGTGCTTGTCCAGCCTCCGGTGTTGGGTCAACGCCTGGTGGTGTGGCTGGTGGGAGGGTGAGTCTGGAGAGGATGGATCCCGCAGTGGTTGATACCATCCGGTGTGCGCATGCTCCCTCCACTGTCGCGGTTTACGCGGGCAGGTGGCGTGCGTTCCAAGAATGGTGTAAGGGGGGGGGGCTGGGACCCAGTCTCCTGCCCCCTGGATGCTGTTCTGGGTTATCTCCAGTCTCTCCTTGATAGTCTGTCGGCTTCGACAGTGAGGGTATATGCAGCAGCTATATCCTCCTATCATGAGGGATTTGAGGGGAATGTCTTGTTCAGCCACCCTCTTGTGAAGCGTTTCCTGCTTGGCGCTCGACGCGTTAAGCCGGTGCAACGCTCCTTGGCTCCGACTTGGGATCTTCAATTGGTCCTCGGTCGGTTGTCCTTGGCCCCGTTTGAGCCGCTCGAGCAGGCGCCGTTGGGACAGCTGTCTTTCAAGACCGCGTTCCTACTGGCTGTCACTTCCGCTAAACGCGTGGGTGAGCTCTGTGCTCTCTCGGTACGTCCAGAGTGCCTGTCTTTTCGGACCGATTGCGGTGCCACTCTGCGACCTAATCCTGCTTTCGTGCCTAAGAATATCCGGAGTTCCTTCCGCTCCCGGGATATTGTGGTTCAGGCTTTTCGTCCTCCTCCTCACACTAGTGAGTTAGATGCGGGCCTTCACCTGTCATGTCCAGTCCGTGCTTTGGGGTTTTACCTCAGCCGTACTCAGGACTTCAGGGTTACCGATCAGCTTTTTGTCTGTTACGGTGGGGCTCGTGCTGGTAAGGCACTGTCGAAGCAGCGCCTGTCCCATTGGTTGTGCGAGGGTATTGCCCTCTGCTACACGTTGGCTGGGCAGGATCCCCCTGGGGGCGTCAGGGCGCACTCCACTCGTGGGGTGGCTGCCTCTGCCGCTCTCCTGGGTGGGGCCTCGGTGGAGGACATCTGTGCTGCAGCTTCATGGTCCTCACCGGGCCCCTTTGTAAGGTTTTACCTCATGGACATGACCGGGGGTTCTGTCTCCCAGGCGGTTCTGGGGTCTGTGGCCTTTCCTGCTTCCCGTCCTTTGGTCGGGTAGCGGGAGTGTATGGGTATGGGCCGCAGTGTGTTGAGTCACACGTGGTTCCGCCTGTACGGTGTGTTCAAGGGGTTCTGGCTCCCTCTTGTTCGCATTCAGGTGGAGTTGACTGCGCCCCCCCTTCGTTAGGAAGGATGGGGTGACAGGGCTCCCCGCACCCCTTGATGTGGGCTTACGGGTCCTCAGGGGGTACATCTGTCGGGTCTCGCACCCGCTCTTCCCCATTATCTCGTAAGGCTCAGAGCGGGAGCGATGCCATACGAAATATAACGATAGGTTATGTAGATAACCTAGTTATATTAGTATAGGCTAAGCTCCCGCTCTGCGCGCCCTGAGTTCCCTCTTGAGGGATCTTTTCCTGGGACGGGTTTTTGGCGAGGAAGGGTGTGTCATGACCAGAGTCATGATTATATGGGTGGTACCACCATAAGGGGCGGGGCCCCATACAGGTGGGGTGCATGTGTTTTTGTTCGTGGGAGATACATTAGGTATCACAGGCGATATGGAGTATCTCGTAAGGCTCAGAGCGGGAGCTTAGCCTATACTAATATAACTAGGTTATCTACATAACCTATCGTTAACCTTCTGTAGTGTGGTATGAAAGTGTTAATCATTTGTAGTGTGGTAGTGAAAGGTTAACCTTCCGTAGTGTGGTAGTGAAAGGTTAACCTTCTGTACATTTTACATTTACATTTAGTCATTTAGCTGACGCTTTTATCCAAAGCGACTTACAAGTTCTGTACGACAAGCCATCAGGAAGGGCACAACTCTATCAGCTGAGCAACAATGTTCATCAAAGTGTTGAGTGCTACAGTGTAGGTTAGTTTATTAGGACAAGTGCATGACAGTACGGTTAGTTAGGGTTAGATTTTTTTTTTTTATTGTTTTTTTTTTTAAATTCAGATAATGGTTGAAGAAGTGCATCTTTAGTCGACGGCGAAAGATTGGACGTGATTCGGCTGTCCTAACTGGGGTGGGTAGTTCATTCCACCATTGTGGGGCAAGGACTGAGAATAGGCGACTTCTCTTTGATGACCCTCCCGGAGCTTGGATAGGAGTAGGTCTGAGGCGGCCAGAGTAGTGTAGTGTGGTAGTGAATGGTTAACCTTCCGTAGTGTGGTAGTGAAAGGTTAACCTTCTGTAGTTTGGTAGTAAAAGGTTAACCTTCTGTAGTGTGTTAGTGAAAGGTTAACCTTCTGTAGTGTGGTAGTGAAAGGTTAACATTCTGTAGTGTGTTAGTGAAAGCATTAACCCTTTGTAGTTTGACAGTGAAAGGTTGACCTTCTGTAGTGTGGTAGTGAAAGTTTAACTTTCTGTAGTGTGGTAGTGAAAGGTTAACTTTCTGTAGTGTGGTAGTGAAAGGTTAACTTTCTGTAGTGTGAGGGAGGCTACGTGGCGCAGTGGGCAAGGCGCTCGCAACGAATGCTGGAGACTAGGCTCGAACACCCCGCTCTCCACATTGCTTTCAGTTTAGCTGGTCGTCCACAGTAATACACATTGGCCGTATTACGGGGAGGGAAACTGAAGGGTGGGGATCGGGCGTTGTGGACAGCGACTCCTACAGGTCGGTTGGTGCGCCTGCGCAGTAGAATCAAGAAGCGACGGGGGCGGGGCCCCTCCAAAGCCCAGACCCCTGACGCTGAAAGATCGAGCCGCGCAGGTGAAAAGATGCGACGGCTGTTACCTCGAGTATCGGAGGGGACTCGTGCTATGTATGACTTAGTCCACATTGCAGCCGGCTTGTGGGAGGCAAGAAACAACGTTCGAAGACAGGGGAGGGTTGAATTGGACGATATGAAAATTGGGATGGGAGAAAAAATAGAAAATGGGAGAAAAAGTGGATCACAAAAAAACTTTCTGTAGTGTGGTAGTGAAAGTTTAACTTTCTGTAGTGTGGTAGTGAAAGATTAACCTTCTGTAGTGTGTTAGTGAAAGCGTTAACCCTTTGTGGTGTGGTAGTGAAAAGTTAACCTTCTGTAGTGTGTTAGTGAAAGTGTTAACCCTTTGTAGTGTGGCAGTGAAAGGTGAACCTTCTGTAGTGTGTTAGTGAAAGCGTTAACCCTTTGTAGTGTGGTAGTGAAATGTGAACCTTCTGTAGTGTGGTAGTGAAAGGTTAACCTTCTTTTTTTGTATTTTATTTTTTTATTATTTTTTAAACAAACACATAAACAAACATGACAACACACGATAAGATATACAAGCATTAGTTGACAGTGCACATCCAATGAAATCACATTTTAGTTAATTGTCTTATATAGGATATACCCTTAATACCTGTTATCTAAAAACCTACACACATATGCTCCAGCTCGTACCCCCCCCTCCCGGACCCCCCATTGGATAATCCATCCATTTTCCCTCGCTCCTAACCAGACATTACCATTATATGCTAGCTTTTATTTTCTCCACCACTTCTAACCACAATGTCATTTTGGATTCATTGAGACCCAAAATTCTTGCTGTAGATATTTCTTGATAGATCACATCGAGATATGTAATAATCCAGACCTTTCGGCAAATTTTTTCCGGTTGGAACCATCGTGATGCTATCAGCTTTTTAGCCACTGTGATACCCGATAAAACCAATCTCTTTAGCTGTGGATGTACTGCACACTCAAAAACATCATTCAGCAGTAATACAGAGGGGTGTACAGGTATATTCCAAGTTAAGAGATTTGATAATTGCTGGGTCACCTCTTTCCAGAATATCTTAACTGGTGGGCAGTCCCAGTACATGTGCATAAATGTCCCCTCGTCCCCATTTGTACATAAAGAGCATTTGGAGTCTTGTATAAGACCCATTTTTTCAGTCTTATAGGACTAAAGTATGTCCTGTGAATATAGTTAAGATTGATTTGTTGATGATCCGGGTTCCTTGATGTGAGTCGAACATTTGCCCAGGCTTCTTGCCAATCAAAATCACTTTCCAGGTCTGGTATATCCCTCCTCCAGACGGAGTCTAGGTGGAGGGTTTCATATGAGGACGTTAGTAATTGATGATAAAAATCTGAAACAAAACCTCTTGATGTCTCTCTTTCATAGAAGAATTTGTGGTATCTGTGGTGTTCAATTGGTTTCGTTAATGGAACACCTTGAGTCTTCAAACATAACAATAACTGTAAGTAAAAAAGATGTGTGGACTTGGTGAGATTAAATTTTTTTTGTATTTCTTCATAACTACAGAAACCCTGTTTGTTAAAAACATCCCCTAATGAGTGTATGCCTTGCTTTTCCCATATAGGGAATCTTATAGGCCATTTTCCAATCAAGAGTGCATTGTTATTGAATAAGGGAGTATGATTGTGCCATTTATGTGGGTTAGGATATTTTTTTTTTGTTTCACGCCATATCCGGATCGCATGAGTAATTATGGGGCCAAATTTCTGTTCGCAATGCTTGATTGATAGTTTAGTGTATGCTATGTCCTTCAGTCTATGTGGGGCTACTATGTTTTCTTCTAATTTTCTCCAGGATACTAATGCTTGGGGATCAAACCATGTTGTCAATGGTCTTAATGTGTACGCCTTAAAATAGTGGAAAAAATCTGGAAATGCCATGTCACCGTCTGCTTTATTTTTCTGTGCGGTGGATCTTTTTATACGTGGTGGTTTGTTATTCCAAATAAATTTGTATGTGGAGGAGTGTAATTTTTTCCAGTAACCCTCTGGAGGGGGTAACGGTAGCATTGAGCTGAAGAAGTTGATTCTAGGTAGTACGTCCATCTTAACTATTGATATCCGTGCCTGTACTGAGTTTTTAAGTTTTGCCCACCTATCAAGGTCGTCTTTGATTTTGTTTTGGATTTTTGTGTAATTGTGCTTCACCGTTTGTCTTATGGTGGGGAATATTTCCACTCCCAAACATCTAAAATGTTTTACCATAGGTATCTCTCCTGGGAGGGTTATATCTTTTTTAGCAGGGGCGTTAAGTGGAAGGAAAGCCGACTTCGGCCAATTTATCTTGAATCCCGATAAATCTCCAAAGTTCTCAATCAACTTGAGCAGATGAGGCAGTGTGGTGTTGGGGTTTTGCATGAACAGTATTACGTCGTCCGCATATAAACTAATTTTATGTTGTGTGCCCTTGATTACAATTGGTTCTATGGATTGGGATTGTCTTATATATTGTGCTAAAGGTTCTAATGATAGATCGAATAGTCCGGGACTAAGAGGGCAACCCTGTCTAGCTGAGCGTGATACCGGAAAGATTCCGGAGGTGATTATACCTGTTGTAATCATGGCCGATGGGTCTTTGTATACTACTTTAATCATATCAATGAAACCTTTACCTAACCCCATCTTCTCTAATACTGCCCATAAATACGACCATTCCAGCCTGTCAAAAGCTTTCATTGCATCCAGGGACAGCATCGCCTTAGGTATGGTGTCGTCCTTGTCGGCATCTAGTACGTGCAGTATTCGTCTTATGTTATCAGTGATCAGGCAGCCTCTTATGAAGCCAGTTTGGTCCGGATGAACTAAATACGTCATATGCTTTTGTAATCTGATGGCTAATACCTTAGAGTACAGTTTGATATCGGGTCCGAGGAGGCTTAAGGGTCTGTAACTACCGCACTCGGTGGGGTCTTTGTCTTTTTTGAGAAGGACTGTTATGAGTGCAATATTGTCGTTCTTATGGAAGTTCCCCTCCTTGACTGAGTATAAGATCATATTTAGTAATAAGGGTCCAATTATGTCCCAACAAGAGAGGTACATTTCTGGTGGGATACCGTCTCTTCCAGGAGCCTTACCACTTTGCATTTCGGATATGGCCTTCTTGAGTTCCTCTAGTGTGATCGGTGTTTCTAACTGTTTAGCGTCATCATCTGAAAGTTTAGGGAGAATAATTTGATTAAGATATGTGTCCATTTTGTTTTGATCGAAGGTCATTTCTGATTTATATAAGTTGGAGTAGAATTCTTTGAATGTATCGTTTATTTTTTCAGGGTCTGTTTCAAGTACTTGTTGTGCTCTAATGGTAGTTATATCAGCAAATTTTGCATTAATTCTTAATCGCATGGCTAATAGGTGACTAGGTTTAGAACCTTGGGAGTACTGCTGTTGTCTTGTGCTACATATTTGTATTTCCGATTGTTGTCTGTATATGGCATTGATCTCTTTTTTTAGTACCTTAACTTGATTTTCTAGTCGAGTTGAGTTGTTGTATTGTAAAGAATTAAATAACGTTGAGTAAAGCGTTTCCAGTTCAGCCAGTTTTTTGCATCGATCCTTGCGCATTTTGGAGGAAAAGCTATCAGTGAAATCCTTGATCATTCCCTTTACCGACATCCATATTATTCTGGGGTCTTGCACCGAGTTTGCATTCTCCCGTAGGAATACTGTAAGAGCTTCTTTGAGTTGTGTAATGAATTCCTTGTTATTAAGCAGCATCGAGTTAAATCGCCATCTTGGGGCTCGGGAAGATAGTATACCAAATGTTCCTTTTAGGAGTAAATAACAGTGATCTGATGCATTGGGTATCATTTCCACTTCATAGTTATCAAATAGTCTCGGGGATGCAAAGACATAATCTATTCAGGATAATGTGTTATGTCTCGCAGATCGACAAGAGTACTTTCGGGTCGTGGGATTAAGTGATCGCCATAAGTCATTTACACCTGTAATCTTCGACCAATCCTTTAATGCATTAATGAATTCTTTTGTTCGCTGGAAAAGGCGAGGTAAGATTTGTCCATCCTTGGATTCCAAATGGCATTAAAATCAGCACCTATTATAAATGAGTAATCGGGAAGGTCTAACATTGCTTTGGTTAGTGTAGTGAAGAAACCCACTTCGTACAAATCTGGGGCGTATACCGCTACCAATGCTATTTTCCTGTTCTTGTGTACAATCTTAGCTATAGTTATCCGACCATCTACATCAGACCATACTCCCTTTAATTCAATATTCAATTTACGTCTAACGACTATGGCTACACCCCGAGTTCTCGTACCAAAAGAAGAGTGACTAATATTATGATATGTGTTGTCCGCTAACGTATCTATGTCTTTCTCTAGAATGTGCGTTTCGCTTAGCAGAGCAACGTCCACCTGTTCTTTTTTCATCAGTGTGAGCACGCTTTTGCGTTTGAGTTGGTTATTTATTCCCCCAGTGTTCCAGATCAGTATATTCAAACTAGCCATAATCTATACATGTTGTTGTGTAGTTGTTGGTAATGCTTCTGGAGTGCGAGGCAACAATATATATACATCCAACTAGTTAACCTTCTGAAGTGTGTTAGTGAAAGGGTTAATAGCAGTCAAGTCTTCTCTTGAAATTGTCATGGTCAGGGCTCGGGCCTTCCTCTGCCCTCATCCTGCCGCGCCCATATATGGGCAGCTTGCTGCGGCAGCATTCCCACACTGCCAGACGAGCATCAATCAGCGCGGCTGTGAGGGATTCCCTCATCAAGCAGCCCCTATATCACCTGACGGATCCTGTCGCCCCTCGTCGCAGTGTTAAACTGCCTACCTAGGTACGACTCCTCAGTCCGAAGACCTGCTAGACACTCTCGTATTATTATTCCCTGTTCTAACCTTCCTTCTCTTGTGCCCAAGGACCTCCGTTCCAGCGAGCCCGTCTGGACCCCTGAAGCTTGACGAAGGAGTTCCTGCTCTCACCCCCGACACAGCCGGTGTCTACCTTCTCCCGTACTGCACAAGGAGTGCACCTGTCCTAAAACATTCTCCCGTACTGCACAAGGAGTGCACCTGTCCCAAGAACATTCATTCCTGTCTGTTGTACATTTCTGGATGTGATTTCTGTCTGCTTGGGGAGAACGATTAAAACACCCTAAACCGCTCCATTCTCTCTCCTCCTGTGTTTGCTATTGGGCTCCGCAAGAACCCCCTCCTCACAGAAATATATTGCTTTGTACCATAAGAATGTGTCTCTGTGTGCGATGCTGCTTAGTTGTTTCTGCTCGGTGGGGCACGGCAGAGCTGACTGCACCCCACGGTGTTCAGAAAGAACCGCTGTGCATGTGCGAGCGTGCACTGCACCGGTAATCTTCCTTTTCGCAAACTGAAAGCATCTCATTGGTTGATTTCACTCGCACAGGAACGTGCACACGCGCGTCTTTCTAGTTTAGCTCAAGTACGTTAACGCTAAAGTAGTCATCATGAATCATGTGGATCATTTAACTACAGTGAGATTTAGCACTTGAGCCTTATCCTTGAGCAAAAACTGGAAATAAAATGTTTGGGACCAGATCGACCGGATGAGTTAATCATATCTCAAAAACGAAAAGATCATTCAACCATGAGTGGTTCAAAAGGAAAACTTGACTAGCCGCTAATCCCCCATTCAGACGGGAAACTGTCTGGGCAACAACTGGATTTAACCCTTTCACTAACACACTACAAATGGTTAACGCTTTCACTACCACACTACAGACAGTTAACCTTTCACTAGCATGGTAGTGAAAGGGTTAAAGACATAAAACATCTCTCAGAAAGGCTGGTAAAACACGAGAGCTGTGCATCACAAGTTAGGATTTCTGGGAAAAATGTATGTTGCCTCTCAGCATGACATGCATGAGCATGCATACAGATGCGGCATTGAACAACACCACAGACAGACAGACAGACTGGCATGTTCTTGGCAGAATTATAATCTGTATAAAACGTTGTGGAAAGTGCAAAATTGCCTTGCGTGGACATGACTCCAGGCTTAGGAGGCATTATGATGCTCAGCCCTATTTTTTTTTTGTATTTTATTTTTTTATTCTTTTTTAAAACAAACATATAAACAAACATGACAACACACGATAAGATATACAAGCATTAATTGTCAGGGCACATCCAATGAGATCACATTTTGGTTAGTTGTTTTATATAAGATATACCCATAATACCTGTTATCTAAAAAAAAACCTACATACATATGCTCAGCTCGAAACCCCCCCTCCCGGACCCCACCTTGAGAAGTACCTCCACTATCCCTCGCACCTCACCAGACACTACCATTATAAGCTAGCTTTTATTCTCTCCACCACTTCTAACCACATTGACATTTTGGATTCATTGAGACCCAGAATTCTTGCTGTAGATATTTCATGGTAAATTACATCGAGATATGTAAGAAACCAAACTTTACGGCACATTTTTTCCGGTTGAAACCAGCGTGATGCGATCAGCTTTTTGGCTACTGTGATACCCGATAAAACCAATCTCTTTAGCTGTGGATTCACTGCAAACTCAAAAACATCATTCAACAGCAATACCGAGGGGTGTACAGGTATATTCCAAGATACGAGTTTTGATATTTGTTGGGTCACATCTTTCCAAAATGCCTTAACTGGTGAGCAGTCCCAATACATGTGCATAAATGTCCCTTCGTCCCCATTTGTACATTGGGTGCATTTGGAATCTTGTTTGAGCCCCATTCGGCACAGTCTTATAGGAGTCAAGTATGTCCTGTGAATATAGTTAAGATTGATTTGTTGATGATCCGGGTTCCTTGATGTAAGTCGGACATTTGCCCAGGCTCCTTGCCAATCAAAGTCATTTTCCAGGTCTGGTATATCCCTCCTCCAGACAGAGTCAAGTTGGAGGGTTTCATACGAGGACGTTAGTAATTGATGCTCAGCCCTATTTTAAGGGCACTTTTCCACTTAAGCCATGCATTATTCAAAATTAACTTCTGGATTGCATACACTCAGTATAATGTATACGTTTATAGATTCTGACAGAGATGTAAATTGCATTGGAATCTGTTTCTTTATAAAGCCATAATTAGAGACTGTCCAAATATTAGCCTACTTCTTTATTGGAATGGACCACTGGACCCTGTCGATCCAGTCATTGTCTTACACTTAGAGTGCCTAGAGTTTGTACTGAACTTGGTAGATATGCTTTTGGCTTCTCTGCCGCTACCTCATGGAATACCCTGCAGGAAACTTTTTACTAGACACTCTAGTGTCTATGGGTCGGTTTAGAACCTTGATGGCCAATCAGGTCACCACAATATGTAACAGTTTTTTTTATGTGCTCTTAATTCTTTTCTGATTGTCTGATGTTTCTGTATTTGTTAACTCACTATGACACTTCTGAATGTAACATCTCGACAACACTGTAAATGAGGGGGGGGAGGTAGAGCAGTCGTCCCGGTAATCCGGAAGTTCCCGGTTCGATTCCCGATCCTCCCGGGCAGCGTCTCGAAGTGTCCTTGAGTAAAACACTTAACCCCTAATTGCTCCTGATGAGCAGGTTGGCATCTTGCATGGTCGCCTCCGCCGTCGCTGTGTGAATGTGTGAGGAACAAATTGTAAAGCGTGCGCTATATAAATGCAGCCATTAGTTCATCTACTCGCTTTTATCATCTTCATGTTGGTGTTGTTTCGTCGTGAGTATTTGATGTTGAGAGATCTTCAACACTGTCCTTTGGTGGTCCTAATGTTGGTATGGTAAGACATGTAGTCAGATCTTCATTGTTTGTGTAATTTTGGATGATGCCATTATTCAGCTGGAATTTGGTCATCACTGGTCCTGGTGATGCATCAGTCATAGCGGTGTTTATCCTCTCTCACCCGTGCGCAGTTTACTTGTTGTGTGAGCAGGCACGTGCACACATAGAGCCCAAAGGGTGCTCGAGCACCTGCCCTATTTGTGCCTCATAATAAAGTACCCTCTTTCTTTTTTACCGTTGCCATAAAGGTGTCTTTCAAGGATAAGTGAGCTCCTGCACTGATTATTATAGTTCAATATTCAATATTTGATCGCCAAAACCCCCCAAAAAGCATAAAAAGGGAGCCAGCCCGCCCAAAAAGGGCCCCCAAAAATCGCGCTTGTGCATTTCATGCGCGCACGTCACATGCACACAGGCCCAGTGCCCTTTTCAGCCTTTCAGCACCTGCCCCTCTAAAGTCATGTGCACGTCCCTGTGTGTGAGTACGGTTCAATGTAATAATATCTATGGTATGTTTGGATTGCGTCGTCAAATTTTCTTTTGCGAATATTGTGTGGCCCCACCAGAAACACACACACACAAATAAACTAAATACCAGCAAGGTTTTGGTGATAAATTAGTGAATAGTTGCATAAACGCCCACACATGCTGCGTATCGCTACTTCTCTGGAGAGCTCTCAGCCACTCCTAACTAACGCAGACCTCTATCAATCTCAGCCTCATTGACACTTAAAATATATTTCATTTTTATGTGGGTAATTTTTCATTCTCATAGATTATAGTACACAGGGAGCATGGAAAGGCACAGGCAATATGTGAGAGACAGAAGGTATGATAATGTAGATGTTATATAGTAGGCTACCTAAAAACAGGAGGGGGGAGATTGAGATTTGAAATTACGATCATAGAGTGAACCATAAAGACCTGTTTGGTAGAATTGCGTTGCTAGGGGAACAGCTTGGGCCCATTTGTATCTCCTGTTCTAGCTATTCTAATAGCAAAAGCTATAACAGGAAATAAGCTTGGGCCCGTTTAGAATCTTTATGTTGTCGAGTTAGATGAGTTATATGACTCATTTGATTTATTAGGACAACGATGTCTACTAAATATGGTTGGGTGTGATTCACTTACAGAAAATGTGTGCTTAAACCTTAAACAGTTAACATACATGATCTAGACAGAGACATTGACCCAGAGAGGAATAAATTCCAACTAGAACACAACATATCGATCATACATTTCAATAGCAGGAGTTTATATGCACATTTTTATATGATTAAAGATTATCTAGAACAGTTCACCAAACCATTCAGCATAATTGCAATATCGGAAACCTGGATCAACCAGGAGAAAGGGGTGGATTTTGAGTTGGAGGGATATAATTGTAACTACATGAATAGAGCAAATAAAAAGGCAGGAGTAGGACTATATAGATAAAAGTTCAAGATAGTTGAAAGTATGACGATGGTAATTGACGACTTATGTGAATGCATTGCTATTGAAATTGACATGGGAAAAAGGAAGAATATCATTGTCAGTTGCATTTACAGAGCCCCCAGCTCTAGCAAAGGTTCAGAGAAATGATGGAAGGTATGATTACAAACACAGACCAGAAGGTTACTTTTATTCGTGGTGATTATAATATTGATTTTTTAAATCCTAACAAACTATCATTGATGGAAGAATTTAATAATATCCTCTTACCGGTACTGGTCCCGAAATTACATCACGTCAAATCAATATCTCCAGACTGTTTGACAAAAGTATCGTTTTTATTTTCAAACGTATTCAAGTATAAACATCATAACCTTGTCACAACAGCATTTATAATGTATATTATAATCAATACGTTAGTTTAGCAATAGGTTAAAGTGTTATTCGATTTTACTTTTCGAATTGGTCTGTTTATTTCGTGAGAGGCGACCATTTTGGAAATTTTGAACCATGGGAATTGTAGTTTTTTGTGGCCATTTTGTAGAGGACAGCGTTAGCTCTGGATCTGTGTTGGAATTGTTCAGAATTACACTTCATGAAAGCCTCTAAGGCAGTGTTCACCAACCTTTTTAAGCCCAAGATCACTTTTTTTTTTTTGGTGAAGGCAAGATCTACCTATTGAAGCGTTGAGAGAAAAAGACAGCCAAGATTGTACTTTAAACTAAATTACTTTTATTTGCCTGTATTCTAATTACATGCAATGCTTTGGTCCAACATTAAAACGTCAAAGTAGAACTATTATGTACTTTCTCAGTCAGTGCTAAGTGCAGTCATCTTATGCAGCATCACTTTTCACATCAAAACAAAAGTAGAACTGTAATGTGGACTTTCTCATATTATTAACATTGACAAACATATTTACAATTAGCATTTTATAAAGTTGAACTGTAATGTGTACTTTCTCAGTCAGTGCTAAGTGCAGTCAGTGCTAAGTGCAGCATCACTTTTCACATCAGAACAAAAGTAGAACTGTAATGTAGACTTTCTCATATTATTAACATTGACAAACATATTTACAATTAGCATTTTATAAAGTAGAACTGTAATGTGTACTTTCTCAGTCAGTGCTAAGTGCAGCATCACTTTTCACATCAAAACAAAAGTAGAACTGTAATGTGTACTTTCTCAGTCAGTGCTAAGTGCAGTCAGTGCTAAGTGCAGCATCATTTTCACATCAAAACAAAAGTAGAACTGTATGTGTACTTTCTCAGTCAGTGCTAAGTGCAGCATCACTTTTCACATCAAAACAAAAGTAGAACTGTAATGTGGACTCTCAGGGTAAGATAAAAAAAAAAAAAAAAAAATGTGATTGATGATTGGAGAAATGTATATGAATCAGTAGATGTGCATTCTGCTTATGATTCTTTTCTCAATATATTTCTGCTGTTATATGACAGAAGCCAATGCAGCAAAGTAGAAAAAATGCGAAAAAATCTGACAAACGGGAGGTTTGTTGAATGCCTGCAAAAAAGAACACCTTATATAGAGAATTTATAAAACATATAAATAAAGAGAAAGAAATAAAGTATAAACTGTACAAAAATAAACTAAGGGATATTGTTAGAAAATGTAAGAAAAAGTACTATAATAATGTATTAGAAAAACATTAAAATAACATAAAGGGAACATGGAATATATTAAACTCAATTATAAGAAATAAATCAACTAGTTCTGGCTTTCCAGATGAATTTATAGATGAGGGAAAGTCAGTAAGTAAGAAAAATTTGGTGGCAGAACGATTCAACAGATCTTTGTAAATGTGGGGCCTAAACTGGCAGAGGAGATAACCCTGCCACAAGGGGGAGGTGTTTCTAATTATTTTGAAGAACGAAACCCAGGTGCGTGATTTTTTTCCGTAACCTCTGTTTGCGAAGACGCTCTCTGATTGGCTAGGCCGCGTACAGCGTACACTGCAATATACTATCGATAATCTAGCGTTTATTTGAAAACGATTCATAAAGAGGCCGAAAAAACGACAACGTTTTTGTGTATTCTAGAATATTCCAGTACAGGGTGTTTATCATGGAATCTTTTTATTTTCCTTGAAAACGAGGGCTTTTCAGAATGCTATAAAACGAAAATGAACCGATAAAAAAACAATCCGCTTCGACAATGTTGACTGGAAAACGAGTCATTGATAAGCAACAGGCAGATTAGACACATAGCCATCATTTAAAACATAGATTAGGCGTTATTAACCCTTTAGTGCATATGTAACCTTTCATTCAAACTGGGTGCTTTTCCCACCAAAATGAAAACTGCAAAAGTGATACCGATCTTCAAAGCAGGTGAGAAAAATGTATTCACCAATTACAGGCCAGTTTCTCTCCTTTCCCAGTTCTCAAAGATAATGGAAAAATTATTTGCTGCACGGTTGGACAGTTTCATTGATAAACACGCATTACTTATAGACAGTCAATATGGATTTAGATCTAATCATTCAACGTCATTGGCACTAATGGAGTAGAAGAACTGACAAGCATAATTTATAATAAGAAGTTTGCAATAGGGGTCTTCATAGATCTTAGGCTTTTGACACTATCAATCATGATATTATGCTACTAAAATTGGAAAGGTATGGGATCAGAGGAGTAGGGCTCAAATGGATAAAAAGTTACTTAGAACAAATGTTCTGTTGAATGTGGTGTTAAATGTTAATGTAATAGACTGTTGTTTTCATGTGCGTGTACTAACCAGTCCAGGGGAGCGAGTATGAGTCGGAAATTAATGGGTTTGATTGATTGATTGAAAACTTTATTAACAGATTGTAGAACGGGTACAATACAGTACGGCTCAATACATACAATTGTTAAGGGGATGCAGACCAGAGAAAGACTTTCGTCTTGTTTACATCAGGGTCCCCCATTTTCAATTCATAATGACATTTATGACATACACAACATACAGATATACAGATATATATCATGACATTTATGACATACAGTACTGTTACATTTGTGACATACACGATATGCAAATATACAGTACTGTTAAACAGAGATCCTAACCGAAAATATATACTACGAGGGGGAGGAGACTGTACACTGGGAGGGGGGGGGGTGGGGTGGGTGGGAGAGGGGGTGGGGGGGGATGGGGGGGTTGGACAGGGGATGGGTGGCGGGGGAGATGGGGTTTGGACATTTGGACATGCAGCCTTCCGTAGGTGCTCTTTGAGAGCAGTTTTGAAGGTCAGTAGGGATTCCCTTTTTTTTCAGCTGAGTTCAGAGCTAAGGGTTCGTTCAGGCTGTAACTTGTTCTTGTCAGAGACCAGCAGGGCTGAGTCGTCCGCGAACAGGAACAAGTTGCAGTCACAAGCTGATGACATGTAATTTTCATAAATTATGAACAGTAATGGTCCTAGGCTATGTGTCCACCAGGGACGTTTTTTTCAAGGCGGACCGCTTTGAAAAGCCAAAAAAAGCATGTTCAGGGCGTTTCCATAGCGTTTTTTTAGGGCGCAGAGGGCGTTTATTTTTGCGTCATCTGCGTCACGATCAACGCGTCATCCGCGTCATTAGTAGGAGGCGGAGCTACTCCAGAAGTTCGGGCCGCTCATCAACTAACGTTACAGGGAGACCATCAGATTCAGCCCGGCTGAATGGCTCTGCATTTGTCTGAGGTGAGTAGCTAAACTTGTCTCTTCGTTAATAAACATGATGATACAGTTTAGTGTCGACTGTCGAGCTAGCTAACGTTACTAAACTTATCACTAACGTAGCTACCTAGCTTAGTTATATACTATCATTCCACACAAAGCAGCCAAGTCTTTCTTATCAAGTGCGGCTAACTTTGAAAATGTAATCAATATCAATAGACTAGCTAGCTAAACGGTATCACTATTGTATTGTACCCATTCTGCAATCTGTTAATAAAGTTTTCAATCGATCAATCACTAGCTAGCTAACGTTACTAAACGATATATTGATTGATTGATTGATTGATTGCTTGATTGATTGATTGATTGATTGATTGATTGATTGATTGATAACTTTAACAGATTGCAGAATGGGTACAATACAGACCAGAGAAAGACTTTTGTCTTGTTTACATCAGGGTCCCCCATTTAAAATTCATCATAACATCTATGACATACACAACATACAGATATACAGTACAGTTCCATCCAGACATTTATGACATACACGATATACAGACAACTCTGTCTATATATATATAGACATCGTTTCTAAAAGAGAATATATACATTTGAGGGGGGAGGAAACTGTACATTGAACTGTACATAACTATCAATAGACTAGCTAGCTATTTGTCTGTATCTCTGTCTAGATAGATGCATGATTAGCTATTGATAGTCTGTGTGTTATATCAATTCAATATTGCCAGAGACAATTGCACTGCTACTTGCTTGGCAACATTGTAACAAAATGCAGTCATGCCAATAAAGCATTATTGAATTGTATTGACAAGGCAAACTTTTTTAGTAATCCAGACAGTTCCCATACCTAATAATTGGCCGTCTGTCTAGATGGGTAAGTAGATAGATGCATTAGCTATTTATAGTCTGTCTATTTTTTCTTCTCTAATGTATTTTTTTTATGTTGCAGGTACCTGTCAAACTGGAGACTCTTTCCACTCCATCGCCTTCAGCTACAGAGTGGGGTTCTGCACTGTAGCCCGGATTTTGCGTAGTGTGTGTGTGAGGCTATGGGAGTGTATGCTCTCCGACTACATGCCTGTACCAGCGGCTGAAGCCTGGAGGAAGATTGCGGGGGACTATGAGAGGCTCTGGGCATTCCCCGACTGAGGGGCCTGCTGCCTCCTCTTAATAATATTAATATCCATAACATAATATTTTAAGTTTATCTGAGTTAACCATATGGAGAATAGTCAAGTAGTAATACATTAGGGTATGTTTTAAACATTTGTTTACCAGCTTGCTACACCTAGGTAAACGTCAAGCTAACATCAACCTAAGATAATACAAACTGACAGTGTTGGCTAACTGACAGTTAGTAGCTAACGTTAGCCTGGATGTACCCCGCACTACAACTGTGCCATCAGAGTCACAGGGTGCAGTGCAGAGCACCCCCAGGGGACAATGCCTCCAGAGAAGCAGCTGCAGTGAGACGAGACCTCTTCACCAGCTACTTCTCCTCTCCAGACGGTCTGGTGCCTTGGCAGGACAGCATCCTCTGAGCCCTACAACCACCCATACTGCTGCATCACCAGCAATCATAACCCAAAGGCTCTTTTAAGAGCCACCTACTTCCTCAGAAAAAGCAAACAATTTCATGAATACTAAATATTGCCAAAATGTGTTTGTAATTTTATAACCATTTTACATTTCTGGCACAGGCTCTGTTAAATGGGTATGTATAAACAGATATAACTGAATATATTTAATTGATTAACATTACTGTGTACTCTAGTCTAGTAAATTTTCACCACAGGCACGGTTTTCAGGCTCTTGTGCAGTGTCTGCCCTTAGGGGCAGGGGCACAGGACACTGCACAAGAGCCTGAAAATTGTGCCTGTGGTGAAAATGTGCCCTGCTCCTTACCAACGGCAGCAAACCAGCTACTACACACATCCCTACCTAATACATCTATGATAATAATAATAAAATATCTAAACGTATTTATTTTGTGCATAGTTAATACAGGTGTTCCATAGTAAAAAAAATAAAATATAAAAAATAAAATAAAAAGAATGCAGTGTGGCAATACATTTTTTATTGTTGAACTGATTGTGAAAATCATCATCTCTGGAAAATCACTTGTTGAAAGCACATTCAAACTTGCGCCTTCTTTTGATTAGACCAGACTCATCATGTAATGTTCATCCTCATCAGTGCCTTTTGCCAAGGTAGACTGAGGGGCTGTGTGCTCTCTTTCGTGAATTATGGGTCTCCTGACCCCTCGTAGAGGTCCATGGAGGAGATGTGTGTGCTGACACCTCTTCACTTTCTACAACCTGTAAAGAAAACATAATATTTTAAGTTTACCTGAGTTACCCATATGGAGAATAGTCCAGCAGTAATACACTAGGACTAGGGTATGTTTTAAACATTTGTTTACCAGCTTGCTACACCTACCTCCTCCCTGAACCACTACTAAATTTGAGGTTGTAGGAACTTAAATACTTGTCCCTGAGGTATTTCCATTTTTTTTGCAGGTGTCAACTGTTGATATAAGATGATTCTACAATTAGCTAACTTTCTATTAGAACATTAATTAAAAAAAAATTCTTACTTAAACAATTTGAGGTGTTCAACCAGTCATGCATAAATGACACTTGTCAGAGCTTTGATATATCAATATAACAAATTTTAGGACACAATAACTAATGTCCAAAATGTCAGTTAGAACCTTGAAATTCTAATGTCACGATATTGAACCACTAACGTTATTGAACTGGAAGTTATGTTTTACAAAATTGTACTTGGAGAACAACAAACAGTAAAGACAATCAGCTTTCAGCTTTGCTCCAGCTTCTGGATATATTTTACTCTTGTTCACTACCTGTTGATTTGTGTACAGAGACAGACACACACTGAGGGCAGGATACAAGCCCATTCCCTAACCCTTAGCTAGCTAACTTAGTTAACATAACTACAAGGTAAACAGCAAGCTAACATCAACCTAAGATAATACGAACTGACAGTTAGTAGCTAATGTTACTGTAGCTTCCCAAAGGTCAGTGAATACCACGATCACAACAGCAGAGGGAGCTCCACAAATCATGTTAAACCCAGATTCGGCTCAAACAAGGGACTAAACACGTTTCGCAATTATGCCACATCAATGTGGAACGCCCTACCCAAAGCTGTAAAGGAATGTGAATCTACCCACTTTCAAAAACATGTACAGTAAATGACCAAGTATGGTCTTGTCAATATTCCAATGTACAGTTTTGCTTGTACAGTTGTACAGTGACCCCCACCCACCCCTCCTACCCAACCTCCCCCCCACCCACCCAACCACCTCCAATGTACAGCCCCCCCCCCACCTACCCAACCTCCTCCAATGTACAGTTTCTACGTCAAATGTATATACTCTCTTTTCGTATCACAAACAGTACTGTATTTGCAAATCTGGTATGTCATAAATGTATAGATGTAGCAGTACTGTCTATCTGTATGTCATGTATGTCATATTATGTTATGATGAATTGAAAATGGGGGACCCTGATGTAAACAAGACGAAAGTCTTTCTCTGGTCTGCATCCCCTTAACAATTGTATTGAGCTGTACTGTAGGCCTACTGTACCCATTCTGCAATCTGTTAATAAAGTTTTCAATCAATCAATCAGCTAGCATAACTACAAGGTAAATAGCAAGCTAACATCAAACCAACAAGATAATACAATTAATAAGTCTCACCTGAAACCCGCAAAAAAGCAGAGGCATCTCTCCAGGTTTGATGTTTCATGTTAATGATGTCCCAGTGCTAACTAACATGCTGTACTGAAAGCAATTACCACCACCACTTCACGTTATCATCGTGGTAGGTAGCCCTTCAAAGTAAGGTCATAAATCACAGGGTTGTCGGACAAGTTTCAGCCTCCATGTTTGTTGATCTTTAGTCCTGCGGCTCCGCCCACCTGCTCGATGTTGATTGGTTGGGGGAAAAGAAGTTACCTAGATGAGCGTGCTCCTTTTCCAAAAGTTCAACTAGTTTAAATTTTATGAGCTGGGAGCGCTCCGACCAAAAAACGCTGCCGTCGAGAGCTCATAAAACGCAAGGCGCGGCTCTGGGAAGAGGAGCGCGCCTGACGCTTCTCCAGCATAGAAATGAATGACAGAAAGGAGCTGACAACTCATAAAACGTCCCCCCCCTATGGACACAAGCCCTATAGAGTATGCTTCCTTGTGGAACACCACAGCTCACTGTGAGGGGGGGGGGGATTGATTGATTGATTGATTGAAAACTTTATTAACAGATTGTAGAATGGGTACAATACAGTACAGCTCAATACGCAATTGTTAAGGGGATGCAGACCAGAGAAAGACTTTCGTCTTGTTTACATCAGGGGATACAGTTTCAAATGACGACGTAAGTACAATGTATACGTAATTGTTGGTAAAATTATAGCATTTGTACATTTGTATGAGAGTCTATAGTGCTTCCGTGAGGTTTTTCCAAAGTTTTTAGTAATGTTTTCATTTAGAAAAAGCCCGTTTGGAAATCGCCGGGCTGTAGTGATTTTTTACCCAGCGGAAGAGGTGCCCGACTCGACATCAAGCATTAGCTCTACCACCCCCGCACGCTAATGCTGGCTAATGCTTGCTAACAAAAGCTAGCGCAAGATATGATGACGCAAAGTATAGTTTATAGGGCGTTTTGGCCACATTATAGCATTTCTACATTTTCCGGACGTTTTGGTAATGTTTTTCACTCTAAAAACGTGTTTCTAAATGTCCGGAAGTGGTTGAAAATAGCCAGTATTTGACTGTGCGCTGACGCTCTTCGATTTTTGATAATAATTGATATTATTTAGCGAATTGACTATTTATCTAATAGAATATTATCAAATAGCCACATTGATGTATTTAGTTTATTCATTACTGGGTCATATTCAATATATAATATATTTAATTGTATCGGCCCAGATCGGACAAAAGAGACCGATGTGATGTGCAGTTCACCGATATGTGCGGTTCAACTAGTGGTGGCTGCTGACCAAATCTTTTGGTGAAGCACAAATTATTATATTATATTATATATTAAATTATATTTTTAAAACATCACCAAGGCTGCAACACCCCCATTCCTCCCAGGTGTCAGGCTCCTCATTCGCTTCCATTCATTTTGGGGACCATGTTTAAATATCATACTTCTGAATAAACAAACTACTGCTGTGACGATTTCAATAAAACAGACTATTCTGAGTCAATGGTACATGCTTTTTTTTGGTATTTGATGTGTCTTTACAGATGTATGCCCTTTGAACAATAAAAGCAGATCAGGTCAATTTGTTGAAGGTTTTGATTGAGTGTGCTGTGTATCTTTGCCCTGCATGGAATGTTTATGGAGTGGAGTGGTTACCATGGCTACCTGCTGTCTTGCTGGAAGAAAGATTCTAAACATTATGTGAGAAGTTGACAGTTGGTAACATACAAAACCATTCAAACAGTTCTTATTCTTATTTCTGATGTCTGGAAGAATATGTGAGTGTCTTGTGAGAAATGCTTCCAATCCAAACCCTTTTGAACTGTATTACAGTTTCAAACTAATTCTACAGGTTGGTGTTCATTTCTCAAAAATGAATTTCTCAAATAATCTGAATGACATAGGAAAGGGCTTGATTAGTGATTAGTGGGTCAGGGGGGGGACTGTACATTGGAGGTGGTTGGGTGGGTATAGGCGGGGTGGGGGAAACTGTACAACTGTACAAGCCAAACTGTACATTGGAATATCGAGGGAAACATCAATTATCTGAAGGAGCTTCCCATAACCTTCTGACAAACTTCCTGAGAAACATCCGCCTGGCCCCAGACTTCAGGAACAGCTGGTGACCAGACAGACACATAGCATCCCTTCCTCTCCTCTAACATGTATTTACCACCTTCCTCTGCATAAGGCCACAGATGGGTTTTATGTAACACTTAAAAGGACAATTACGTTGGTAATTTGAAAGTAAACACACGCATTTCAGCCACACACACGTCACGGACACACTGGACGCAGCGGTCCAATATATATATATATATATTTAAAATCCACTCACCATTTGATGTACTTCGTTACGAAGAAATTGTGTCCCAGTCCCTTCAGATCACTTGTAAATCAAATCCATCCTTGGATATTTCGTTCAATGTTGTAAATCCAAAAATGCAAACACAGTCTTTTGTGAAACGTTCCATTTTCGGGACTGTAGAAACTGGTCACCCAGGCGATTCAAGTCAACACAAAAGCATTGCCAACTCGACCGATCTCATCTTCCGTTGAATATTCCGACTCGAGACACTAATCCCATTCCCATGGAAAGTGTAAGCAATAGTCATGACGCCGTGCTTCGTACCTCTCTTGCAAACTTTGAACACCCGAAACCTACAGCAGGAGACTTAAACATGATGCACGGCCAACAATAAGTGCGATTGGTTTGCATGCTCCCAGTTAACCACAGCACTTTATCATACTTAGCTGGTTGAAAACGACGTTGTCGTCCCGACGCAAGTTGTTGACTCAAGTTGATGTTAGGTTTTGGTCTCCCGTCTGCTTTCACTCTTAGCTTTTCTTCATAGGAGAATGTGTGAAAAGATTCCCGTAGGATCCGATCTACGATGTTTGGAGCAGCAGTCTCTTTCCAGGCAAATTGCACACGTGAGATGATGAAACTTCTAGAACATATTGACGCCAGTCCAGCTGCAGGTATGCAGGCATTGGCAATGCCAGGCATTCTCTGACTGGATTTCAAGGCTGTCAATCATTCAATCCCCGTTCATGAATGGCAAGCGCAAAAATGCACGGACCGGGCTTAGATGACGTTAATAGCCTATTTTGATTGGCTAATTATATTCATAAGGTCAGCCCGTGCAGAATAGTTGCAGTGTGTTGCACTAAGTGATTGACAGCTCTCCATTACTAATGGAGAGCAGGGCAGGCCTGATCAGAGAGCTCAGAGCTGTCACTTGGCCATTTTTGAAGAAAAAAATTATTTCACTGGCATTTTTTTTCTAATAAAAAATAATAATAATAATAAATAATATATAATAATAATAATAATAATAATAATAATAATAATAATAATAATAATAATAATAATAATAATAATAATAATAATAATAATAATAATAATAATAATAATAATAATAATAATAATAATAATAATAATAATAATAATAATAATAATAATAATAATAATAATAATAATAATAATAATAATAATAATAATAATAATAATAATAATAATAATAATAATAATAATAATAATAATAATAATAATAATAATAATAATAATAATAATAATAATAATAATAATAATAATAATAATAATTAATAATAATTATGAGTGAATTTCTGCCTCAGGTGTTGTCATTGAATAACCTCCACTGGGTTCAACACGGCCAGAGAGTAGGCGCTTGCGGACCAAACAAGCTAGCACGAGAACCAGGAGAACCAGGAGGCGAGAACCAGGAGGGCAGCCGGAAATGGTGCGTGACATGGAGGAAGACAAGGCTCTAGGAAGAGAACAGGGTAAATTTGAAGAAACATTTCAACACAAACATTAAATTATTTTATGAATTAATATGTAATATGTACACACACAAAAATATATATATATATATATTGTTTGATCATATTTCATTTCACTAATTCATTCATAACTTTTGAACAATAGATGCAATTTCTAATCTGTCAGCTGTTCTATATTGTCAACAAGATTTTCTACATTCCATACACTCTAGGTAAGACATGAGTAAGGAAAGTGCTTGAACATTTATTTGTATCTTCAAGTTCAAGTTCAACAAGTTCAAGTTCCACTACATATGAAGAATAATAACAATAATACTGATGATAATCATACACATATTTTATACCATTGGAAAGCCCTCATTGTTAGCTTTAAAATGGTACCAAATATGAGGTACTTTGAAATACACACTAACAAATAATCCATCACAAACCCATGAAGGTCAAGTTCAGGAAGGGTCAGATTTGGAACAGTAGGAGTAAAAGGGCTAGTTCACACAAACCATTTCGCCACAATGCTGGCTCACAACTTCACTGGCGATCAGGGCTCAACCTTCTTTTTCATACCACGTCTTCTCATTGTCACAGTAGAATGACTCTATTACACAGGCACACGGCAGAGGCGCAAGAACCAACCAATCAACATTCGGAGTGAAAATGTAGCACAATAACAATGAAGGAGTTCAATGTTGTTGTTGTTTTTTTAAGATGTAACACCTAACAGACTAGCTCTATTGATGAGCTGTGTATGCATTACACATACAAAGCTCTATAACAAACAGCTGCGGGTCAAAACTCATCCTAACTAATTATTGCAAGTTGGAATTGTGTTTTTGAAAGGATCAACAGAAAAGTGTCTCGATAAAGGCTGGTGGGGTGAAATGGTAATTTTATTATGTATTTCAGCAGTTGTGTTTTCACTTTCTGTTGATCCATTCGAAAACACAATGCCAACTTGCAATAATTAGTTAGGACGAGTTTTGAGTTAACTGTAAAAAATAAATGTTTTTTCACAGGAAATTCACTGTATTATTTGACAGATTACCTTTGTTTTTCTACTTTAAGTGTAAATACCATAAACATACAGTAAATGACCTTTTATCAAAATATTAACCATTAAATAAAGGTTGTAATCTGTAAATGTATTTGATTTTACTGTAATTTGACCGTAAGTATTTGGAAACCATTGATGCCAGACATTTACCGTTTTCTTGCAGCTTTTATTTCTTACAGTGTAGGCTACTCACAGGCCCAGAATTTCACTCACTCAGGGGAATGTACTCCACTTGCCACATGGCCTCCAGTAAGGGCAATTCAATGGGGCCAAAAGATAAACTCCACTTGTGCATTATATAGTGCAGTGAGTAGGATGACACCAATAATATAAAATGTGAAGGTTGTTGTTTGGCGTACATAATTATGAGGTTCATGTAGAGGACAAATGTCCGCCACTACTCTATACTCGCTTCTGAATGCACATTTACATTGCAAATACGGTTCCTCAACTTTTGTCAAGTGTAAATGGTGTTATTTGTTCTAGAAAAATGTCCCCCAAATTAATGAAGATACTAGCCCTGGGATACATGCAGCTCTTTCTCCACAGCATCAGCTGCTAGTTCGGCCGCTAAAAGCCCAAGATGAACTAGAAGGATTATTTGCGAATGCACCGCCAAACGCATACTGGTCTGGAGCGGAACACATTGGCTGCTGTGTGTTAGTCACCATCACTTTGATGCAGTCCCTGGTTTTCATTAAGATCGATGCGTCTTCACCATACATTAGCTGTTTCAACCCTCATTGCCATGCAAAAACAATTCAACCAAGGCAGTTCAAGTTGTGTGAAGATTGGATTTGTGAGGATTGGCCCATTCCCGCCACACGCTTCAAGGTACTGTGAGGAGGATTGGCTCATTGCCACCACACGCTTCTAGGTCAAGTACCAATTGCCGTCACGCACCTGTCGTTTGTTTGTAATCAGCGCTCCAGAGCCCTTCATATACTCGGGTCTGTGAGGTTTTGCCCGCTGCTCACTACCTTTTCTCTGTCTTCTTTAAGCCTACTGTTAGGAATTCCCTATTCTCCGTCTTCTTTAAGCCTACTGTTAGGAATTCCCTACTCACTCTCTCTAGCCCCCACCCTCTCGTTCCTTACCCTTAGTGGCCACACCTGTTTGATATTCTATTATCTCTCGCACCTGTGGTGGCAGGCTAATTAGTCCCCCTGTGGGCTTTAAATACGAGGGCGCTTCCCCTCGTTTTGGCGTGGGGTCGTGTTGTATACTTGCCGAGTCATATTCTCTAAACATCTAGACTCTTTCGGGAGATCCTCTGTCTGCCTATGCTGTTCCATTCTCCGGCGTCGAGATGTTTGCTCCAGCCTTCGCCTGCTGTCGCCGTTGCCTGAGAGTGGGACTGGTCTGCGCTCCCTAGACTTCCACGGGAGGCATCCCAGTCATCCACTTCAGACCCCCCGCGCAGCTGTCGTCCTGACGCACATCCAGACCAGCGCAGACGCTCTCCAGTCCACAGCGCGCAACGCGCATCTTCCAAGGACGCTCGAGCTTGGCACACTCTCCAGACCAGCGCGCAACGCGCATCTTCCAGACCTTCGAGCTTGGCACGCTCCTCCGTACCAGCGCACTGACGCGCATCTTCCAGACCTTCGAGCTTGGCACGCTCCTCCGTACCAGCGCTCAGACGCGCATCTTCCAGACCTTCGAGCTTGGCACGCTCCTCCGTACCAGCGCACTGACGCGCATCTTCCAAGAACCCTCGAGCTTGGCACGCTCTCCAGACCAGCGCGCAACGCGCATCTTCCAAGAACCCTCGAGCTTGGCACGCTCCTCCGTACCAGCGCACTGACGCGCATCTTCCAGACCTTCGAGCTTGGCACGCTCCTCCGTACCAGCGCACTGACGCGCATCTTCCAGACCTTCGTGCTTGGCACACTCCTCCTCGCAGACGCACCCCGAGGCGTCTCTCTGTTCCGACAGCGGCTACCCGGTGGACGACATCCTCGCCACCGCCACTGTTCCGACGCGCACACCAAGGTGTGGCGCGCACTCTGTTCCTCGCTCCGACAGCGGCTACCCGGTGGACGACATCCTCGCCACCGCCACTGTTCCGACGCGCACACCAAGGTGTGGCGCGCACTCTGTTCCTCGCTCCGACAGCGGCTACCCGGTGGACGACATCCTCGCCACCGCCACTGTTCCGACGCGCACACCAAGGTGTGGCGCGCACTCTGTTCCTCGGCTCCGACAGCGGCTTCCCGGTGGACGACATCCTCGCCACCGCCGTTGTTCCAGCGCTCTGTTCCTCGGCTCGGACAGCCAGCCACCCGGTGGCGATGCCCTCGCCCCGTTGCTGTCCCTTACCTTTACGCATACGCCTGGGTGAGTTTTGATTGTGATGTCACTCACTCAGCGTAATGCCCCTTGCCCCCTTCCCGCTGCGTTTCCTGTACCATTACGCATACGCCTGGGTGAGTTTAGATTGTGATGTCACTCTCCCAGCGTATTGCCTCTGTTTTTGGTTCTCACTTAGAATAGTATTTTTGGACTTTACATCTCCCCCTGTGTGTTTGTCACACGAAGATATTATTACTTTGTTCACTTTGTTATTTGGACTGTTCTGCACCTGCTCTGTTTTTTCCCTTTTGTGCATTAACTATCTCCTCTGTCCTGCAGAGCGGCCCAGATGATTTCCACCAGTCCTCCCAGTTCCTCCCTGTTCCCCAGCCCTCCTCCGCGGTTCTCTGTCCCCTCTGTTTCTAGTTCCACCTAGTTCCTGTCCCAAGTTCTCCCCTTCTAGTTCCAGCTAGTTCCTTGTCCCTTGTTCTCCTAGTCCCTAGTCCTCTATCCCTAGTTCTCCTAGTCCCTAGTCCTCTATCCCTAGTTCTCCTAGTCCCTAGTCCTTGTCCCTTGTTCTCCTAGTCCCTAGTCCTCTATCCCTAGTTCTCCTAGTCCCCAGTTCTCCTATCCCTAGTTCACCTAGTCCCCAGTTCTCCTATCCCTAGTTCTCCTAGTCCCTAGTCCTTCCCTAGTTCTCCTAGTCCCTAGTCCTCTATCCCTAGCTCTCCTAGTCCCTAGTCCTCTCTCCCTAGTTCTCCTTGTCCCTGGTTTACCTAGTCTCTAGTTCCTCTGTTCCCAAGGCGTTCCCTTAACCTTCCCTTAGGCGTTCCCTTACCTTCCCATAGTGTTCCCTTTCCTGCCCGCCTCTTAAAGGCACCTTTCCTTCCCCTCATATTATATTCCTGTATTTGTGATTCTCCCTTAAAGGGACAGTGCCCTTTTCCCTGTTTTTCCCTGTTGTTCAATAAATATCTGTTTCTTGGCAAACCATCATACCTGTCTTGTGTTGTGCGATTGGGGTCGGTTACAAACCACAACAGGGTCTTTCTGTCAATCGTTGTCGGGTCGTTTTGGATTACCACTGCTGCTGCCTGTTCCCCCCGTTGTTGTACCTCGTCTGTTTTTCTTCAGGACGTCTATGGAAGTCGCCGCTGTTGTGTTTCTCTATCATCCGTTGGAGCTGTGCCTCGTTGCCCGCTTTGCGCTTTGGTGAGTTTTTGGAACAAACCTTTTGGATTCTCTGTTTTTCTGTGTGTTTGGATAACACTGAAGATTTGCCGTTTTTGTTTTGTACTGGACTCAGCTAAACTTGTGTGTTGGTAACACTGAAGATTAAGTCACGTATGATAGTACTGGACTCAGCTAAACTTGTGTGTTGGTAACACTGAAGATTAAGTCACGTATGATAGTACTGGACTCAGCTAAACTTGTGTGTTGGTAACACTGAAGATTAAGTCATGTGTGATTATACTGGACTCAGCTAAGGAGGACTGGACTGCCTCTGTATTCCGTTGGCATGTTTATTGACCACTCTCTCTCTCTCTCCGTTCCTCCCCGAGTTGGATCCTGGTGTAGCTGCAGAGCCGCAGAGGCAGTGGCGCTACGCCGCTTCACCATCTCAATACCGGGACGATCTGCAGAGCCGCAGACAACTCTGCCAAGAACATTCTCCCCTTTGTTGTTCTTATTGTTATTTCGCTCATTCCTGTTTCAGAAATAAATACGCCCTAGTCTTTGGCTAACTCTGAACTACCTGTCTGTGCCGTGCTGTTGGGGTCGGTTTCAAACCATAACATTACGACCCGACCATGACGACCCCAGCGGACACAGACAGGGTCAAGGCAGCGTTGGCGGTCCAGATCGAATTGACCAACGACCACAGCCTACAGTTAGGTGCGGCTGCGGCTGCTGTGCAGGACCTCCGGGCCCAGGTCCAGCCTATTCAGGAGTCCCTTAGCTCTCTGGCTACCCTGCAGACAGCCCAGGGTAATCAGCAGGCTGATATTCTGCACCAACTACAGACGTTGAGTGAAGCATTTAACGCCCTGCTTGTAACCCCACCTACTCCAGGAGTCTCGGCCAGAGCACCACCCGCAGCCGTGGCGGACCCCGCGCCTCCCGACCTCGCACCTCGGGAGCCCTGTCTCTCCGAACCACGTTTGTTTAACGGTAACTTCGAGGATTGTGCCACATTCATCATGCAATGTGAGTTGGTTTTCCTTCATCAACCCAGCCGATTTACTTCAGAGGGAGCCCGAGTGGCTTACATGACTAACCTGCTCTCAGGCCGAGCAGCACAGTGGGTTACTGCCTCCTGGTCAATGAGGGCTGATTTTTGTTTTTCCTACCCAGACTTCGTGGCAGAGCTCCGCAGGGTTTTCCATCACCCAGCTCGTGGCCAGGACCCAGGAGCTCGGTTGGGCACCTTCCGGCAGGGCAGTGGCAGTGTCACCGACTACGCGCTGGAGTTCAGACTGGCCGCAACGGAGAGCGGTTGGAACGATCAAGCGCTTCGTCTCACCTTCCTGAGGGGGCTCAACGACGCAGTAAGGGACCAGCTCGCGACCCGTGAGGAGCCCGATTCCCTCGAGGGCCTATTCGACCTCGCAATTCGCATTGACGGACGCCTCCGGGAGAGAAGGCGTGAGAGAGCCCGACTGGGACCCCCAGACGTTTCCCAGACCCCCCGCACTCGTGACGGTACTGCGGTCCGTCCTGCTCCCTCCGCAACTGGTGGCCCCTTCCCCTCCCGTTCGGTGCCCGAGGAGGAACCCATGCAGCTGGGACGCACACACCTTAGCCAGGCTGAACGGGAGGCCAGGTTCAGGTCTGGCCTTTGCCTCTACTGCGGCCGGGATGGACACCGTATCTCCAATTGCCCCACCCGGCCAAAAGACCAGGCTCGCCGGGACCCCGGGAGATCCTGGTGAGCCGTTTTTCTTGTTCCCACACCTGTGCACCACCTAACCGTCTGACGAGCGTCACCCTAGCCTGGGCGGACCAACGGGCGACGGTGGAGGCACTCATTGACTCGGGTGCTGATGAGAGTTTCCTGGATCTCGAGTTTGCCACCCAGGCCAACATTCCACTTGAGGACCTCGAGAGACCCTTGGAGGTGTTCGCGTTGGACCAGCACCGCCTGACTGACATCACTCAACGCACCTGTCCAGTCCTTCTCACCATTGCTGGTAACCACGTTGAGAGACTCCAGTTTTTTATCACCAGATCCCCTCTTTTCCCAGTAGTCCTGGGTCGGCCCTGGCTCGCGCTGCATGAGCCCCACATCGCCTGGTCCTCCGGTACCATCAGGGGGTGGAGCTCCTCTTGTCATGCCCAGTGTCTTCAGGCGGCGTCCAGTCCCTCGCCCCGGAGTTCCCTTTGTGAGCCGCCCCCGGACCTCTCGACTATTCCCCCCGAATACCACGACCTCGAGGAGGTTTTCAGTAAGTCCCGGGCTCAGGCCCTTCCGCCTCACCGGCCTTACGACTGTGCCATCGACCTCCGCTCTGGGGCTCCCCTTCCCGGCAGCCACCTCTACAGTCTGACCGTCCCTGAGAAGGCAGCGATGGATAAGTACATCTCTGAGTCCTTGGCAGCAGGCCTCATTCGGCCTTCCTCCTCCCCGGTGGCGGCCGGTTTCTTTTTTGTTGGGAAGAAGGATGGAGACCTTCGACCCTGCATCGACTATCGCCAACTCAACGAGATCACCATTAAGAACAAGTATCCTCTTCCTCTCATGAACTCCACCTTCGAGCCCCTCACCCAGGCTACCGTCTTCACCAAGCTGGACCTCCGGAGTGCCTACCATCTGGTCCGTATCCGAGAAGGCGATGAATGGAAGACCGCCTTCAAGACTCCCAGGGGCCACTACGAGTACCTGGTGATGCCGTTCGGCCTCACCAACGCTCCGGCGGTATTCCAGGCGCTCATGAACGACGTCCTCCGTGACATGCTGGAGGAGTTTGTGGTGGTATACCTGGACGACATCCTCATCTTCTCCAAGACCCTCGAGGAACACGTCCAGCATGTCCGCCGTGTGCTGGAGCGCCTCCTCCTCAATCGGCTCTTCGTCAAGGCAGAGAAGTGCCGATTTCACTCCGACTCCGTCGATTACCTGGGCTTCATCGTGGAGAGCGGCTTGACCCGAGCTGACCCTCGCAAGATCCGGGCCATGGAGGAGTGGAAGGAAGCTACAGAGCTTCCTCGGGTTCGCAAACTTCTCCCGAAGATTCATCCGGAACTACAGCCAGGTGGCGGAACCACTTACCAGGCTAACCTCTCCCTCCCTGCCGTTCGACTGGTCCCCAGCAGCTTGCGCTGCGTTCCGTTCCCTCAAGAAGAGATTCACCACCGCCCCGGTCTTGCTCCACCCAGACCCCAAGAGACAGTTCATTGTGGAGATGGACGCCTCGGATACTGGACTAGGGGCTATCTTGTCCCAGCGGTCGGCAACGGACCAGAAGGTACATCCGTGCGCCTTCTACTCACGTCGTTTCCTCCCTGCCGAGAGGAACTATGACATCGGCAATCGGGAGCTGCTGGCGGTAGTGGCTGCCTTGGAGGAGTGGTGTCATTGGCTAGAGGGGGCCGAGGAACCATTCACCATTTGGACGGACCACAAGAACTTGACGTTCATCCGTGCTTCCAAGCGCCTCAACGGCCGGCAGGCAAGGTGGGCCAGCTTCCTCAGTCGGTTCGACTTCTCGCTGACCTTTCGCCCTGGGTCCCGCAACACGAAGGCCGACTCCCTGTCCCGGTTACACTCCAAGGGGGCTCCAACCACTGAGGATCCTACTCCCATCCTCCCAGAGGCCAGGGTGGTGGGAGTGGTCACCTTGGGCATCGAGGGGTTGGTAAGGCGTGCCCTACGCTTCCATCCCGCTCCCGGCAATGTACCCGTTCGTCGCCTCTTCGTCCCCGACTCAGTCCGGTCCCGGGTCCTCCAGTGGAGCCATACCAGCCGGTTCGCCTGCCACCCGGGCGTTCATCGCACGTTCTCCTTCCTGGCTCGTCGATTCTGGTGGCCCACCATGAGGAACGACGTCAAGGAGTTTGTTCTGGCCTGCGAGGTCTGCGCCCGCAGCAAGGCCTCCCACCAGGCACCCTCCGGGCTATTGCAGCCGCTTCCCATTCCGAGCCGCCCTTGGTCCCATGTGGCGTTTGACTTCGTCACGGGTCTTCCTTCGTCCCAGGGGAACACGTGCCTACTGACCGTGGTGGATCGGTTCAGCAAGGGGGTTCACCTCGTGGCCCTTCCCAAGCTTCCCTCGGCTGCCGAGACAGCGGACCTCCTGACAAGCCACGTGTTCCGCCTCCATGGGTTTCCCCAGGACGTCGTCTCGGACCGGGGCCCCCAGTTCACTTCCCAGGTATGGCGGGCCTTTTGCAAGGGATTGGGGGCAACAGTCAGTCTTTCCTCTGGTTATCATCCCCAGACTAACGGACAAACAGAGAGGATGAACCAGAGCGTGGAGTCTGCTCTCCGTTGTGTGGCTGCCGAGAGACCCGCTTCCTGGAGCCGGTTCCTCCCCTGGGTCGAGTACGCCATCAACTCCCTGGTCAGTTCCGCCACCGGCCTCTCGCCTTTTGAGGTATCCCTGGGCTACCAACCCCCTCTTTTCCCTGCACAGGAGACGGAGGTGGCAGTTCCCTCCGTGCAGGACCATCTCGACCGGTGCCGACAGGTCTGGGAGATCACCAGGACTGCACTGCTCCGGTCATCGGAGCGCGCCAGTCGTGGGGCTGACCGGCGCAGGATCCCTGCGCCGACGTACCACCCTGGGCAGAGGGTGTGGCTGTCCGCCAAGGACCTTCCGCTTCGATCCTCGGCCAAGAAGCTTAACCCCCGGTTTGTCGGTCCTTTTGAGGTTCTGAAGGTGCTCAGTCCCGCGGCGGTGAGTCTTAAGCTTCCTGCGTACATGCGCATTCACCCCGTTTTCCATGTGTCCCGGGTTAAGCCTGTCTCCCTCAGTCCCCTGATGCCTCCTGCTCCGGACCCGCCTCCTCCCGAGATGGTGGACGGACACCCCCAGTGGCAGGTCCGTCGGCTTATGGACGTCCGACGGCGGGGACGGGGGTTCCAGTACCTGGTGGACTGGGAGTGATACGGCCCAGAGGAACGGAGCTGGGTCTCCCGCCAGCTCATCATGGACCCCGACCTGATCACCGACTTCCATCGTTCCCATCCGGACAGGCCGGGCCGGGCTGGTCACCGGGTGGCTCCCGTGGAGGGGGGGGGTACTGTGAGGATTGGCCCATTCCCGCCACACGCTTCAAGGTACTGTGAGGAGGATTGGCTCATTGCCACCACACGCTTCTAGGTCAAGTACCAATTGCCGTCACGCACCTGTCGTTTGTTTGTAATCAGCGCTCCAGAGCCCTTCATATACTCGGGTCTTTCTGTCAATCGTTGTCGGGTCGTTTTGGATTACCACTGCTGCTGCCTGTTCCCCCCGTTGTTGTACCTCGTCTGTTTTTCTTCAGGACGTCTATGGAAGTCGCCGCTGTTGTGTTTCTCTATCATCCGTTGGAGCTGTGCCTCGTTGCCCGCTTTGCGCTTTGGTGAGTTTTTGGAACGAACCTTTTGGATTCTCTGTTTTTCGGTGTGTTTGGATAACACTGAAGATTTGCCGTTTTGGTTTTGTACTGGACTCAGCTAAACTTGTGTGTTGGTAACACTGAAGATTAAGTCACGTATGATAGTACTGGACTCAGCTAAACTTGTGTGTTGGTAACACTGAAGATTAAGTCACGTGTGATTATACTGG
This sequence comes from Notolepis coatsorum, assembly GCF_963971535.1. Taxonomy (NCBI): domain Eukaryota; kingdom Metazoa; phylum Chordata; class Actinopteri; order Aulopiformes; family Paralepididae; genus Notolepis; species Notolepis coatsorum. Next base: position 83,531,263 of record NC_140170.1, read on the forward strand.
ACTCAGCTAAGGAGGACTGGACTGCCTCTGTATTCCGTTGGCTTGTTTATTGACCACTCTCTCTCTCTCTCCGTTCCTCCCCGAGTTGGATCCTGGAGTAGCTGCAGAGCCGCAGAGGCAGTGGCGCTATGCCGCTTCACCATCTCAATACCGGGACGATCTGCAGAGCCGCAGACAACTCTGCCAAGAACATTCTCCCCTTTGTTGTTCTTATTGTTATTTCGCTCATTCCTGTTTCAGAAATAAATACGCCCTAGTCTTTGGCTAACTCTGAACTACCTGTCTGTGCTGTGCTGTTGGGGTCGGTTTCAAACCATAACAGGATTACCAGAATTGCAACAACCATTATCATCAGTAGCCTTCATCTTGGACGTAACAAAAGATGACCTAAACCAGTTCAATATGCAGAATTGTTTGGATGTTGACATCTATCCTCGCTTAGCTACCGAACTTGGCACCGTGGCCTAACCATGTCATTATAAATAAGGTCATACATTTCTTCCTATCCATTTTACACTTATATTTGATCCATTTATATATGTCTGCTAAGAACATTAACCGATGGTTGGATAACGTGACAGTTAGTGTAACCCCAGACATTGTGCCCCCAACCCCCCCCCCCCCCCGCATCTGATTGATTGAAGCACATTTTGCAGATTATTAATGCCATTATACATTATTTCATACATTTGTTCCTATCCATCTTACTTTTTTACTCATACTCATACTTTACATATTTTACTCGTATTTCACTCATTATTCTTACAAATCATTACAATTCTGTGTAGTATATCAACAGTTGCATTTTATCCATTTCTTATCCAAGTCTTTCCCTATATGTACATGTCTGTCTGCTTAACCAAACAAATAACTAAAACTAGAAGGGCACTCAGAGAGATGCCTACAACCATGCAAGTGGGCAAAGCCTACTCATCTGGTAAACATCAGTTATGAAAATGTGTTATTAGGATAAGGTTATATTTTTCATCCCTGCCATGGAGAAAGACACCTCAGTAGATTTTACATCAGCTGTGAAACGTCTGTCTGACAGCTGTGCTCACCGCTCACTCACCGCTCGCTGAACCACTGGAACGACTCCGTCCATGAACCACAGCGGTGCACTTGATGATGTAGCACATCAAATTCTACTTCTACAGTCGTGAATGATCTCTTATATCGGCACAGAGTCAGACAAGAAGATTGATAGTCTACCCTTCTCATCTCTGCAGTACAGAGAGAGAGAGACTTGCAAACCGCTAGCTAGCTCAGCACAATGATTGGAAGTGGATACGGTCCAGTTAGCTTAGCTCCATCAAAAGTAACAAAATACACTTTCCAACAACTCCACTACTGTATTTACATGTTGTGACTTGTGTGTTCACCATGTGTAGGAATAACAATGTAAAATGAGTACATACATAGTCTGAAGTATTTCCTTGACGAACAACCGCTGGGCACAATGATTTCCTAATTTTCTAAAAAGTTGGTGTGTTCCATTAACACAATGTTGCCACCTAGCTAACACAATCTTGATAGGATTTGCTGAATAAAATTACCGATTTTGTGCATAGATAACTAGATTTATCAACTTTTAATAATGTGGGCATTTCCTGATTAAAACAAGATGACAGAGGATAATTGGCCATATAGCGAACATTAATATATATACTTACCCTATAAACATGAAACTGTTCTGACAGCACAATATTCATGTAATACTGTAACTAAGATTGGGATCCGGTCGCTCTTTCGGCCAGTGTGTGAAATATCCGAGCCCTTGCTCAGTGGCTGATGATGATACTCAGGCGCTCCGTCCAGTGAGGGTGAGAGTATTTGTGGAGTGTGGTTCTGAGTAGCAAGCTGTGTAATATTGCCCTCATGTGTTAAAAAAAGTGTACCATCACTTTTCACAGAACTGTACTGCATGTAAGCCAATGGACAATGCTGGAAATTCATTAAAAAAAGAAAAAGTATTCTCATTGCCTGAAATATATTCCCACAGGCTCATCATTGCGGGGCTGACACTTTCTACATCCAAGCACAGGGCAATCTGTGCCAATATGCAAAATATTGCGAGCACTAACACGCACTGACTCTACCAATCTTATAATGTCCTGAAGCATAATTATTTTAAAAACGATATGTAGTCCTTGCGGTGAGTATTGAGGTGGTACACCTCAAAATACCAGTGTGGATATCTGGAAACTAGTGCAAAAGAATATATAATACAGCAGTCCAATGAGCTTTCCTTGACTGATGCCCCTTTAATTTGAGGGATATCAACAAATAGCAAATAAGCTACCATGAGGAAATCTGTGTTAATTTGACTTTTTCAAGCCTTTCGCTTTACCTATGGTTGCACACATTTGGCCACTGACTGGGCTGATGTGGTACAGAATGAGCTCAAACTCATACATGGTGACTGAATCAGCTGGTAGAGGGATAGAGAAGAATAACAAGAATACAGACCCTGCCATTGAGAGGAAGGGAAGAACCATTAGAAAAATAACAATGCAAATTCCACATTTGTGCTACATACAGTATAATACACATACTATATGATGTGCTAAAAACACTTATTCCTTAAACTATAGACACTATAAACAACCTTGTAAATATGATCTAATCTGTTTCAAATGACCTAAAACACCCTTATGTCACACTTTGGCCCCCTTATGAATATAATTACCCACATCTATTTGTAATACATATATTCATAGCCTGTTCCAGTTCATTTTCAAGAGGTATTTTAAACCTACTTGTCAGAGCAATCTTGAACGTTATTTATTTTGTTGTTGTTCTATTGCTTGATATTCTGCTTTAGGCTTCAATCTATCCTGCAAGATTGTTCCCAAAATTGCTGTCTATCTTTGAAACACTACGGTGATACAATATGTAGTTAAATCATAAAGATTCTAACTCAATTTGATTTATCACACAGCTATGACAACAAGTCGGCACACCAGAGGCTCTAAAGTGTGATTTATTATGATGTATTATTATATTTATTATGGAAACATGTTCTTCCTGTATAATATGTGCTGAGTCAGCCTGAACTGTATGCCCTTATAGCCAACTTTTGGTCAATATTATTCAACATATAGCTTACACTATAAATGGTAATCAAGGGGCAACTCAAAGTGATAATGAGGTTGGCGAGGATTGTTGCAGTTCTGGGAAAAACTAAGCATATTGGATCATAAAGCATTATACACTCACTGGTATTACCATATCTGAGTTACTGTGTGGAGGTGTGGAGTAACATGTAACACTCAATATGCACACTACAAAAAAGAGTTATGAGGATAATAAACAATTGCAGGATTTTATGAGCACACAAACATGCTGTTTTTGAAGTTCATGGATCTGATAGAATTTGAGACTGCAGATACATAATGTAAAAAGCAAGAAATAATTTATATCCTGGAAACATACAAAAACAAATTTCAGATAGAGAGGGAACTTGAGAGGGAAGTTGAATAAAACATTGTGTTTGTGCTACTTTGAAGAGTATGTGTATTTTAGTTTGTGAGGTGAATTTCTGGAATGTTCTAGACGTTCTCATCTAGAGTCAAGATGAGTAAAGTATAAATACTCAAGAAGATGCACAAAAGGCGGCTGGGTGGCGCAGTGGGCAAGGCGCTCGCCACTAACGCAGGATATGCTGGTATCGAGCCCAGCTCTCGGTGTTGCTTCCGGCTTGGCCGGCCGTCATACTAACACAATTGGCAGTGTTAGAGGGTGGGAAAGCCGGTGGGTGGGGATTGGACATTGTGGACAGCGACTCCTACAGGTCGGTTCATGGGTGACGCCTGTACAGCAGAAACAGGAAGTATTGGGGGCAGCGTGAGCCTCCCACGCGTTACTCCTCGCCACTGAGAGTTCGAGCTGTCTGGTGAAAAGATGCGACAGGCTGCCTCCTTGTGTACCGGAGAGGACACGTGATGCAAGGCTTCTATCCTCACTACAGCCGACCAGTGGGAGGCATAGTCTAGCAACGTTCAAGACAGGGGAGGGGAGAATTGGAATTATGAAATTGGGATGGGAGAAAAATAGAAAAATAAGGAGAAAAAGTGGATACAAAAAAAAACAAGATGCACAAAAAGCTTGTTGAGGATGACCCGCTAATTATGTACTATGTGTAAAGTTGATAAAAACTATAGGTAAATAATTAACTTGTATGTGATGAACTTGAAGGTAATTATTTATGTGGATATATGATATATGGTGATTTAAGTTAGGACCATAGTGTATATTTCTTTATTGTAATATATATTTATATTGTTTATGGAGAATTTGCTTTATATGTTTGATTGATTGATTGATTTATTGATTGATTGATTGATTGATTGATTGAAAACTTTATTAACAGATTGCAGAATGGGTACAATACAGTACAGCTCAATACACACAATTGTTAAGGGGATGCAGACCAGAGAAAGACTTTCGTCTTGTTTACATCAGGGTCCCCCATTTTCAATTCATCAGGACATATATGACATACATGACATACAGATAGTCAGTACTGCTACATCTATACATTTATGACATACCAGATTTGCAAATACAGTACTGTTTGTGATACAGAAGGAGTCAGGAAAAGGGAGTATATACATTTGACGTAGAAACTGTACATTGGAGGAGGTTGGGTGGGGGGGGGTTGGGTACACTGGGATATTGACAACCATACTGGGTAATCTACATTGGAGGTGGTTGGGGGGGGGGGGGGGGCACACTGTATAAACAAGCAAAACTGTACATTGAGGGGGGGGGGGGAGACACTGTACAAACAAACAAAATTGTACATTGGACTATTGACAAAACCATACTAGGTAAATGACTGTACATTGGAGGGGGTTGGGTTAGGATATTTACAGGGGCCAGTGTTGAATTGCAGTCTCCCGTAGGTGTCCCTTGAGAGAGGTTTTGAAAGTGGGTAGTGATCCACATTCCTTTACAGCTTTGGGTAGGGCGTTCCACATTGATGTGGCATAATTGCGAAACGTGTTTAGTCCCTTATTTGAGCCGAATCTGGGTTTAACATGATTTGTGGAGCTCCCTCTGGGGTTGTGATCGTGGTATTCACTGACCTTTGGGAAGTATTTTGACATGTACATGGGTACCTTGGTCGTGTAGTGTATCTTGTAGACCAGGCCCATTGCAAGTTGCTGTACTCTGTCGTCTACTCTAAGCCATCCTAGGTTGTCAAAGTGGGCAGGGGTGAGGTGGGTTCTAGGAGTAAGGTCAAGCAGTAGTCTGACCAGTTTGTTTTGAGATGTTTGTAATTTTGTTTTTAGCGCCTTTGAGGTGCTTTGGTACCATGCGGTGCAAGCATAGTCGTAGTACCCCTGAATGAGTGCTCCTGCCAGAGTCTTCAGGGTATTCTTGTTTACCAGAGAGGAGATCCGGTACAAGAATCGAGTTCGTTGGTTGACTTTTTTTATTACATTGGATGCCATTTTGTCACAGGAGAGATTAGCCTCTAGGATGGAACCCAGGTAGGTAATTTCATCTTTCCTTGTGACAATATTGTCACCCACTGTAACTGAGAAGCCGTCGGTCTTGCTGAGTTTGTTATTTGAACCGAAGAGAATGGACTCTGTTTTGCCCATGTGTAATGATAGTTTGTTATCAGCGAGCCATATGCAGATTCTGCCTAGTTCCGAGCTGAGGGTTTTTTCAACCTGTAACTTGTTCTTGTCAGAGACCAGCAGGGCTGAGTCGTCCGCAAACAGTCCATTACTGTCCATTTTATTGGTTATCCTTTTTTGTGTGTGTTTGTTATTAATTATTATTTGTTACATGTTTGCAATAAAGAATCTTTTCCATTCTACATGATTTTCACTTATGATATTTATTCAGGTAATTCAAATAATTATCACTCCCAGGCTTGATACAAATATTTCCCCTGCAACAACAAATTCAATTGATAATATTTTAGTATTTTGAGTGAACTGCTCCTTTAATATTAATTGTCTGTTACAATACATACAGTATAGTGGTCATGAGATATGATCAGGACATAACTATAAAGATTCACTTTGTAAATAATTCCAATGTGTGTGCCACTCACACCATAATACAATATATATATTGATAAATCTATATAGACATACTATTAGTGTCTGTTTAAAATGTTCAAGGGGGGGGGGGGTTGAATCTTGTCCATACGAATATACATGGATATCCCGAGTTTGCTGACAATCTGTGTCATTATTATACAAAGTGTACTCTGTGTTTGTCTAGTTTGAATCAACCTATAGGGTCATGGTTCCTCCTAGTGGCCAACTCTGTATTGCAGTGAACAGCGTGTCTGCTCTGCCTCCTCGCCTGCAGTGTCTGGGGCTATAGGCCAGGGGCGGGGCTAGGGGGTGGCTACTTGGGCTCAAGCCCCGAATGTTTTCTGAAAAGCCCCGACTCTATTTTCCAAAAAGAAAAAAAAAGAAAAGATAATTTTTTTTGTGGACAATTAATCATTGTTACATGAAAATATGTTTGCACCAGATTTAGCAGAAGATCATTTCCATCTGTAGTCTATCCAGCTGCTAACTGTATTTGAGTGAGTTAAGTCTTGGTGTTATGGTAGACTCAGACCTAAGCTTTAAATCACAATCAACAAGTTGACAAAAACATAATTCTTCCACCTTAGAAACATAGCTAAAGTACGGCCATTTATAAATTAAAAGGAAGCTGAAAACCAGATCCATGCCTTTATCTCAAGCCGACTCGACTACTGTAATGCACTCCTTACCGGCCTCCCGAAAAAATACGATGATAACTATTTTATTGCAATGCACTATTGCATTATTTTATTCTATTTTACTAACTATTTTATTGCACTGCACTATTTTACTTTGTATCAGTGATAATCAAACCGTAAACAAAGACGCATATTAACACTTTCAGCGCCAGATGGCGCTGTTTACTGTTACTGTTGAAAGGCCAGCGCCTTTTAACATGGGGATACGTGGCTGTGTTTGCAGGCCTAAAGCTATATTATATATTATAGCTATGGATCTAATAATATAGTCGATTGTCATTGAGTTTCTTCCGGTCAAGATGCAAAAAACAGATCATTTTTCCATCCATACATTTCCGTTTTATACCGTCGTGAATATGAGTGTAGTTTCAGGGTGGTCTGGTGTCATTTCCAAAATGACAGACACCAAGCCACATCGATTCAAATGGAGTGCAATAGCTTCATTAATTAAAGGGTGTGAATTTAAGTGTTCTCTAGTGCCTTTTGTCCGCTTTAAGGTGGTGATATAAGTTAAAGGTTGTGGTGTCGAAGTAAAAAAAAAACTATCTGGGCTAAGCCCCGGATCTCCTACAATCCTAAATCCGCCCCTGCTATAGGCCTACAGTAGATGAAGCATTGGTTGAATTTAACGTGTGGAGGCGGCTGATTGGCGCAGTGGGCAAGGCGCTCGCCACTAACGCAGGAGACGCTTGGTTCGAGCCCAGCTCTCGCCGTTGCTACCGGTTTGGCCGGTCGTTCATACTAACACAATTGGCAAGTGTTAGAGGGTGGGAAAGCTGGTGGGTGGGGATTGGACGTTGTGGACAGCGACTCGTACAGGTCGGTCGGGTGACGGCGGTGCGACGGAAACAGGAAGTAGCGGGGGCAGCGTGAGCCTCCCACGCGTTACTCCTCGCCACTGAGAGTTCGAGCTGCTGCGGTGAAAATATGCGACAGGCTGCCTCCTTGTGTACCGGAGGGGACACGTGATGCAAGGCTTCTATCCTCACTACAGCCGACCAGTGGGAGGCATAGTCTAGCAACGTTCCAGACAGGGGAGGGGAGAATTGGATAATACGAAAATGGGGAGAAAAAGTGGATCAAAAAAAGAATTTAACGTGTGGAAAATGTGCATCAGAGGGATCATGTTTCTATATGCGTGGAGGGCAGATAACATGTCATTTAGCTGACGCTTTTATCTAAAGCGACTTACAAGTTTTGTACGACAAGTCAGTAGGAAGGGTACAACGCTATCAGCTACTGTAAGTAACAATGTTCATCAAAGTGTTCAGACTTGAGTGCTACAGTGTTGAGAGTGTATGTTAGTATATTAGGAAGAGTGCATGACAGTAAGAAGGTTATTTATTTTTTAATTTTCTTTCATTTCAGATATTGATTGAAGAAGTGTCTTCAGTCGACGGCGAAAGATTGGTCGGGATTGGGCTGTCCTAACTGTGCATGAAACACATTTGACTCTAATTAGGCTTATAAATGTCCTGTATAAAGTATGTACCGTAATGTAACTATGAGGCCAATATTAGTTAACTGCTAATAGGGATACTACAGTGAACACTTGGTGGATGATATATTCTAATCTGAACCATTTATCCAAACAAAATCACCATGGACACACGCAGGCACGTTGGAAGGGGGGTGCAAATTTTTTTTTTTAATATCTTTTTTTTATGTAATTTTTTTTTATGACAGTATTTATATATTTGTATATTATATACTGTAACTGTATAACTGTAACACTGTATATTATAAGTTTATCCTGCTCAAAGCACTTCACCATTTTAATATTGTGTGTATTGAGCCGTACTGTATTGTAGCCATTCTCCAATCTGTTAAATAAAGTTTTCATTCATTCATTACACTACTGTACGTACACAATCATACGTGTAAAACCGACAAGATTGCAGCAGAGTAGATTTTCGAGTGATGACAGACTGTGACAGACTGATTTAATGACAGGTGTGAAACAACTGTATTCACCTCCCGTCTCCCGCCCTTCCCACGCGCCACGAACCACTGAGCTACTGTGATACAGTGCTTGCGCAGTCAGTCGATTTTAGCTAGTAGTCAGACTTTGCTAGCACAGAATGTCTCACTCGCAGAAAAGAAAAATATAAGATTTATTTTTTAAACGTCCCGCCCGTCCCAGTGACAGTCCCACTAAATCTGATAAACGTCAGAGAGAGACAGAGACGACAGGTTCAGCCTCAGCATCAGGTATGGAAGAGTTAACACTTTGACTGCCGGGAACCGTCTTTAGACGTCTTTGCTGGCCATGCTAAAGTTGCCGGAGGATGCGTTACGTCGTCCTTATATCAATATTTTAAAAATCTGCGATCGGATTCATATGTCCCCTCCGCTGGCCTGAGATCCACCAGCAGGACCCACTGAGCTCTCTGGCGGTTCAGGAGCGCCATCTGGTGGCCGATCGGTGCAATCGCCAAACAGGATGTGGCATAGAGGTTGTCCTAGACGTCCGTAGTACTTCCGGGCGCTCGCTATAGGTCATGGGACTCTGGCTCGTCACGCTACACGGTGATCGATTGGCAATAACTCGATAAACAACATGATTTGGACGTATATACCATTATACAAGCTGGAGATGGACCGGGTAAAAATATATCCCATAATGATAAGATTTCTACTCTACGATGATCGCCCAATGGCGCGCGGAGACTGGGGTGAGTTTCAGCGTGTAACGTTACCGTCTTCGATACTAACTGCTATTATCAACATTTGACCCACATTAGATGATTGGTATAACGCTGCCCACAGAATTATAAACGCCCCCTCGCCCATCCGGTCAACATCAGATGACGTGTAGTAACTTCTAGAAGTACGTCTAGTTGGAATTTTTTATATCGCGCTGATTGCCATCAAACTGTATTTCATCATCAATATAATGCATTTGGGGCTATATATCACGTTCTGGAGAAAGCTGCAGAAAGAGATGAAAACATACTTATACATGATTAGACCATACTTTACTATGAATATGTGAATGAAAAAGTTTAACGTTGCTACACAATGAACAATACATATAGGACTTTGAATGGGCCCTAATAATGGCAATGTAGCAATAGAATTTAAAAAGTTATAGCCCTGCAAAGAAGGGGACTTTCTCCATAGACAAATAGCACTGGCAATCTATGGTATATCATGAATTTAACCTTAGGCAGCCAAACTGAGTCTGTTCCCCTATACCCCCCTCGGGCGCCAGGGGCTTCCACTGAGGGGTGATGCAAATAGGGATGGGGTGTTATGGCAACTGATGATGGAAAGAGTGCGCACCGAGGCTGATCCCGAGTTGAAGAATTGGCTCCAAAAGAGAGACAACTGGATGTCCAACAACATCCAAAACGAAATCTTACAGCTGTTTGCCCATGATATTCAGCGACAAATTAGATGCAAAGCATCCAAAAGCCCATTCTTTGGCTTGAGCGTTGACGGAACCACTGATGTCACTGGAAAAGAACAATTATCGTGTAATATACAGTTCGCCGATGACAACTTGGAAGCTCAGAACTTCTTTTGGGGTTTTTACAATGCCCGGCCCAGACACAACAGCCGAGACGCTGTTTTTGTGTATAAAAGACATTATTTTACGCCTCGACCTGCCCATGGAGAGGCTGATAGGATACTGTTTTGACGGGGCCAGCAACATGTCTGGGGGGTACAGGCTAGACTAAAGGAAATGTGTCCCGACTCTGTTTTTCTCCACTGCGCAAAAGAAAATTTAAATAAAAAATCTCAAAGGCCGCACCCCCTACCGATTTAAAGTTCCAACTGCCTGGGCACACGGCCGGCAAGTGAATCAAAGACGGCAGGATCCTCCACCCACACAAACTGGTACATTCTCATTCATAGAGACAGGGGATAGAGTTGGTGAATGTATACATCTCCCAGGAAATGTTATCTATAAATAATACTAAGGTATAAACTGTCATCGTACTCCAGTGATCTCTTCCCTGCTATACCTCTCAGTCTCTGCGCTGACATGTTCCAGAGAGACACCACGCTTCCTGTCTTGAGGCGACAGATTAGTGGAACTCCTATATCTTTCCTACACTTTTTTTTATTATTTTTGATTTGTTACCTTGGAGGTGTCAAACGTATCTTTTCCCACTTGGGTTATTAATATCTCAGATTTGGCACAATAAAAATTATCTCATTGTTTCCATATCTCTCTCTCTCTCTCTCTCTCTCTCTCTCTCTCTCTCTCTCTTTGTCTCACTCTTTCCTCGGTAAGAGAACATTTCCCTCCTAAATCAAACTCACTAAGCCTCCTGCACTTGAGAATGAATCAACATAGATTTGGAGAGTAAAGAGAAAAGGAAGATCATGCATGAGTGAGTACCCACACACTTGTGTACACATGCACACACACACACACCACCATTATGCACCACGTGTACACATGCATACACACATACACACCACCATTATGCACCACGTGTACACATGCACACACACACACACACCACCATTATGCACCACGTGTACACATGCACACACACACACCACCATTATGCACCACGTGTACACATGCATACACACATACACACCACCATTATGCACCACGTGTACACATGCACACACACACACACCACCATTATGCACCACGTGTACACATGCATACACACATACACACCACCATTATGCACCACGTGTACACATGCACACACACACACAACCATTATGCACATTATGTGAAAAATAGAACAATACTGTGACAAATGCTGCAGAGTTTTGGACCCCCAGCCTCACTGTCTGCACAAGAAATGAATAATGCACCCAGAGTAGGTTTATTACGTTTATTTCAGGGCTTGTCCAGACTGGAACGTGGCCCTATTGACTTTGCATTGGCTTTGTGGCTAACTAGCCAGAGATGCAGGTATCCATTAGGAAGAACAGCATGGGTTGTGCTCAGAAAGGGCCGATCAACAACATCATCGGTAAGTAGGGAATAGGGCAAGGGGTCCGAAATTCTGAACTTAACCATTACTGTAACACCTGGCAACATCTGTATTTTCATATTGAATAGTGAAAATTAGTTCAACCCCTCTCTCCCCCCAAAATAAAGATAAATAGCATGTTATACAGTATATATGGTAAATACTGTAAGTAGATTGTTTATTAGAGAACCAAGAATAGCTACAGTAGTGTAGTGTAAAAAGAGAACAATTTCCAATACCTATAGCACGAAATAAACGCCATTAAACCCAATATGTTTACGTGCTTGGAGCAGTAGGAATTAGCATTCAATAGCATCATAAGCCCTCCCCCTTCATTTGGTAGCGTTCAAGTCCAGACCACAGGATAACCTACGACTGTAAATCCCAAAATAACAGAGGAACAAGCAAAAGTCACAACAACAAAATGTAATTTCTGTTTGTTAGCCATTTTGGTTTTCCATGGATCGGGACTCGTTAGTGTCAGAAAGAGGTCCAGACTCGGGGTCTTCGTGCTCAGGGTAGAAGAGTATATGAGACACAGCTGTGCAGTCGACTCACACCTCCTTGTGTAAGACCACTCTGACACTGCTGAATATCTTCCCAAGGGCCTCGAAGAGGGGGTCACAGAAGGTGTGCACGGCCAGAGAGTAGACGCGGCTCAGACACTGGGACTCGATCAGGCAGCTCTTGATGCAGGGCACCACGGCCCAGATGTGGCAGAAAGACAGGAAGGCGAACATGAAGCCCCACATCAGTGCCACGGGAACCCCCAGGACGGCGGACAGGGCGCGGTAGCACCAGTACTTGGACACGGTGAAGGTGGCATAGCTGGCTTTCCATACCCGATCCGAGCTGTGCGTCCCCTCAGGCTCTGCGATCACGTCGTCGAATTCAACCTGGAGCAGAGAGACCGGTTTACTTTTAGGTTTTCACACAAATACACGGTTGAAACGTCTTTCCCCTTCTTTCACTACCACACTACCAAAAGGTTAACCATTTCACTGCGACAATACAGAAGGTTAACCCTTTCACTGCCACATGACAAAGTGTTAACTCTTTCACTACCACACTACATAATATTAACCCTTTCACTACCACACTGCATACGGTTAACCCTTTCACTACCACAGAAGGTTAACCCTTTCACAAACACACTACAGAAGGTTAACCCTTAACCGTATGTAGTGTGGTAGTGAAAGATTAACCTTCTGTAGTGTGGTAGTGAAAGGGTTAATGTTATTGTACTTGTGCAATGAAATGCAAGCATCAGCTACTGAGAAGTCCCAGGGCTTATAGGATATCATGCTGTCGTTTCAGGTTCATTTTTGTAAATCTCAGGACGTGTATTTGGGAGATGAACCATGCAGTACAATGTCCATTGAAATAGGTTAGCAGACAGCCTCAGAGAATATCCAGAGCCACGTGTCAAAGATGCAAAATCAGGACAGTTCATTCATTTCAGCTTGGAAAAGAATCATGCAAACGTTTAGCAAACCTTTAGCAAACTAGTCCAACTGTCTACAATTCAGCAAAATCATTTACAAATTACTAAGTTAAACAATTTGAAACATTACATTCATGTGTAAACTAAAAAGAGAAAAAGAGATAATATCAAATGAATGACAACCAGAGATATATCTTCAATGCATATAGTGTGCAGCAAAGACTTTCTTCAATTTAATGCCACACCCTCATAGCACCAGGAATATCTCTAGCAGACATAGTGATACCATACTAATGACTATATCAGGAATTATATAATTATAAGCAGCATGCTACCTAGGCCTGATTAATGTGTCTCCTATTGATGCTGCTTCTAACAACATGCTTCTGTTCCAGGGTTATTATCATTTTGTATTTTGAATTTGTTTTTATTTTTTATTTCATTTAAATATTTTGTTTAGTTTCAGTTAGTTTCCAGAGTGGGTTTGCTAGTTTTAGTTAACTTTTTATAGTTTAACAATGTTTAATTTTAGTTAAGTTTTTATTAGTTCCTGTATTATAAAAAGAAAATTGGTCAATATGGGGGGCTATTTGTCAAGGGAAATTTTTTATAAGTTCAGAATAGGTATTATGTAATACAAACACAGCACTTTGTGAATGCAATAGAGGTGGTGAAGACCCTCCCCTTCCGCTAACCACTATGGGACCCTATTTTGGAAACAAGAATATGTACAGTAGTCAATGGTGACTGGTGAGAGACAAATAATTGTGCCATGAATGAACACATATGACGTTTGTCAATACTTAACTGTCACCGGGTCTTATAGGACCCGTTTTGCAATTTGCACATTTGCATTTTGGTCTCGTTTTAAGGCGATCCAATGCTTTTATGCCAATGAATGAACCAATACATTGCTTGAAAGCTAAGATTGTCACTGTTCGATTGATACCCCCCTCGAGATCTAATCCCTGTGAATCCCGGACCGTATTTTATTATTATTATTTTATTCTTAGGCTTATTTTATTCTTATTCTTAGGCAATTTTTTTGTTATTCTTATTTGTGACTTTGTTTTGTCTACCTAAATGTTTACTGTGAGCGATTTGTAGTGCCAGATTTCCCTCGGGATGATTAAAGTATTTCTATTCTATTCTATTCTATTCTATTCTATTCTATTCTATCATAGTGTTTGTAGCCAGAGCTAATTTGCAACACCCGTCCCTTAAAGGGCTGACATAAAACATTACAAAAGGTAATAAAATCAGTTAGTGTACAAAGGAGACATGCCCTCACTAACATTAGATACACAGATACATACACCAGTATATTGACAAACATCATGTGTAATTCATGGCACAATCCAGACAGGATCAAAAAAAGATTTGTCTCTTGCCATTGAAAAATAGGTTCCCATGGAGGTCCAGCAGAAGGAGAGACCTCTCTATTGATTCACAGTCATGTACACATCCCAGTCTCAATGATGCACCAATGCCTCCAAATCTGACCAAATCTACAACGAGTAAACAACTAAAACATGAACTAAATCCTTTTTTCACTCCTAGTTTCCGTGTTAGATTCAGTTAACTGTAACAGCCTTGCTCTGTGCATGGATGGATGTCTATCAGCACACCAGCAGAGCTCCATCACTTTGCACTGCACCACTGTACAGGACCGTACGTACCTTGACCACATCGTAATTGATTTCCTTGGGGTCCCTGTTGATGAGGTCTATCTCCTTGGTGCAGCTGTCCCGCCTGATACTTTGCTCGTCGCTGTAGTCGAAGTCAGCCATGGTCCTAATCTCAGACTGGAAGAGAAGGAGGAGGAGGAGAAGGAGAAGGTCGTCGGCTGGACTGCGGTACTGGAGGCCTGCAGTCACCGCGGTCAGAGTGACAGTGTTGGATGTTAGGAGTGGCCTTGGCCAAGGCAACTGAAGCACCAGTCACCGTTGTGTCATTCCAGGAATGCCAGCATGCAGCTGCCACTTATGACGACCATACTCTGTCCAATGCAAAGCACACTTGGACGTAACACCAACCATGGATGCACAAACGCATACAAACACACATATACTATGCACACTCATAGACGCGTGCACACACCATGCACAAGCACTCACATACACATGTATGTGTGCTGTGTGCACATGATTATTTGTACACACGCCATAACTCGCATGGGGACCATAAGCACTTCTTAAAGGGGGGGGGGCAGATCTGTGTTGCATTTCACACTACTGCACTAACAAGTCACTACAGTGTACAGTGATTATTACTTTACTGTTTCAGTATAGACTGACATCAGATTGAAATCCATGTGTGGCAACTGAGAACTGTCTTTGACGAGGCTTGTATCATAGCACAACTATCTAGGAAAACACTAGTGGTACCGTATAAGACAGACCTAGTTTCGTCGTGTTAAACAGAAGTGTTTCCTAACATCAACACAATTTGGGAGCCTCCACGTTACACCTTCTGCTTTTCAGGCATCCATTGTCTTTGTTTTCAGGTAATGAAAAATATATTTCAATCATTCATTGGCCCTTTATTTATATACTTATTTATGTATGCATGTGTATTTATTTATTCAGTTAGCTATTCAGTTAATCATTTAGTAGTGTGGTAGTAATGTCTGTATAAACTGTGATGACATTATCTGTCTCAGAAATATATTGTAGTCTTTTATTTACACCATGAAGGTATCGTACTGCATTATGGAAGAGGTTAATGTACAGTAAGTGCACAGAATCCATTTATACTGTGTAGAGGTTGAAACACGTCTTGCTTTAATGGTCTGGACCTGTTCATTTAACCATGTCCTGTTACACTCAATCACTGAAGAGGTTCCCCCTCTATAACTTCTGAGCTGTCAACATGGGGGGGGGGGGGTCATGTCTCTATTATGTGATATTTGTGAATAGCGCCACCATGTGGATTAATGACATGAGGCTTCGTCTACACCTCTTCCCTGTGATGCAAGAAAAACGTTTGTCAAGTAGGTGCAGGTTGGAAAGTTTTTCATGAGTAACTCGTCACTTCCAGGCCTGGTTCCACAACAAGATTGCTTCTGAAACAAGTGCACTAGTGGTAACAGAGCAGGCTGTGCAGGCTGTGTGGGCAGTGTGGGCAGGCAACAGCAACAACAAATAGTGCCTGATGCAGTATCATCCCTATATATATGAATAACTATTATAAGAACACATAAGCAGGTGCACACAATCGCAGCAAAACTAAAAGATTTCTTTTTAACTTTTAAAATAAGCAGAACAACATTTATGCTTTAATGCATGACAGTTTCTATTTCATTTCATAGGCCTACTTTATTTTTTCAATTAAGAACAAAGGTTTTAACAACACCAGTTCAAAGCTCCTATACTAATATGACACTGGACTGATTTGCAAGGAAAGGACATGCCTGCACAGAAATGTTTGAGTGACACCTTCTCTGCTCTCTCCACAGAGATGGCAACCTCCACCCTCCTCTCAGCCCTTGCAACCTCCTTCGACAAGCTCTGTCCCCTCGTTGAGAAACCTGCCCGCCGTTCCCCACCCAGTCCATGGCTGACAGATCCAGTGAGAGAACAAAGACAGGTCCTGAGAGCAGCTGAAAGGAAGTATAGAAAGTCACGCCTCACTGCTGACATCGACACATATCACAACCTCTTGTTAACATTCTCCAAAACCATTACTAATGCCAAAGCTTCTTTCTTTCACCATAGGATCGAGGCCTCTGACAAGAATCTTCGCAAACTGCATGCTACCATGTCCTCCCTCCTCACTCCCCCCCCCACCCCCCCCTCCCTCATCTTTCTCTGCCGAAGACTTTGCGATCTTCTTTGAGGAAAAAGTGGAGAACATCCGCAGCTCCTTCTCCCAACCCCCACCCATTCCAAATGCTGAATCGAGAACCTCATCCTTCACTCTGTCATCTTTCTCTCCCATTACAGAAGCCGAGACCCTGACACTGGTAACGTCGAACCGTCCGACTACATGCCAGCTGGACCGGCTACCCTCCCCACTCCTCCAGACCATAGCACCAGACATCCTCCCATTCCTAACTGCAACCATCAACTCCTCACTCAACTCGGGGGTGGTCCCCACCTCCCTAAAACAAGCCAGAGTCACGCCCCTCATAAAAAAACCATCCCTGAACCCTACCGTCATAGGCAACTACCGTCCTGTCTCTCTTCTCTCCTTCCTTTCTAAAACACTTGAACGTGCTGTATCCAACCAACTTACTGCCTATCTCTTACAGAATGACCTCCTAGACCCTAATCAGTCAGGCTTCAGGACTGGTCACTCCACAGAGACAGCCCTCATTGCGGTCACAGAGGCACTTCACTTAGCAAAAGCGAAAGGCCTCTCCTCTGTCCTGATTCTCCTAGATCTATCTGCAGCCTTCGACACAGTCAACCACCAGATACTCCTCGCGGCCCTCGCAGGAATGGGAGTGGCTGGGGTCTGCGCTGACATGGCTGTCATCATACCTCAATGACCGCTCCTACCAAGTGTCATGGAGAGGGACCCTGTCGGCCACCCGCCCCCTGCGGACGGGTGTCCCCCAGGGCTTGGTTTTAGGACCCCTTCTCTTCTCCCTCTACACTAAATCACTGGGTAACATTATCACGTCTCATGGCTTCTCCTACCATTGTTATGCCAACGATACTCAACTCTTCCTCTCCTTCCCTCCCTCAGATATCCACGTCTCTGAGCGGATCTCGGCCTGTCTGTCCAACATCTCCGCCTGGATGACGACCAACCACCTCAAACTGAACCTAAGCAAAACAGAATTGCTCCACCTGCCGGCCAAATCCTCCCCCCTGACCGACCTTTCCATCACAGTCGAGAATGCAGCTGTGTCCGCGTCCCCGACCGCCAAGAACCTTGGTGTTGTCCTCGACGACCAGTTGAACTTCTCTGCTCACATCGCAGCGACGACCAGAACCTGCCGATTCCTCCTGAGCAACGTCAGAAGGATCCGCCCCTTCCTGACAAAAGAAGCCACCCAACTCCTCGTCCAATCAACAGTCATCTCCCGCCTCGACTACTGCAACGCACTGCTCGCTGGCCTCCCGGCCACTGCCACTAAGCCTCTTCAACTCATTCAGAACGCAGCGGCCCGCCTGATCTCAAACCTACCGAAGTCGGCCCATGTCACCCCACTTCTTAGGGACCTACACTGGCTCCCCATTGCTGCACGAATCCGCTTCAAGGCCCTCGACCTAGCATACCGTGCGGCAAAGGGAACCGCTCCCGCCTACCTCCGGTCAATGGTCTCTAACTATACACCCTCAAGACCCCTACGCTCTGCATCTTCTGGCCACCTCAGACCTACTCCTATCCAAGCTCCGGGAGGGTCATCAAAGAGAAGTCGCCTATTCTCAGTCCTTGCCCCACAATGGTGGAATGAACTACCCACCCCAGTTAGGACAGCCGAAACACGTCCAATCTTTCGCCGTCGACTAAAGACGCACTTCTTCAACCATTATCTGAATTAAAAAAAAAGAAAGAAAAAAAAATAACCCTAACTAACCATACTGTCATGCACTTGTCCTAATAAACTAACCTACACTGTAGCACTCAACACTTTGATGAACATTGTTACTCAGAGTTGTGCCCTTCCTGATGGCTTGTCGTACAGAACTTGTAAGTCGCTTTGGATAAAAGCGTCAGCTAAATGACTAAATGTAAATGTAAATGTAGATATACAGCCATACATATTTAAGCAATGATCCTATATATGCAAATACATATATAATATATATAATACATATATATATAATATTTATTATCATTGTCATTCTCATATTTACACACCTGTCTGTACTTACCTGCACATAGTCCTTTTACATCTATATCTGTACATATCCCCCTCTTCTCTGACTATAAGGGTCTACATGTCCGATATCTCGGGGAGCCTGCTACGAGACCCCCCCCTGGCCAGGGGTTTCGCCAGGTCTCTCAAACCAATTCTCCTGGGTTGTAAGCTAATAAACGTATGACAACAACTATGGTCCAAGTGAGGTTTCTTTCTTCCACAATAATGACAATACATTTGAATCTAATTGAATCTAATCTATATATATATAGATGGGACTAGCATAACTAGTATAACGGACTAGATGGGACTGGGCATGTAAACTACTTGGCGCGACCCCGAGTCAGTCGCCATGGGTTTTGCTCAGCAACGAATGTGCACATTTATAGTTATTATGTTTGTTTTTACTACTTTTTTTATCGAAGCATCACTGGCGGGGACGTCATACGACCGTCAGTCACTTATTGACCTAAACTCCGGACTCAAAGGGGAGTTTAGAGACACTTTATCATGCCAAGAATGGCCATCGGAGATCACGCGGGACAAAGACAACGCGGGAGACAAAGAAGGACGCAAGACAAAGAAAAAACACAGGGGGAAGAGGAGCGGGATCAGATTAAGATTAAGGAAATCTGCTTACCGTCCGGCTATTCCATCCATCTTCCTAGCGAATGCCCGTTCGCTAGAGAGTAAGATGGATGATTAACGTGCACGGGTCCGATTCCAGCGAGAGATGAGGGAATGCAATATCCTGTGCTTCACCGAGACCTGGCTGAAACCAGTGACTCCCGATCACAGCATCTCTCCCTCCGACTCCTTCACCATCTTCAGAGCGGATCGTACAGAAGCCTCCGGGAAGAGCATCGGCGGGGGGCTATGCCTTATGACCAACAACGGCTGGACTAGCCCCGGGGAAGTGAAGATACTCTCCCGTTCATGCTCTCCCGACATGGAACACATCACGATCCAATGTCGTCCGTTCCATCTTCCGCGCGAATTCACTGCAGTGATAATGACTGCAGTGTACATCCATCCCCAGGCGAACGTCGGCAGGGCGCTAGGGGAACTACACGACCATCTGAACGCGCACCAGATCAAGCATCCGGACGCAGCCATGATCGTAGCCGCGGATTTCAATCAGGCAAATCTGAAGAAAGTCATGCCGTCTTTCTTCCAGCACATCGTCTGCTCCACAAGGGGAGGAAATACACTCGACCACTGCTACACCCCGTTTAGAGCCGGATACAAGGCTGTACCGGCTCCACCATTTTTTTTTGGTCCCAGCGTATAAACAGAGATCACGTGACGCCGTCGTGTCACGTGAGGTAAAAAAATGGGACGACCAATCAGAGGCCACGTTTCAAGACGCACTAGATGACGCCGACTGGGGAATGTTCAGGAGGAGTAACAGTGACGTCAGCGATTTCACAGACGCTGTAGTGTCATTCATAACAACACTGGCTGATACTATCGTCCCCACAAAGAAGGCGAGGGTGTTCCCAAACCAGAAACCATGGGTGGACAGTACCATCAGAGCAGCCCTGAACTCTCGCACCACTGCTTATAACCGGGGCAGAGAGTCAGGAAACATGGAAGAGTACAAGACAACAGTCTACACTCTGCGCAAGGCTGTCAAACTTGCTAAGAGGACGTATGCCGACAAGATGGAGGCACAAATGGCACAGAATGACACAAGAGGCTTATGGCAGGGACTGAGGGCTATAACTGACTACAAAGTCAGCGCCCCCTCAATGGGGAGCGACGACGCCTCCCTTGCGGACCAGCTCAACACCTTCTATGCGCGGTTTGGTGCAAACAGTGGCACTGCTAGCCCAACGGCTAGTGACGTCACTGGTGCGCCGGCTGTTGTGGAGGGGGGGGGGGCATCCGCGGGGGGGGGGGGACGCTCTCTCATTGACGGTACACAGTGTGAGAAGAGCATTTATGCAGGTGAACACCAGGAAGGCTGCTGGCCCAGATGGTATAACAGGACGCATACTTAAGTCCTGTGCCAACCAGCTTGCCCCAGTGTTCACCGCCATATTTAATCAATCCCTGGCGGAGTCGGTGGTCCCTGCCTGCTTCAAGATGTCTACCATCATCCCTGTACCGAAGAAACCCTCCCCAACATGTCCAAATGACTACAGACCGGTGGCACTCACCTCTGTGGTCATGAAATGTTTTGAGAGGCTGGTCAAGGACCACATTTGTGCCTCCCTCCCCAGTGATATGGACCCTATGCAATTTGCATACAGGACAAACAGGTCCACTGACAACGCGGTCTCCCAGGTACTACACAGCACCCTCTCCCACCTTGACCGTCAGAAGGGGGGCTATGTGAGACTGTTGTTCATTGACTACAGCTCAGCGTTCAACACCATAGTCCCCACCAGACTGGTGGACAAGCTGATCGAGCTGGGTCTGATCTCCGCCCTGAGCGCCTGGGTACTGGACTTTCTGAGTGAAAGACCCCAGGCGGTCAGGGTGGGGGGTCAGACCTCCAACACCATCACCCTGAGCATCGGGTCCCCCCAGGGCTGTGTTCTAAGCCCCCTGCTGTACTCACTCTACACACACGACTGTGTGGCCAAGTTCAGCTCCAACTCCATAGTGAAGTTCGCAGATGACACGGTGGTGGTGGGGCTGATCTCGGACAACGACGAGAAGGCCTACCGGGAGGAGGTTGAGGTACTGGAACGCTGGTGCCAGGACAACAGCCTGCTCCTGAACATTGGTAAAACCAAGGAGCTGATCGTGGATTATAGGAGAGGACAGCAGGAGACACACACACCACTGATGATTAACGGGGCTACCGTGGACAGGGTGAGCAGCTTTAAGTACCTGGGGGTCCACATCTCAGAGGATCTGACATGGTCAACACACATAGACACAGTAGTAAAGAAGGCGAAACAGCGCCTCTACCACCTGAGACAATTAAGGAAGTTCAGAGTATCGGGGAAGATACTCCAGTCCTTCTACTCAGGAGCTGTAGAGAGCATATTGACTGGAAACATCACTGCCTGGTATGGAAACAGCATGGCACAAGACAAGAAGGCCCTACAGAGAGTGGTGCGCTCAGCCGAGCGTACCACGGGTATTGCACTACCTCCCCTGCAGGTTCTATACAACAAGAGGTGCAAATCCAGAGCCTGCAGGATAATGAAAGACCGTCACCACCCCAATAACAGCCTGTTCCAGCTGCTGAGGTCAGGCAGACGCCTGCGAACCCCAGCTACTAGGACAGAGAGGCTTAGGCTCAGCTTCTTCCCCCAGGCCATCAGAGTCCTGAACAATGAGCACTGAGTACCACTGTAACACTTTAGCATGAGCGGGCACACACTCAGGCCGCACGCACCCCACTTATTGCCAAAAGGAAAGGCCACTTTAAATTAGTATTAGCAACAGTAACAGTGTATTGCACTACTATTACTACTACTGTTAACTGTTAACTGTTACCCGTTATTGCACACATTTATTGTTACCTGCTACCTGTTATTGCACAATTTTATTGCACACATTTTTGTATTGGATTCTATTATATGTTGTACCAATTGCACATCGTTGCGGGCAAGACCACCCGCATTTCATTGTATATCCGTATGCAGTGACAAATAAAACTCTTGACTTGACTTGACTTGACTTGATGAGACTTTTGTCTTTTTCCCTGTCAACATATTGCCAAAATTCTGAGCAATATTTAGCCCCCTTGATGACAGTTTAGCACGACATGCTTAACACCTATGGATACCTCTTGTCCTCCCATTGTATAGTTTCATATGATACCACTACTGTAGCTTAAGCTTTAATGAAAGACGGATAATCAACTGATCTCTCCGGCTTGTTACTGCTCTCTCCAGGCCTGGTCACTCCCTTTTCCAAAATATGATCTAAAATATGATGTTTCAAATGTTGATGTTGAAAATGTTCCACTAAAACGCATGAATAATTGTGCACTCACGTCATCCTAATTGCAGTGTCCTATACATAGAGTTGAATTTCTTAGGGACAGAAATCAACTTGTAAGTTGGTCAGTGGTAACTGTAGATATGCAGGCTGCTTGACAGAGGCGTACTGTATGTGTAGGCCAACAGCTGGTGCCAAAAATGAGTCATTTCAAAATGGCATTCAGAGATTGTCATAGCAATTTTTGTTCGATTACTGTAGATACCCCTCCCCCTATAGTGACTTCTTAATTCATCTCTTAACACGACTGTACAGCACCTTCAGTAGCACCTCTCTCGGTGATGTGTACTTTAATATTAAAATTCCTTCCAAATTAACCATCTAATTTCATTTGAATTACTTCAACTGGATTAGAGTGGTTCTCCGACCCCCGGGGGAATATGACTCTGATACTTGATACTGAACGTTGACTTTTAGCCGTTATCTTATTTCCATACCAGCGCTCATTTTCCTATGCTTTTTTGTTGTTGTACTTTATTGTACTCTATTTATAAAAAAAATTATTATTTATGTACCTTAGATACTATTGCTACCATGTATGTATGTATGTATATGTGTTTCATTACATGTATATATACATAGATACCAATTGTTCGCCTGTTCTATTCTCCATCCATCTATCATCCATAGCAACACTATATTATCACCGACATCCTGTTGGGGGATCCCCTTTGAACATCCCATCTGAGGTTTCTCTATACAAATCAATTTGATTTGAAATTTGATTTAATTTTCTTAATCAAATGAAATTAACCATCTAACAAAAATGCAGTAAGTTAGGTGGCAGGGTCTCTTGTAATTTAATTTAATATGATTTGTTCCATCTCAGCCCAGTCCAACTCAGGCATTGCCTCTCTCTGTAACGTACAAGAGCCAGAACCCAAACGCAGACACAGAACAAGTAGAGAAGAGGAATGGAGTAAAACCCAAAAGTGGGTATATTTATTATATGAAGTTATAGATTGTATAGCTTTACGCTCTGCTCTATTGGAACTATCCCTTTATCCACTCTAATAATGAATAACTTTCTCCACATGCACACACCTATTTACCTCCGCCTGGCCACACCCACATCCGCTCCTATATAAGCGGGGTTGTGGCCACACAATCAGCTCCTTCCCTACTCTCACCACCGAAAGTGTCTGTATACACCACTTTAAGTTTAGTGCCAAAGTAGTTTGTTGGAGAGGAGCTACGTTGACATTGTATCTTTGTTTTTTCTCTCTCGCTCTTTTTCGAAAAAACAAAGAGATAATGTCTTCACCGTTGGAGGGTCTAGACAACTACAACGCTACCCTCCACCAGCGCTTCACTATTGCGGCGTCCTCCGTGCGTCGTGGGGCGTCTCTGGTTCCACGGTCGTGGCAGGCAGGTGCGCCTGGGCGGCGCCCGGAGGAGAGTGTGCTTCGCCGAGGGGCCGTTGAGCTCCCATCTCCTGTGAGGTGGCCGAGTTCCGGCCCTGGTTCCCCCGCCAGAGGGCAGTCGTCCGATAGGCAGACAGTTCCTCTGGTGGCTGGGGATTTGCATCGCAGACTCTTCACCTCGGCTCGCTCTCGTCATAAGACGGCGAGCAGAGGGAGTGAACAGCCTGGTGGTAGTGTTGTGCTGGAGCCGAGCGAGAGTTCTCTCGCCTCTTCTCAATATCCGATGGAGACTGAGGATTACATGGAGGGGGCGGGGGCTCTCTTGTTCGAAGGCCCGGCGGAGACGTGTCACTCTCCCCTTCAGGGAGTGGCAGGGAGTGCTACATCTCCCTGGGGACCCTCGTACTCTGGGACTGGGTTAAAACCTCCACCCCGGAGACGAGATGCCCAGCTATCTGCCGCGTCAGACGATGGCGCCCAGTGCAGTGACGGGGAAGAAGGTATGCAAGGGGAGTTGCTTGCCTTGTTCCCCAAGCTCATGGCGGCCGCCGCAGCCGCCAATGGCGTGGCGTTGCCGCAGCCACTGCCGGCACCTGTTCTCGATGACATGATAGGTCATCTCTGGCAACGTCGTCCTGTGAGAGAGACGGGCGTTGTCTGCCCATTCTTCCCAGCAATGGAGGCTTACGTGGTGCAGGGACAGGTAATATCCTGCACCGTTGGCCTTACCCCTGCCTACGTGCCAGTCACGTGGGTGGTGGGTTTGGTCCAGGGGCTAAGGGACGGGGTGCCTCGACTTCATAGCCCGATGGCATCCATCCTTTGCCCCGAGATGGTGTGGGAACCATTAAGAAAGCCAGTTCCCCAGGGGAAGTCGGCTAGGCAGTTGGCTTCATGGAGTGACCAGGTGTACATCGCCTTGACACAGAGCCTGGCTGCAACCTCCAACATTGCGCAGCTGGCGCGCAACATGTCGGGGCTGATGGCAGGCGGGGCGGTACTAGATGACCATCAACAGTACCTCCACGCCCAGGCGGCTGGAGCCATCCTGCATCTGACCCAGCTGCAGGCGATAGCCGCCGGGAAGGAGCGTGCCCTGGCCACTCTCATCCAGCGCCACCTTTGGCTGGAGCAGGCGCGGGTGCTGGTCCAGAGGAGGATTCTACTGCTCACGGCCCCCCTCTCCGATGCTGGACTTTTCGGGTCGGCCATGCAGCAGATGACGGCAGCCTGCAGGGAGATGGAGGAGGAGCGCTCTGTGCTCCAACCCCATTTTCCCCGACCCGATGCCACCGGTGACGTGAGGAGGTCCCACTCCATATTAGGATGGGTGGGTCACGGGATTTCCCCGGCCATGGAATACGTCACTAGGCGTGTTTTCTATAGGCCTGCCCATGAGACATCCGTGAGTTTTTCAGGCTCTGTGCTGCGGACCGCTGTCATTGTCAAAGTTGGATGATGCGTTGCATTTTAAAACTGTTTGTTTTCTGCTCTGCTCTCTATTAAAGTGTGTATTGGGCCTTTCGTCACTTGGCCCAATTATTACATATATCTTTTTCAATTGTTACTCCCGTAGAGGTCTCTCTGGGGGATTTTATCTTGTGTAAAGAGCAGAATTGTTTCTCAAGTTTCAAGTTTCTTTAATAGTTGTCATACAGAAGTACAGAATACTTTTATACAAAATGCTTCTTACTGTTACGTTAGAGACTGTGCTAGACAAGATAAGTATGAAATAACATAGTATAGCATGTAAATTAGAAGTAAAAAAAATTAGGTCACAGTGTTCAGTATAGACATATGTACAATGTTCGATGGAATAGACGTTCGATGGAATAGACGTAACTGAGTTACCATATAATATACAATATACTATGCAGTGTACTAATATACAATACTATATAGTGCAAAGCAGAAATGGGATAAGGTACAATTTAGGTAAAATTTACAGTAAGGTGTACGAGTTGTAGTGCAAATCCTTTATCAATAAATATAAAGTGTGTTTAGGTGATCTAAAGTGTGTGAGTGGGTGCTGCATTGTGTTGTTTGTTTAAAGTGAGTGTGTGCGTGTGGATGTGTGTGCTGTGTGCATTTGGTGGTTGTTGTATAGTGTTTATTGTTCATTGAGCAGCCTGATGGCCTGGGGATAGAAGCTTCTTCTGAGTCTTTCTGTGCTCGCCTTGAGACTCCGGTATCGCTTGCCTTTGACAGGGTTTACCCTCAGACGCGTCATATGAGACCCGTATCTGTGTCTTATTGACCGGCTTCCTGCTGCTCGTCCCAGACAGCATGGAGGGAACGTTGTCTGGTGTTTCTTATTAGAATTCACCATTGATGTGTTTTGGGTTCTCGACGTGCATATAGTGCTGGGTGCTTTCAATGTGGAACCACATAGAAACAGCGTTTTTTATGCGGGTGGCTGGGAAGGAGATTTTATCTCGACCGATTGCCAGTGCACTAGGTTAGACTCGACGGCTCACGTACATCTCCGGGGGGAGATGACAGAGTAGATCAATACATTGGCAGAGGGGTCTCACGCCCATGAGGTGGGCCACCAAGAGCAGTGCATTCGCGGACTGACCGCCTTGGTGGTGCCCTATGTGATGTTTTGAATCGACACGCGTACCTACCCCCCTCTTAGGACTGGGGATGGTGGTGTGACTAGGACACGGGACTGGTTCTGGTCGCGCCGAACCAGGTCAGTTACCCCGCTGTCCGCCAGGGCGCAGATCTGCTGTTCTACCCCGAAGGACTTTGTGCTTTTCCGGGAGGGAAATGCCGGGTCGGCCCGGGCGTTGTGGGGATTGATGTCGTGGATGTGTGTGTCATGTGTATGCCACTACGAGTTGCCCTTAACAGTGACGTGCTTGGTCCATACTGTGTTGTACCTTGCGCTGTTAGGGGGCCTGGTCCTTCTCCATTTGTTTCACCCCTCCCTCCCCCTGCTGGGCGGGGATGGGAGGGGGCTGTCGAGGAGGTGGCTGTCAACCGCTCTAGGCATCCCTGTGTAGGTCCCGGTCCGCCAGGCCCACGTCCGAACTCGTTCTCGTCTACCTGTTGGCCTGGGTTAACCCTTTGAAAACTGAAACAATTGTACTGCTTGTATAGCCTGTGTATACGTGCAGTTATGTTTCTGAGTTTTCTTGGTGGGTTAAGGGAACAACCGCCTCCTGTTAAACTAAACATAGGGGGGTGGTTGGTTCTCCGGTGTGTTGGTAGCAGAGTCGACTCTCGGGTTGAGGCCGGGCTTGACCCCGTCTGCCCGAGAGTATGCCCCTGCATCTTTCATGACGTCTGCCAATTGTGTCAGCCTCTTCTTTGAACCTCGACCCTGCTGGATTGGGGGGTCGGGTTTGTGGAGGTTATGACATGGTGCACAGCATACCGAACACCCCTTCCGCCGGGATACTGTTCTCGCAGTAGACCCTTTAGGCGCCTGTCTAGTCCGCAGTGCTCCAGGCACAGGTCGAGTTCTGCTCTTGGGGCCTGTTGCCTGGATTGAGGGATCAACCTCCTTGGGGGTTGTCTCCCCGGCACGCCGACTGGCCCGCAGTGTTGTGGGGGGGTAGCCTCTTGAAGAGTGTTTCAGAGCGGCGTGCCAAGGGGGGAAGGGCCTGCTCTTGATTTGGGCCCTGTCCGATATGCTGGCGATGTGGGGGGTGATGTCACCAGTGACCGTCTGGTGGGGTCCCGATGCTGCGGCCTCTTTGGCCTCACCAGGCCCCTTTTTTCAGGGGGTCCTAGCCCTCAGGTTGTCCTAGGGCTGGAACCTCCTCCGTGCTCCGCTGCTGCAGCCTTGCCACGGGGTTGGGTTCTTGACCTTCGACCCTGTGATGTTGGGGGCTGTGACGGGGGGGTTTTGCTTCCCGTCCGTTCCCTGGTGGCATGTGGGATGCGTGCCCGAGTGGTCGCGGGTCCTTCTGAACGAAGGTCAAGTCAAGAATCAAGTCAAGAGTTTTATTTGTCACGGCATACAAGTATACAATGAAATGCGGGGGGTCTTGCCCGCAACGATGTGCATAATACAATAGTAATATATAATCAGTGTTGGGCAAGTTACTTTTAAAAAGTACCTAGTTACAGTTACTAGTTACTTCTTCCAAAAAGTAACTAAATTACTTACTCGGTTACAAATTATAAAAGTAACTAGTTACTTCAGAAAGTAACTATTGCGTTACTTTCAATATTTTTTTTTACATAAACAACATACACAAATCTAAACTATTTTAATGTTGCTGTGGGACAAAGTGAGACTAGCCTCCAATCAAATGCCATGTATGTAGATATTATAATTATATGTTTATATAGTGGATCATACAAATACAATAGATGTTTTGGAACTTTTGATATGTATTGCCCCTCAACAGGCCACAACTGGGCAACATTAAATTATGCTTGTTAAGCACTATACCAAAAATAAATAACAAATATATACTGATTGATTGAACATTTTAATTAACAGATTGCAGAATGGGTACAGCAGTACGGCTCAATACACACAATTGTTAAGGGGATGCAGATCAGAGAAAGACTTTCGTCTTGTTTACATCAGGGTCCCCCATTTTCAATTCATGACATTTATGACATACACAACATACAGATATAAGAATCTAATCGAATCATTCTAAACCAGGGGTCTCAAACTCAATTTACCTGGGGGCCGCTGGAGGTAGAGTCTGGGTGAGGCTGGGCTGCATCAAATATTCCACAAAAAAAGGGTTTAAAGTATTCCAAAAAAAAGTACAACTGATCCAATCTTCTCACAAACAAACTCACTAAAACCTCACAAACACCAGCAAC
Organism: Notolepis coatsorum; assembly: GCF_963971535.1. Classification (NCBI taxonomy): domain Eukaryota; kingdom Metazoa; phylum Chordata; class Actinopteri; order Aulopiformes; family Paralepididae; genus Notolepis; species Notolepis coatsorum. The sequence continues at coordinate 83,560,355 of NC_140170.1, forward strand.
TGAGCATTCTCAGTGGTGTCAGTGGACTCATCCACAGCTATGGAAATGCATGTGCATTTTTTTAACAATAATTCTGCTTGCAGCTTGATATGATTTCATTCCATTTATTTTTGTGGTTCTTAGCACTGAATTCTGAGGAAAGGCTGCATCAAAATAACTGTGTTTTGTTTCATAGTGGCGTTTCATATTGCCACTCTTCACAAGAGCTACCGTTTCTTGGTGCTGGGAGGATGTATGCACGCATATTTTTAGTCCATGCAGCTTTGAATTGCAGCGATTTTCACTGTCGACTTTTCTTTTACTTTCTTTGAACATGCCACATTTTTCTACTAACTGCCTGCTGGCGAAACTAGGCTACTAGCTACATTTATCTCACGGGGATACAACTGGGAATGAGGTTACTAGCTACAGTACACGCAGATTAGACTACCTGTCGATGCGCTGTCAACTCGCTCTGACTCGCCCCGCTGAAAGACAACATGCATTCCGTGAAGACCCGCCCGACTCTGCTCTGATTCGCAGACTGTGGGTGGGGGGAGACACGCTGACGGGACGCTGAATGTGATTGGACCAAAGTAGACAGACACACACAGTGGAGCAGTGCTTGCAGAGGAGATGAGTGGAGAATTTGCGCACTAAACAAGGAAGAACATATTGCCCCTCAGCGCAGATATCTGTCTGATGAAAGAAACAGGTTCATTCATAGTAACGCGCCGCATTTATTTGCAGTAACGGTAATGGCGTTATTGAGATTGGAAGAGTAATCCGTTAGATTACTAGTTACTGAAAAAACGAATGCCGTTAGTAACGTCATTACTTATAGCGCCGTTATTCCCATCACTGTATATAATAAGAATCCAATAGAACGACATTGTGCAATAAAACAGGTAAACAAAGTAGGGCATATCGGTATATGTACATGAGTTATTTACAGAGCATGGTAGGACATGCTATGTCCTGTGGTAGTGCAATACACTGTTAGCTACGGATGAGGCACTGGGTCTTTATGTACACTGTTATACAATGCTATATTATACAATCTCAAGTTATACTATACTATTCTTAAAGTGACCTTTCCTTTTATAAAGTGACCATAAGTGTGAGCGTGTGCAGCATGAGTGTGTGTGTGCTCATGTTAAAGTGGCTGCTAGTGTGTGTGTGCTCATGTGTGCTTGTGTGTGGAGAGTTCAGTGTTCAAGGCTCTGATGGCCTGGGGGAAGAAGCTGAGCCGAAGTCTCTCTGTCCTAGTTGCTGGTGTTTGCAGGCGTTTGCCTGTCCGCAGCAGCATGAACAGGCTGTTGTTGGGGTGGTGAGGGTCTTTCATTATTCTGCAGGCTCTGGATTTGCACCTCTTGTTGTATGGGACCTGCAGGGGTGGTAGTGCAATACCCGTGGTACGCTCGGCTGAGCGCACCACTCTCTGTAGGGCCTTCTTGTCCTGTGCCGTGCTGTTTCCATACCAGGCAGTGATGTTTCCAGTCAAGATGCTCTCTACAGCTCCGGAGTAGAAGGACTGGAGTATCTTCCCAGATACTCTGAACTTCCTTAACTGTCTCAGGTGGTAGAGGAGCTGCTTCACCTTTTTTACGGCTGAGTCTATGTGTGTTGTCCATGTCAGATCCTCTGAGATGTGGACCCCCAGGTACTTGAAGCTGCTCACCCTGTCCACGGTAGCCCCGTTTATCCTCAGTGGTGTGTGTGTCTCCTTGCTGTCTCCTCCTAAAATCCACGATCAGCTCCTTGGTTTTACCAATGTTCAGGAGCAGGCTGTTATCCTGGCACCAGCGTTTCAGTACCTCAACCTCCTCCCGGTAGGCCTTCTCGTCGTTGTCCGAGATCAGCCCCACCACCACTGTGTCGTCCGCAAACTTCACTATGGAGTTGGAGCTGAACTTGGCCACACAGTCATGTGTGTATAGTGAGTACAGCAGGGGGCTCAGAACACAGCCCTGGGGGGACCCGATGCTCAAGGTGATGGTGTTGGAGGTCTGACCCCCCACCCTGACCGCCTGGGGCCTTTCACTCAGAAAGTCCAGTATCCAGACGCTCAGAGCGGAGCTCAGACCCAGCTCGATCAGCTTGTCCACCAGTCTGGTGGGGACTATGGTGTTGAACGCTGAGCTGTAGTCAATGAACAACAGTCTCACATAGCCCCCCTTCTGACGGTCTAGGTGAGAGAGGGTGCTGTGCAGAACTTGGGAGACCGCATCATCAGTGGACCTGTTTGGCCTGTATGCAAATTGCATAGGGTCCATATCACTGTTAAGGGAGGACCGGGGGGCTTGGGTCATCCCCGGTTCTGATGGTTGTAGGGGGCCTCAGCGGGTACATCTGTCGAGCTTTTCGCTCTGCTCAGCTCCTGTGTTCCAATAGAGCAGAGCGTAAAGCTATACGATCTATAACGTAAGGTTATCCTATAACCCTAGTTATATGAGTATAGCGAGCGCTCTGCTCTGACTCACTGAGGACCCCATGGTCTTCGCCTTCGGTGGTGAAAGACTTGGGAAGTTGCTGATTGTGTGGCCACGACTCCGCTTATATAGGAGTGGATGTGGGTGTGGCCAGGCGGAGGTAAATAGGTGTGTGCATGTGGAGAAAGTTATTCATTATTAGAGTGGATAAAGGGATAGTTCCAATAGAGCAGAGCGCTCGCTATACTCATATAACTATGGTTATAGGATAACCTTACGATATATGAAACAGGGGAATATTAGGAATTGGGGTAAACAGAACAAGAACACAAAACGGAATAAATGTCAAAACAAAAGCAATGCAGAGCGTTGTTAAAAGACAAATTAAACAAAGTATCAAAAGAAAAAGTCCAATTGCCTGTCTGGGTACAAACATTTCCTTACTTAGGCTAGGCATACATACTACTCTGTGGACCCAGAACAAAATTAACCTCTCACCTTCATAACTTTTGTCTGTATATTAGTAACCCCTCCGTCTTCAATTAAATTTAACCAAACAATTAATGAACTACTCGTATGCTGTGAACAACAGCAGGGTGTAAACCCACGAAACGCCCAAAATCCTCAATGACACCTTTTGACCATGCACCCAATCTGGTCAGTTTGGTTTTACCAATTTATTTTATACAACTTGTCAAAGTGGGAGTCACTAGATGTCACACACTAACTACACACCCTCAAGTCCCCTCCACTCACGCCTATTCTCGGTCCTCGCTCCACAATGGTGGAACGAACTTCCCACCACAGTTAGGACAGCCGAAACCTGACCAATCTTTCGCCGTCGACTAAAAACACACTTCTTCAATCAATATCTGAAATGAAAAAACTGAAACAAAAAAAAACACTAACCTTTTTACTGTCTTCTACTATCATGCACTCTTCCTACTATACTAATATGTCTTTACTACTATGCACTCAACACTGCAGTACCCAAGTACAAATTTCATGATGATCTTTCTTACAAGCCGTTAAAGAGTTGTTCACTTTCAGGTTGAAATGGCACCACCATGTGGTGAAATTAATCAAAACTTCACAGGTGTCCTTGCTGTTCTAGGACAAACTTGTCAAGTTTGGTGCAAATTGGACATTATATCAAGTATCATATAAGTATATACTGTAGAGACTTCCTTTTGGTTGCCCCAAAACAATAGCTTAAATGTCACACCTAGGTGAGAGCCAATGGGGTACAGGCAGCCCCCACCCCTCTCTACTCTTAGGCTCAGTGTTATCATCCCTCCCTCAGTGTCTCCCAGCTGGCCATCATGAGAGCACTCTTCTTAGCCAAGCTCATTCAACCTACAAGTACCTTGTATATCGCTGCTGTCGGGACAAAACCTCATAACTCCATTTTTTGAATTTTTTTTATTATTATATAAATCAACTCTGTAGATCATCCTCCATATGTGTGTGTGGGTTTTATAAAGTTTAAACAATGGGAAAGCATTAAACCGATCATCTGTCTAAACCTCCTAACTCTATTCACCCTCAAATCTGTGTTAGTTTTTTTCATCTGCTGAAAAGTTGGGTTTTTGGAGTTATGAGGTTTTGTCCCGACAGCAGCGATATGTGTTTTCAATATTAAACCTATATTGATCATGAAGATCTGTCTACGACATAATCGATGAGACCGGTTCCACCACAATACGTATGATAAGTAACACATCACTTCCTGTTTACCTTGGGTTCCAGAATTCTATTGAACCTGGGGAGTCATAAGGTTTGGCTCAGCTGTATAAATCACATGTTTGAATATGTCGGTCCCAAGATGCAACACAATAAATTCAGTAAGAAGTGAACAGTATGTAATGTAATTTTGTACCACTAACAGGTCAGGAAACATGCTAACTTGAAAATGTTAAGTTTGCCGTCATGGTAGCACTAGAGGAAAGGTCATGGGGTTACCTAAATCAATGGGGTTCTTCATCTAGGGATCATGCATGTGTAGAGCAGATTTGGAAAGATTTGAATAAAAGCCGTTTGAGTAACAATTTCCAATAAAATCATTTAGCCGACGCTTTTATCCAAAACGACATACAGATTGTGAACAACGTGTCACCAGGAGGGGTACATCTCTGGCAGCTAAGTGTAGCAGCCTGAAAATATTGTCTATTATTCAGAACTGCTGACTTGTGTTTTATATCCCCTTTGTACACAAAGACATCATTGATATTCCAACGAGCAATGATATGAGTTTCTCTTCCTTCTATCGGCTGGAGTATGGACCATACACAGTATCGCTGGACCATATTCAACATCCTTCCCTGTGTGACTAGCAGGCGGGACCAGCAGGGGGCGGTGTCTGGCAGAGAGTGTCGGAGAGAGATGGGACGTGATATATGGAGGCGGAAGACGGAAGGAGATCCTCTTCGGCAGTGAACTTGAACACGAACAGTCGCAACGGACGGGGGCTTGGGAGAGCCCTGTTGCAGAAGTTATGTTGGAGGGCCCCGTGGGATAGCGACGGGTGATAGGAAGTACTTGCTAGTGGACGCGATATCCTAGAAGTACCAGCGATAGTGTGTGAGCAAACAGTGCAGAACCAAGCACTAACAATCGGGTTATAGTAGTTACTGTGTGCGGTATAAGTAACGTGCGGCTAACAACATATCAAAGTCCTTAACAATCGGGTTATAGTCGTTACTGTGTGCGGTATAGAGTGCGAGCCCCGAGACGCGCGTGGGCCTACAACCGGTCTGCTCCGGCTGCCTTCAATCAGTCTGCTCCGGCTGCCGGCAATCAGTCTGTCCCGGTTACCTGCGACCAGATCTGCACCCGGCTGCCTGCAGCCTACGGGAGTTCGTCCCGTCCAGCAGGGGTCGTCATCACTCAGCACACGCTCTCAGCTGGCGCTGCCTCTCTGCCCCAGCTCCGCCTGCTAGCATCCTCACCGAGAGCGTTCAACGCCATCTTGCTTTCCGGACAACAGTGGCGCGGCGAGGCGGCCATTTCGGATGAGTACAAATGGGCATTGATGCTCCCGAGCTATTATACAGTATACAGTGTGGTGCAGCCTGCGGGCGAAATTAACGTTGCTACTACCGTTCCATAGGGGTACCCCAAACAATACATGCCGGCATTAAGATAGGACTTTTACTGGTATTTTGTGGGCCCACCCTTTTGCTTTCTGTTTATTTCCTTTGAGTGTGATACCGTGTTGGTGTAATAATATTTTCCCATTCAGTGAACCCTTCTATTCCTTCCCTATGTCCTCCCTTCTTTCCCCATATTACGGAGTACTAGAGCAGTATATGTAAACCCTTAGGGAAGGTATTGATACTGTGTCTAGCCCAGACGTGGGCAGCACTTAGTCTGGGTACAGCGAGAGCACTTGGTGCCTAGGGCGTAATTACATAATTACCAGACTGTAACTATCGTGTAACGATGACCATGGTGCAATAATTACCAGACTGTAACTATTGTGTAATGATAACCATGGTGCAATAATCACCAGACCGTAACTATTGTGTAACGAGAACAATGGTGCAATAATAATCAGACTGAATGGGAGCACGGTGTGTGTGTCTTTTACTGAGCCTAATCTTAACCCTTTTGATGCGGGTAACATATATACTATTAACCCCTTCCTATTTAACCTTCCCTTTCCTACCGTAAGGTTTCTGGTGTTAATGAGGGAGGGTACTGCTTGCGGGGGGAACCAAGTTATTTATTTACAATCCAGTCACTAGGTGTGGGAGGGTGCTAAGGGGACAATTGGGGAGAGTGAGGGCGTGTTGGGGAGTACTGCTGACTGCCCTGGAATGGAGAGGAAGACCAGAGTACCGGACTAGGTTTGTAAATCCTGGGCCCCATCCACTCCCACTGCCAGCCTCCAGTTGACGCTCCTGACCCCAAAGACGGAGGTGCAGCTAGCCAGAGTTCTACTGTGTCTCGCTACCTAGTGACCGTGCACCACAGTTCCCACGAAGCAGGGATAATCCACCCTGCTACATAAGGGTCATTGGGCATTGTTTGTCAAATAATATTGATCTTGAGAGTTACACTCTGAGTGCATAGTAGTATAGACATATTAGCAAGATAGGTAGTAGTATAAGAGTAGTAGCATAGTGTTAGGTACATAATAGTAAAAATACAGTAAGAGGGTTAATTTTTTTTATATATATATTATTTCAGATATTGTTTGAAAAGGTGTGTTTTTAGTTGATGGCGTACATGCCCTGGAGTTGAGTTGAATATTGATTTTCCCAATATCCTTTATGGGATATGATTTTAAAAACTTCACATGACAATGAATAATATACCAATGAGTCATTCCACTTAGTTACTTAGCATAACTGGTTCATCTTTACTTCTGCACGCACTAATACAAGCACTCTTAAAGGGACACTTCACCCCAAAACAATGTTGATTCATTCTGCACATAATCTCACACATCCAGAAACAAAATGTTATGTCATAGGGGACATTGAATCCTTGTGTTGTGTTAATTTTATTACAGCACCATGAAATTATGTAGATGAAGACATAGCAATACCTTGTCTTATAGCAACAGTGGCTCAGGAGGTAGAGCGGTCGTTAGGTAACCCGGTTTGATTCCTGCTCCTCCCGGGTAGCGTGTTGAAGTGTCCTTGAGCAAGACACTTAACCCCTAATTGCTCCCAATGAGCAGGTTGGCACCTTGCATGGTTGCCTCTGCCGTCTGTGTGTGAATGTGTGAGTGAATGGATGAATGTGAGGAACAAAATTGTAAAGAGCTTTGGATAAAAGTGCTATATAAATGCACCATTTACCATTTATAAAGACTGCCACCTTATCATTTCATTGAGGTAACATCATTGTAACATTGTAACATCAACCCATCCATCTACACTCCACATGCATAAAAAACACTCACCTTAACACTCACTTTAGACACTTTAAACACTACACCATATGTTATCTATTTATTAAAGAGATTTGAACTACATCCATACCTCATTTTAGCATTTAGCATTTTTAAAGGTTTGCATTTTTGTATCTCATTGCCTGCATTTTTACTTCATTGTACTTAGGTTGTTCTTTAGTTGTATATTGTATATTTGTATAGTGTTGGGACTTTATTCCTCTTTTACTTACTTTTTATTTTACTGTATGAAGCACATTCTCAGGGGCTCATACAGAACCAAGCATTTCACTGTAATGTACATGTACTTTATACGTGACAAATAAAAGCAAACTTGAACTTGAGGTGAAATTAACACAACACAAGGATTCAATGTCCCTGATGACATCACTGGAGGCCAATTATTCAAACTCAATTACCCTCAATAACTGTCAAATTAAATGAATGTGTGCAAAACGGTTTCGAGTATTTGGATGTGAGATTATGTGCAAATAATTATGTGATAAAAGTGATAAAAACGTTTATATTTCTATATTTCTACATTTTCTGAAACTCAAATATTCACACAGAAAGAGAAAAAGAGGGTAATATGAAACAGAGCACAACTGAGGTTATGTTACATAAATAATATAAAGATTGTACATTTATTCCATTGCAAATTACATACCAAATTGTATACAATACTAATCACCGTACAGAATGTCAACGCAAGACACTATTGCATGCTTAAAGGAACATGCCAACATTATGGGAAATGAGCTTATACCGTCTTCTCCAGAGTCAGACAAGAAGATAGATACAGTTTCCTCTCTGTGTGTTCAATAGAAAGCAAGGTAGCCTAGCTTAGCACAAATGAATGGAAGCGGATACGGACCACTGGTGACTATCTTCTAGTCTGACTCTGGAGAAGTACATTTCCCATAATGTTGATGTGTCCCTTTTAAGAAAGAGCTGCCAAAGTTCACTTCAACAAAGTTCATTATTCACTCTCTCATCACCCTCACAAGGCATATTTACATGATGAAATCATTCGCCTTGGAAGTTATTAAACACTCCATGGTCATCACTCATCGCCGTTAAGAAGTAATTTTTGCGGAAGGTCCTCGAGACACCCCTGGGTCCGCTCCGTGGCACGGCCTGCCTTGCTACCCCACTGGTGGAGAACCATACCATTAATCCCAATCCGGATGTGTCCCGCATCATGTCTGGCAGGCCGGTGTTATTCCTCGGCCAGGTGAACACTGAAGCCTCCGCAGCACCTGCTGGCGCTCGTGAAGAAGGGACGCACGATAGTGTCCATAACGATGGTCCACAGGCTCAGCAGCCAGCGGGTGCCAATGAGGAGGCACTGGATACACGGACTGACCATCCTGTTGGGAGGAAGAGAGGCAGACAGTCACTCTCGACAGCACAGGCTGGACCACATGCACTGAATGTATACAAAGCATGCACACACTCACCTTAACACTCACTTTAGACACTTTAAACACTTTAACACTACATCAAATTGTACCTATTTATTAAAGAGATTTGCACTACATCCATAGCTCATTTTAGCATTTTGCATTTTATTAAAAGTTTGCATTTTTGTACCTCATTGTCTGCATTTGTGTACCTCATTGCCTGCATTTTACTTCATTGTACTTAGGTTGTACTTTGGTTTATATATTTTATATTGAATAATATTTGTATAGTGTTGGGACTTTTTCCTCTTTTACTTACGTTTTTACTGTATGAAGCACATTCTCAGGGACTCATACAGAACCAAGCATTTCACTGTAATGTACATGTACTTTATACGTGACAAATAAAAGCAAACTTGAAGCATTAGGATCAATCAGATCCAGGTCAGAGCTACGGTGTGACTCCATATTGATGTCACCAATCTAATCCAGGGGGGTTTCATTGGAGGGGAGAAGACAGGTCAAAGAGGCACTTCTAAGCATTAAGACCGTTGAAACATGCATTAGCCTATGTAAAAGGGGTTGCAACTCAATATAAGGAAGGCGTTCCTAATGTTTTGTATGCAGGGTGAACATGGGTAGAGGAAAGATGGTAAACACACCAGATGTGGAAGCAGCTGAAAATGGCAAACAGGATCCCAGATATGATGGACATGGGGACGGCCAGCAGCACTGTGACTATCCTATAGATCCATATCCTGGACACCTCAAACAGAGCGTTGCTCCAGATCCACACTCTGTCCCCGCTCCGCACCTCCACCGGCTCAGCAATCACATCTTCAAAAGTCACCTGGAGGATCCAGACACAGAGAACATTGTTGCTTCATGCTGAGCCACAAGGTCACATCGATGGCATCTTTACTGTTTTACACACCCTTGTTTAGGGGTGGCAGGACAGCCTAGACAGAGGTACCTGGAGGTAGAGAGGCCGACCAGTGATGGAGAGGTTGCTGGTTCAATCCCTGGTACTGACAGGAGGGAGGGTGTATTCCAGTTGTGTGCTAGAAACTGAAAAGTGGCTGGTATAACATCTACCGGTACCCACCATCTCTGCTAGTGTGAGCAAGGCACTGAACCTGCCCTCTGACCTCTCTGAAGACATCTCTATAATATTATGTGGGGGAATGTGGAAAGTGTTAATTGGGGGGGGGGGGGGTATGTGGAAAGACACATTTAAATGGCCACATAATGATTTGTAGTGAATCGCATGGCCACTGGAGGGCAGTGCAACCAAGATAATGCGTTTCTGAAGTCACAGCCTTGATTTTGTCTGTTATGATCATGGACTTTCATTAAAGTTTATCAAGTCTCCGATTTAATGAATGGATTAGATAAAGATGCCTAACAATGGTCCAAAGCACAAAGTATTACTCATAGAAACTGTAGTCTGTGTGAAACTATACGGTACCTACTCCATAAAAAAAACAGTTACCTTGAGGTGGTCATTAATCCCACGGGGGTCTCTGACGTTGAGCAGAGGCTTGGTGTCGCTGATTTCCACTAAAGTCGACGTGTGAATGTCTTCCTCTTCCTGAAACCCAGGGGGAGGCTTCCAGAGCGACAGTGGCGACTCCCGGTCATAGGAGGAGTCGTCGTCCGGGTCATCGGAATCCAACAGATCAATCTCTATCTCCTCGGAATCTTCCCCTTTCATCATGGTTCCTATTCAATCCAAATCCAAAACCCAGAGCCTATTTGCCTGCCTCTCTCTCTCTCTCTCTCTCTCTCTCTCTCTCTCTCTCTCTCTCTCTCTCTCTCTCTCTCTCTCTCTCTCTCTCTCACACACGTCACACACACACACGCACGCACGCACACACACACACACACACACACACACACGCACACACACCCACACACAAATTTACACCCCTAACTATGCTAAGATCAGGGCCAGTCAGAAGAACCCTTCAGCTGGTAGGACGGAGAGGAGGGTTATATTGGGAACGTTACTGTGTGCTGGCTGGTATTTCCAGCTGGTGGGATCACTTCACTACGGCGAGGGAGAGGCACCTCCATACCCAGGATATAAATATCAGAGGGACTTTATCTGTGTGTGTTGCATTTCACTCACGCAGGGGCGTAATTATGGGGGGGGGGGGGGGGGGACACGGGGGACATGTCCCCTGCATGGTTTCAGAAGGCAGTTATTGTCCCCCACACTTTTTTACCGTCCAAAACAATGTTACACGATAATAAACTGTGACTTACCTCAGTCGGTAAGTCAGACACACATCTGCCCTTTAGATCCACTAGAGACTGAATGTGAACCATGTGTAGAAGGGTGGATTATCCCTGCTTATGGGAGTAGTAGTACACAGCCACCTGGTAGCAGGATACTATAGAATTGGATCTATATGTACCCCTGTCTTTGGCCCGGAACGTCGTTCTGGAGGGCTTGCAGCAGGAGTGGATGGGGCCCAGGATTTACTAACCTGGGGAATGGTACTCTGGTCTCCCTCGCCTTCCAAGGCGGTCAGCAGTAGCTCCCCACACACTCTCACTTCCCCCAGTACCTCCGACAGCCCTCCCACACCCGGTGACTGTCAGTTCAATAGTATTATTGGGCTTCCCTTTAACGGTTCCCGGTCGCGGCTCACGGCGACGTGATGAAGTGACGTCAGCAGTTTGTGCCTCTCTGTATCGAAAACTTAGTCCATTTCCGGGTTTTTTCCGGCGTGGCATTATGACGTGTCCTTGAAACTACACGCTACTTTTTATTTTGTCTTGATAAACCAATAAATGAATGAACCAGGATCATTTCAATTCGATGCTAAATAAACTTTTACGCACGCGTAAAATGTGCCAGATATAATTTTACATGCGTTACATTTTTATCAATATCTTGGTCATTTTTTTAGCTAGAATGAAACGGAAACGTTTGGGAGGAAGTGACGAAGGAGGCGGAAGTTTACTGCCAGAAAGGAACAGTAGAAGAAGTCTCCATGTGCGCAAAAAGTTTGTCTAAAAGATCATTTCTGTGGGACAACACCGTTTTTTCAGTAGTTGTAGTTTATAGTTAGTAGTTCGACTTGTATAGCAGTAGTAGTAGTTGTAGTAGTAGCAGTAATAGTAGTAGTAGTAGTAGTAGTAGTAGTAGTAGTAGTAGTAGTAGTAGTAGTAGTAGTAGTAGCAGTAGTAGTAGTTGTAGTAGTAGTAGTACGACGTTGATGATCCATCGTTTGTTGGTGATGGTGACGAAAGGTCCACTGATCATGACGACAATGAAAGGTAAAGACACTTATTTTGGACTTTGATTGCTTTTGTTTTTGTCAAACTTGTTGGGAAAGGCAAAGAAAGGCTTTCACATGATAAGTGCACATGATGAATGCACAAGTACATGATGAATGCACATGATAAGTGTACATGATGAATGTACATGATGAATGTACATTACAAGTGTACATGATGAATGTAAATGACAAGTGTACTTTATAAATGTACATGATAAGTGTACATGGTGAATGTACATGATAAGTGTACATGGTAAGTGTGCATCAAGAGATTCCTTGTTGAATGTTGAAAATAATGTGCTTTTTATTGTTTTCTACAGTGAGGAGGAGGAAGGAGCAGAAGCTCTGCCTTCAACCAGTTCTGTGAGACATGGAAGGAGGGTAGACTTTGTACGCAATATATACAGAATGGAATATTGAGTGTATATACAGTGTGTGTGTGTGTGTTGTATGAGCAGTGTCTTATATGTACAATGTGTGTGCCATTTATGTGCAGACATGATGAGCAGCCTGCTCCAGTCTGACGCAGGACAACCCAGGCCAGGCCAAGACGTCCAGCCCAGGCAGGAGATCAGGCAGGAGATCAGGCAGGAGATCAGACGCCCTGGAAGACCAACAGTGATCCTGATCCAGCCCCTCAGCCCCTCCGGTTCATGCCGTGCAGACCCCCAGGACCGCAGCTAGACCCCCATGCCACGTATACACAGGTAACACCTGTCAAAAGGCGTTACAGTTTGACAGGTGCAATTTTTTTTTGGATACGCCTCAGGCATCCTGCACTCTATATGACTGCACTCTAGTCATATGTGTACTGTATATAATTATGTATAGAATATCCCACAATTTAATTATTTAGTAATTTTTTACTTTTTTACTGTAAAACATTTTTTTAACTTTTTTTTGTAAAAAAAATTACCTTTACTGACTTTTTGTTAAAAAAAAAGCATGCTGGTGATCATTTCCAGTTGAGAATCAAAATCTCGTCTGTGTTTATTACCTGTGTATGGAGAAAATAATGCTTTGTAAATTGAATTCTGATCTGTTCTCTTTTGTTTATGTAAATATGCTACCTGAGGGTGCATTTCCACTGTTTTATATCCTTGATTTGATATGTTTGCATTGGTTCATACTAAAAATAACACATTTTCTCAATCTGATTTTGTGTTTTGTGTTGTACATTATGCAGTATACAGTATATACAGTATTATACAATATGAAAACTAACTGTCAGGTCATATATGTGAGGCTGTGCTGAAAAAAAATATACCAAACATACCATGGTAAAACATTTTAAAATGGGAATTATACAATTTAAATCAAAATTAGCCAAAACATATGAAATATCCCAAGACCCAGAAGGGTTTTAAGCAGTACCCTTCCTTGACCACCTGTATAGACCCTTCAAATGCTATGCTGTGAATGGGATGTAAGGGTTAAATAATTATGCAGTCACAGTATTTACCCAGGGGTTAGGTTAGCAAATGGAAGAAACAGACACACACAGTGCTCACAATTATATCTACTTTGTATTGAAGCCTGGGCAGGTTATCAGTTACAGGTTGTACTTCAGATTTATTCAGATAGCACGTATTCATAAATGGCACCGGGTGCTCTCACTGATAATGTAGGGGAACACTATTCCCACCATAGGCACCGCGTGCTCAATACATTAATAACACCCCGCTTGTACTAGGGGAGACCCAGGCATAAAGTAGGGAAATCATTGGGAATTCAAACAACAATAATAATACAAAAATACAAAAGAAACCAAGTAAATGTGGGCCCACGTTACCAAAATAAAACCTACACTAAAGCCGGCTTATATTGTTTGGGGTACCCCTTAGACACTGGTTGTTAGCGTTCACTTGAATGGACGTTGATGTGGATACACGAGGTACCGTTCGTACTTAGCCAAGATGGCGGACCCACTCTTATCACCTCTCGTCCAGGTGACAAGATGGCGTCGGGCGATCCCGCGAGCACAGCCAGCGGGCTGGGGCGAACAGCATGGGCAGTGGTGAACTGGAGGAGCGTGCTGTGATGGCGACCTCTACTGGTGGGAAGAGGCGTCCTCTGCGACGTCGGGGAGACGTTCACTGCTGGCTGTTGGTTGCTGCTTTCGCGCGAGCTAATACTGTTGGCTACCCTAAACACAGCTAAACTTCGGGTCTGGATGCACCCTCCTGCTATATCGGTTGTACTACTAACGCAACGTGGCTGACTGTACCACCGGTCTTCAGCGCCGCGTGCCCGGTAGTCTACTGGAGTCAGATGGAGCCGTTAGCAGCATGCTAATACACCGCACACTTACTATTATAACCCGTTAACTATAGACGTTAGTCCTTCATTCTGTATCGCTTACTCACACACTATCGCTGATACTTCTAGGATAACAACGTCAACTAGCAAGTACTTCTTATCACCCGTCGCTCTTCAACGGGGCTCTTCGACATAACTTCTGCAACGGGGCTCTTCCGGAGCACACGCCCGCTGCGACTGTTCATGGTCGAGTTCACTGCCGAAGAGAGCTTCCTGGTGCTCTGGCTCCCAGGTAATCCTCTCTTCCTCGTTGCTTCCCTCTCTCCTCCTGCCACCACCGCCACGCTGCCCCCTGCTGGCAACCGCCACTGATCCCACTCTAGGACCACTTCAGCACGGGAGAAAGCTGCTTCAATGTTAGTGTTAGTGATCCATAATGAAGCCGGAGAAGAGTAGCACCTCACCTCGTTATTAGACCGGGCAAGATATCAAAAGGAACACTGTCTATCACACTTTATACACACACAGGGAAAGTAACAGTTAGTCAGCACTTCTGAATACTTAGTAGAATATTCAGGATGCTACACATGAATGATGAAAAATAACTAGATGGATATCACGGCACATCATAGATAATCATGACGAGTATAGATTCGTTTTTATATAGAGCTAGAAGCTATAGATCCCGCGATATTGCCTTAAATAATTGATTGATTGAAAACTTTTTTTTCTTTTTTCTTTTTTTTTTATCTTTCTTCCCCTCCTTTTTCCCGATTTTTCTCCCATCCCACCCTTCCTGGTTGTTGCGTACTTTCCCCTACTGTTGGTCCGGGAGACCGGAGACTGTCACATGCTTTCCTCCGACGCATGTGCAGCCTGGGGCAGGCCAACCTGGCCTCGCAGGTTCTCACCGGGGAGAGTGTAGCGTGTGGGAGGCCACACTATCTCTCCTTAGTTCCAACCCTTGCTGAGCAGGCGCCCCGACCGAACTGTAGGGGTCGCTGTCCACAACGCCCAGGACCCACCCTTCAGCTTTTCCCACCCCCTGATACAGCCAATTGTATCAGTGTGAGAGGCCAGCCAAGCTGATAGCAACGCCGGGAGCTGGATTCGAACAGGCGAATCCAGTGTCTCCCGGTGTTGGTGACGAACGTAATCTCCGTGCGCCACCTGCCCCCCCTGAAAACTTTAACAGATTGGAGAATGGGTACAATACAGTACAGCTCAATACAAACAACTGCTAAGAGGATGAAGACCAGAAAAATACTTTCGTCTTGTTTACATAAGGGTCCTCCATTTTCAATTCAACAAGACATTTAGAGACATACAAATATACGGTACTATGTAACATCATACTGCCTGGTTTGGAAACTGCACTGCCCAGGACAGGAAGGCCCTACAGAGAGTGGTGCGCTCAGCAGAGCGTACTACGGGTATTGCACTACCACCCCTGCAGGATTTATACAATAGGAGGTGCAAATCCAGAGCCTGCAGAATAATGAAGGACCCTCACCACCCCAACAATAGCATGTTCAAGCTGCTGCGGTCAGGCAAGCGCCTCCGCATACACGCAGCAAGAACAGAGAGACTCTGGCTCAGCTTCTTCCCCCAGGCCATCAGAACATTGAACACTGATCTCTCCACACACAAGCTGCATTCTCTAACACACAAACACACCACAGGTCACTTTAATCACATGAGAAGAGGTCACTTAAGAGGGGGGAAAAAGGTCACTTTAAAGGGAAAAAAACAAAACATAACTGGATGTTTTTGTATAGTATAGTTAGGATAGCATAGTGGCATAGGGTAGAATTGTATAGAAGTGTACATAGGACTCATTGCCATTTGTATTTTATCTTAGTATTTGTATCATGTCTATTTTATTTCTATTCTATTTTATTCTATTATTATTATTTGTATTTTGTGCACAATCGAAGTGGGCATGGCCACCTTCGTTTCACTATATGTCTTGTGTATGTATGTGATGAATAAACCTCTTTAATCTTGAATCTCATACAAAAATAGAAATCAGAAAGGGAAGAAGATGTACATTAGAAGAAAATGTACATTAGAAGACCCCTTGTTATGCCGGCTTTGCTTTTTTACATACCGGAATCGGAGATGCGGATGAATGGAAGCACAAATGAATGGACCAGCTAGCGCTAGCCTATAGCTGTTGGCGAAAAGCACCTCTCCCCGAGTTTTAAGCTAGGCTATTGGTCTATCCGCTTCCATTCATTTGTGCTAAATTAGGCTGGCTTGCAGCCGGATAGCTTTCTACTGAACGCACAGAGAGGAAATTGGTATCAACCTTCTTTTCTGACTCTGGAGAAGACGGTGAGCACATTTCCCATAATGTTGATGTGTTCCTGCACAAGTGTGCTTCTTATTACAATATTCAAGAGCCACAAGAAAACCAGCAATGACTGTAAACCAGTCAAAAAAAGAAATGTCCCATAGAATCAAACCCAAAAGAGGACTGCTTAAGCTGCTCCCTCTGTTGTTTCCTCTCTTCCTGTGTGGCCTCCACTTCTCTTTTCACAGCTTCATAGTCATCACAGAGCTGGTTGTACAGTCATTGGTATCTTCTTGTCTGACTCTGGAGAAGATGGTAAGCGTATTTCCCATAATGTTGGCGTGTTCCTTTAACATTGAAATACTATTATGGATTCACAACAGACCAGGCGAGTCCGTAGGTTTTTTGGCTCTGTACACCAGCACATTGGATTTGAAATGGAACAATTGAGGGTTACGTTAAAGGTCGGACTCTCAGCTTTAATTTGAAGGTCTTTAACCGTGTAGAAATTGTAGCCCTTTTTTATATTTATACATCAGACATTTTAGGGGACCAAATGTAATTGTATACATTAACAAACTTTAAGTCATCATATTTAATATTTGGCTACAAATCCTTTGCAATCAATAACTGCCTGAAATCTGCTAACAGGAAAAGTTTACTTCTGAGTGTCCTGTTGTTCAGTCCCTGAGGGTTCGAAGATAATATCATCACCCTCCCGTCACCAGGGGCGGAGCTTCCTACAGGCGACATAGGCGGTTGCCTTGAGTGCCACCCGGAGGGGATCGCCAAAAACTGCTCAGCAGTTTTTTTTTGGAACACAGCTTTTTTACTTCAAAATATTGGTTGTAGATATAGATATAGGGGCTATATGTATCTACAACCAATATTTTGACGTAAAACAAATCTAATTAGATTTGGGGGGGGGGGGTGCAGTGGTGAAACTTGCCTATAGGGCGCCAAATGTGCTAGGTCCGGCCTTGCCAGTCACCATAGGTGAAAGTACAGAAAGGTGTAACGTCAGTGAACTGATCTTTTACATTACATTTACATTTAGTCATTTAGCTGATGCTTTTATCCAAAGCCACTTTCAAGTTGTGTACAACAAGTCAGCAGGAAGGGTACAAAGGTACTTTTCCTGACTGTTTTCTCCATTGACTTCCATAGGACATGTAAAACCCCAGCCCCACTCACCCCCATCACCCTGTGTGGCTCTTCATTGGACACACTGTGGAGTCCTTCCGCTTCATGGGAACTATTGTCTCCCATGACCTCAAGTGGGAGCGCTCCCTCATCAAGAAAGCACAGCAGAGGGGCGGCTACGTGGCGTAGTGGGAAAGGCGCTCGCCACGAAATGCTGGAGACGCTGGGCTCGTCAGTTCGAGCCCAGCGCTCTACATTTGCTTTCAGTTTAGCTGGTCGTCCGTACTAATACACATTGGCCGTATTAGGGGGTGGGAAACTGATGGGTGGGGATCGGGCGTTGTGGACAGCGACTCCTACAGGTCGGTTGGTGCGCCTGCGCAGTAGAATCAGGAAGTGTCGGGGGCAGCGTGAGCCTCCCACGCGTTACTCCTCGCCACTAAGAGATCGAGCTGCGCAGGTGAAAAGATGCGACTGCTGTTACCTCAAGTACCGGAGGGGACTTGTGCTATGTATGACTTAGTCCACATTGCAGCCGGCTTGTGGGAGGCAAGAAACAGCGTCCGTGACAGGGGAGGGTTGAATTGGATGATACGAAATTGGGATGGGAGAAAATATATAGAAAATGGGAGAAAAAGTGGAGAAAAAAAAAAAAAAAAAAAGCACAGCAGAGGATGTTCAGATTCAGATTCAGATTCAGATTCCTTTAATAAGCCATATGTGTAAACACATTGGTATTTTTTTCGGCAATTACAGCGTATGTATTTTTCCATAAATCTTTTTTTTTTGCATAACAACAGCAACAACAGACACAGGACAAAGACAGTGCTAGTGAAGGATTAATAATTTTAATAAATAAAGTGTAAAGTAAAGTGCAGAGTTCCAGGTCAGTCCCAGTGCAGTATTTTTGCCAGTGTCACTGTTATTGTGCCAGTGTCCTGCGGAAGCTGAAGAAAAACAACCTACCGAAGATCATGATGGTGCACTTCTACACAGCCATCATCGAGTCCATCCTCACCTCCTCCATCACAGTATGGCACGCTGCAGCCACGGCCAAGGACAAAGGCAGGCTGCAGCGTGTCATCCACTCTGCTGAGAAGGTGATCGGCTGCAATCTGCCATCTCTCCAGGACCTGTACGCCTCCAGGACCCTGAAGCGTGCAGGTAATATTGTGGCCGACCCCTACCACCCCGTCACAATCTGTTTGAGACACTCCCCTCTGGCAGGAGGCTGCGGTCCATCAGGGCCAAAACAACAGCTTCTACCCCTCTGCAGTGAGCCTCATCAACAAGGCTTGTTTTGTACACTATTCATACTTCACTGTTCATTCTTTTTGCACATTACTGCTCAACTGCACAACTATTTTTATTCTAATTAGTGTATATATACTCGACCACATCGTGCACAATTGTACAGCCCTGACCTATTTTATTTTATAATTATATTCTATTCTATTGTACTTCTATTTTAATTTAGTTTATATTCTATGTAATCTTATTCTACCTTTTATTTTATTCTACCGTAATTGTCTGTCTATTAATGTTGCACCAAATTACCAAATCAAATTCCTTGTATGTGTAAACTACTTGGCAATAAAATACCCTTTCTGATTCTGATACAGTATAGATAGACAGTGGGATACAATCATATCTAACAATACATTAAAAGATTAAAAGATTAAAGATTAAGATTAAACTGGACTTTTGAAGAAGTCTTTATTCATTGCACACATTGCAACGTAGTCATGCAGCGACACACACATGCAATGGGCGACACACATAGGAACACATAATCTGATTAAATGTTGTCTCTGCGCTTGACCCATCCTGTCGCCCTTCCCCCCCAAGGGCAGCCGGGAGCAGACATGGGTTGCGGCGTGGGGCTGCACCCGGGGCCCAATCCAAGTGCTCCTGTCCATCTTTGTCAGGGACGCAACAGCGTTAGCAAACTGTTCTGCGTGTTTTTCTATTAAGTTTATCTCTTTTTCCACACTCTACACAGAAAGTCCCAGGAGATACCTCACCTGGGTACCCGGCAACCCAGGACCTTCTTGCTGTGAGGCGACAGTGTTAACCACTCAACTACGTGCCGCCTTCTCAGGTGGAGGTGCCTAGGACAGAACATGTTGAGGTGGGGGTCCGTGGCTTGTTACATATCAATCTGGGGCTTCTTGACAGGAAAAACCTTGAGTGCCACTGGTATACAGTAGTTTATATTACCAATGTTGTCCCAGTGAAGGAGAAGGAAGCAACACAGGAGGGTCCAGTGTAGAGAAACTGGTTAGTGATTACAAACAACATCAACATTAACAACAGCAACAAATACAAACTAATTTACCTGTTCTCTTGTTAATCCTTGTATCCACAGTCAGTGAACTAGAGCAGAGCTGGGCAATGATTCAGCATAGTTTATCATCTTTCAATGGGATCATCTAATAATTAAATGATTTGTGATATTGTGAAGACGTTACATAATTATTGAGGTTGTCAAAGTTAACGCGTTATAAAAAATTATTTTAACGCCACAATTATCTTAACGCAAGATTAGCGTTTCTTTTACATTTCTTAATTTTTTTTTTACTAGACTTCACTCAGGTGTATTATTGATACTCTCATTGATACTATGTTTGTTTCTGACTAAAAGTGTGTGTGTGTGTGTGTGTGTGTGTGTGTGTGTGTGTGTGTGTGTGTGTGTGCGTGCGTGCGTGCGTGCGTGCGTGTGTGTGTGTGTGTGTGTGTGTGTGTGTGTGTGTGTGTGTGCGTGCGTGCGCGCGCGCGCGTGCGTGTGTGTGTGTGTGTGTGTGTGTGTGTGTGTGTGTGTGCGTGCGCGCGCGCGTGCGTGTGTGTGTGTGCGTGCGCGCGCGCGTGCGTGTGTGTGTGTGTGTGTGTGTGTGTGTGTGTGTGTGTGTGTGTGTGTGTGTGTGTGTGAGAGAGAGAGGGGGGGCGGGGGGTGTGAGTCCTCAGCCCTTGTGTGGGTGAATGTAACAAGTTCCTAACTTTTTCTTTCCTCTATTATTTCATGCACACTTTATTCATTGTTTTCCATTATTATTTTCTTTTAAGTTATTTTGTGTACTTAAACACTCTGTTTTGAATTTAATGCAAATTTGCAATGCATGAGGGTCATCCTTTTGTGTTAAATGGCTGCTTCAACAAGAAAATGGGGATGAATAGTTCAAGTGTAAAGTTCAACACACTACTGTGTTAGTAATCATTACTATGTAATGTTACAGTTAGTAAATTGGTATTTTTTACAATGCAGTTTGCACATCTTAGTTACTTGAAGATTCTGGACAGTATTTCTCATTAATAAACATGCATTATTTGCATAAAGCAAGCATTTGTCGACTCTCATGTTGCTAAGAGTATTATAACTTGAAAAATATCCATTTAAGGTAGATTTAGAACAGATACAAAATATGCGATTAATTTGCGATTAATCACAATTAACTATTTTAAGAGATTGACAGCCTTAACACATTCAGCGGCAGATGTCACTGTGGGCCATATGGCCGTGTGTGCAAGCGCTGTAATGTATGGGGCTAAATGCCGGTGTTGGCAGTGCTAAAACTATATTAAATATTATAGCTATGGATCTAATAATATAGCCGATTGTCATTGAGTTTCTTCCGGTCAATATGCAAGAAACAGATAATTTTTTCATCCATATATTCCTGTTTTATACTGTGGTGAATATGAGTATAGTTTTAGAGTAATTCTGTGTAATCCCAGGAAACGCAGCTAAACAGCGTTTAGTGCATGTCACTAGAAACCGTGCCATTCCTCGCTTGGATCAACAATCAATCTGAAATCAACTATATATTATCAGTATTATGTTTCATCATGCATGCATGAAAGGGTGGGGGGGGGGGGTCTATGCTTCGATCGTCACCAACGGCGTACATTGTGGAGTAACGTTACAATAATACTTTCGGATCACAATGAAGGCATGCTCGGATCAACGCAAGATTGATACCATATAGCACTTACCTTGACTAGGATGTACTGCAAAAAGAATATTCCAATTATCTGATCGCCATTCCAAGTATTGATGTCGATCGTGTTGCCAAGGTAATCCACCAAAGTACATGAATCTGCAGTGCTTGATTCTCCCGAATCCATGTGTTCTAGACGTTACTATTGCCCGACTAGGAAAACCTGAACCAGACTTTTTAGATCGACGTACAGGCTGAGCCAGAGAGATTCCAAGGATGTGCAATACCGGCCGCAAGGCGTTAGGTGGCGGTATTGGATGTTTGCGATCTCAGACCCATTCCCAATGATAATATCAGGCTCCCTCCATGGACTATGAATGGAAATAGCGAATAAAATAAATAACGACCAAAACCCGACTTTTCTCGGGTTTGGCGCTTGTGGGATATTTGTGGATATCCTGATGAAGAATGTTCTCAGTCAACCGAGGTTGGTTTGGGGAGAGGAATGTCTTATTCCACAGAGAGGGGGGGGGGTGTATTTACATGAGGACATATTATACCACAATACTCACTTTTCTTTCTTATAATGTGGGTGAGATTAATGTATAATATACCAGGATTGTTTGGAACAGGTAAAAGTGAAAATAGAAAACAATTAAAATAATGAAAATTTTGGCCGATGTGATGTTGGTTGGCATAACAGTTTAAAATAGAATTATTTACATCTATGATTCATGACATGATCGACTGGACTGCGGTCTGTGTTATTTTGATATCAGAGATGTGGGAATAGATATCACCCTTTTCTTTTATTAATTGCTCAAAATACCTATGTCAATGAGTGGTCCTCAACTCTGATATCAAACCACAATTAACATAAGCTATAGCTGTGCATATATCTTGGCATACCTTCAGTCGTTCATGTCGTGACTCAGGGGAGCTAATGTGATGGTTGTACATACAGGCATCGTAATAAACCAATTAAATACATGCACTGTCTCTGTGTGGTCAGAGTGCACAGGGTGAAAAAACAAAATTGTGTGCATAATTATTAGGAATAGGATTTACACATAAGGCTAATGTGTACAAAAACATTTTAACAACAGTTAACCTGGTGGTTAATAAAACTAACATGATTGATTATGGGAAACTGTTCAAAAATATATATATATATGCACATTTTATAATGATTCTTGATGAAATTACTTAGGATCCAGTTGTATTTAACCTGAGTTTGAGTGTCACTTTCATCTGTGATTGAAAGATTGATCTTTACTTAGAATCAGGCAATTTTGTAACCTAAGTAATTCAAATGTGATGTAATGTGATCATGTGACCACTGCTTCCTTCAGCAATACATTTTAGCTCATTATTACTAACCATTGTTAATGCTTTCTCATTGATTTCTTTTCATCACATCCCTAGTTCATCGTTTTGCAGATACATACAATTGTGTGAAAAGTTTCCTGCTTGTGAAGGTATTAATCTGAATGATGTTGCGTCATTGTTGACAAGGTGTTCTCTGTCGGTCGTGTGGCAGGGCCAAACAGTAACACATAAAAATTAAATAAATACATAACAATGTGGACACTGTGTGTTCAGAAGTCTCTTGGTTCACAGGTCTCTGATGATGTGTCTCTTGTTGACGATGCAGTCGGGAACATTCACTGGTCCATCATTCAGAGGGGGCCTACAGGAGGTCGCCGTCCACTCCCTGTGTACCTTGTCAAGGGTCACCGGTAACAGTCAACTATAGTGGCCTTGCAGACTCTTTTCCTGGAGCCTATGTTGTTCTCCACCACCATCACATGTCTGCCACTGTGCTCACGCTTGACCTTTATCAGGCCTTGAGGCATGGCGGTAGGGTGGTCTTGAACGTGCTGTGTGGTGGTTGGTCCCCCGCTCCCCGTCATCGCGGTACCAGAGGGGCGAGGGTTTGCTGGTGTAGTGGCCTGTCTGTAGGACGCTCTCTCTCACACGGATGACAATCTTGTCATGGGAATCCATCTTGATGGTCGGGGCTTTGGTTCCCATCTGCAGGTGATGGGTTTGGTCTGCCGTGGTCTGCAGTGCCGGGGTGGGGCTGCATGTCGTCCTTTCTGTCTCTGCTCCCCTTCCTTTGGGGACGTCTGTGTTGTGTGGGCTGGTGGTTCTCCCATGGTTGTTGTCGTCGTCTCTGGTTGTGTCCGCAGCTCCTTGGCGGCGTCCCTGGTGATTCTATGCTGTCGTTCGTGGTTCAGGTCATGTGTCGTCTCACTCGTCCTGTCCTCTCACCAATTTGTGATCTGAGGATGATAAAAACTGCCTTAGAAAACTCCTCACATAAATGATTCAACGCCTTTCTGCTACAGAGGAAAATCATTTAGGGTTAATTCATTTCATTGTGTAATACCATCGTGCATTTGATATCGTTTGGATCCGATCTTTGCATGGAATCAGAAACATTTATTTTTTATCTTTATAATCTGTGATGTCAAATTTAATTTGATCTTACCTCAGGATGCGTTGGGTGTATCTCAGGATACTTACCTCGCCACGCCTTCTCTGGCGTTATTCACGTCTCAGTGTGGCTCGTCATAATTTAGCATGGGGAAAAAACATAACATCTAGGCAGCCAGTTAATTTTGCATGACAAACAATCATTCATTTTCTCGTCTACTCTTAAGTAGTATTAATTTAATTACCTCTAATATACCTTGTGCATTTTGATAATCATTGTGTAAATGATTATCCTGCTTTCAACTGATACAAATAAATCTAACCCTAGCTAACCTTACTGTCATGCACTAATAAACTAACCTACACTGTAGCACTCAACACTTTGATGACCATTGTTACTCAGCTGATAGAGTTGTGCCCTTTTTTGATGTCCTGTCAATACAGACCCTGTGAGTCGCTTTTGGATAAAAGTGTCAGCTAAATGATCAATGTACTTGTATATCTTGTACATTTAGATAATTGTGTTTCAATTTTGGTGGTGATTATTTTGCAGTCATGGAAATGTATTAGTTGTTAAAAGAATAGTCTAAGGAATAGTCATGCATGTTATTGGTTATAAACAGAGAATAGAAGGAGGAGATTGTAAGTAAAGTTGTTTTCATCATTAATCTTTCATCTCGGGCACTTCTACTTTGTCTGGTTTTATTCAGATTTCATCTCTAATTCGTGTGCCTCTTGAAAAGAGATGATGAAAACGACTGGTTAGTTATTGTTAGTATGGGAATTAGGTAGATTTTCATGACTGCAACATCATCACCTGTGTTTATACTATCTTAACTAAATGGTTCTCTGTTGGTCCACCAAGTCTGTGGTCAGATGCAGGCATTTGCATTGCTTTGTCTCTCTTCTCCATCACCTGTGGGTTTCAAGTGCCCATCCTAAATAGTGTCTGCCATCGTCTCACAATTGATTTCCCTTTAGCTCCAAACTGCTTTGTTCTAATGTAGATTATCTCAGTCCCTTTCTGTCTCTTGATTGTCTGTTTGCTTCTTGTAAACACAATTTACATGTGGGTGTTTGGATGCAGATTTGTTTTAAATGGTCAATCGATTGTCTCTCAGCTCCACACCATCTTCGGTTGACATGCAAATTGTTGGAGTTTCAGTCTTTTGTGATACAATTTTGGGTGTAGGTCTCTGCATCTCGCCTCAGAGCCTGACTGAAAATAAAAACACATGTTAATTTTCCACTCCTAAGACCATTTGAGTGGGTTCTTTGTTGATTGTCTGTGAGCTTAACAAAACATCAGCTATTTCTCATCCATCCCATCCTAGGATGTAATGATAGTGTTATAATTTATCAATCATATCGCATATGTACACAAGCATCATATGAATGTGGAACCACACATTTTGAATCATGTTTAAAAATGTCTTACAATGGAAAGGGCTAGTTATCTTTCATTGGTTCTTTAGATAAACACATTAACTCAAGTGAATATAACCTAAACATCTTACTTTTAAACATAATCTATGTTGTTTGTGCCCAAGTTTTCAACATTAAAAGCGTATAAAGTCTAATCTAACGCTGTTTATGTGGACTACAATTCCTGTACTGCCATATACCGGAAACCGGGAGTGTTTGTTTAGCTCCACGTATTGGTCAGTATGACCGGTACGCCCACAGATGTATTATAATTCTGAAACAGACATTGTAATTAGCTTTATGTGACTTATAATGTGTACATTAAAGCAACATAAACACTCAAGTGATCTGAGATAGTTGTAATTTACTGTAACTGAGATGATAGTTGTGTATGTACAGTTACTCCCTTTTCTTGACTCCTTTTGTATCACAAACAGTACTGAATTATTGTGGTATAATATGTCCTCATGTAAATACACCCCCCCCCCCTCTCTGTGGAATAAGACATTCCTCTCCCCAAACCTGTACCCCCCCCCCCCCCAATTGACCTATCAAATGGGACCACACACCCCCCTTGTTGAACTATAAAGGGCTCCTCCCGACCACAATCGAGGTCTTCTTACATGGGTCATTTCAGCTGATCACCTGGGGGAAGCCCTCAGCCATTCTCTCTATGTACTTACTATCTGTTTGGTTAATAAACCTTTGTTATTATCCAAACCTCGGTTGACTGAGAACATTCTTCATCAGGATATCCACAAATATCCCTCAATTGGCGTCTACGAACTTGTGACGGACTTCTTGCGTCCTACCGGCGTGCTGTATTGTTTCAGCTATGCAGAGAAAAGTGAGTATAATAGATGGTCGACCAAAAATGTATGGCAAGGAATTAAAACCTTCCCGCTTTTCTCTGTGCCAGGTGAACATTACAGAATGTTGTCAAATATTGAGATCATGGCTGAGTAAGAATAATGTGCATTAATATATCTGATCTGTATTGAGAATTGTTACCAGGGCGCACGTGCACCTGGGTCCTTATCAGGCGGTTCTGAGAGGATGGGTTATATGTGCTATTCCCAAAAGTTTAGGCACAAAGGTTGAAGTGCTATTCCAGGTCGAGTCGGAGCCGACCAAAAGCTAAGGCACACAATACAGGTTGTCGGATTGCTAACCCAAGTCTAATTCAGACTGAAATATAGGCAACAAAAGCAAGAAACGTGGGCTTATTAGATGTGATATCCTTGAAAACGCTACTCTGTTAAAAAACGTTCTGTGATTCCTTTGCAAAGAGGCGGGAAGTTAGGACCGAGAAGCTGATGGAATCATAATTAGAAATTACCAGAGTAGCGTCATAATATTCATTGTTTCAACCTCAAACTAAGCCCACAATCTCTTCCATTCCTGAAAACGATATATTTGGATTAAATTAACCAATTGATCATACAGATAGCGGGAAGATGATCACGCGATGTCCTAGTAGTACATGATTACGCGATGTCCCGGGAGTACGTGAATGTACATTAAACGGGACATCAGTCGCGGAAAGTACATTAAACAGGACATTAGTCGCGAGTTGAAGAGACCGAGAGTATGATTAAACAGTATATTCACATCTAATATATCGCTGGTAAATTTCGAAGTCAGGTTCGGTCGTTATGACTTTAATAACGATGTATAGATATATCAAGGGATAAATGCCTTGTCGCAGCAGATGCTGGCCGACTAAACGAACAGCGATCCAAAACAGTCAGATATATACACACGTTAACTTATATGTATTAATGTTTGTTTGTCTGTTTAAAGTCTCGTTTGTATGCGCACAATATGCCGACTGATATCGCGCCGAGCATTGAGAGACTAGTACCATTATACAGAGAATAACATTGAGGTGCAACTCACGGGACAAACTAGGATAGTAATTTCCGGAATCAACAAAACCGGCCCACGGGAACGACCATTTGGGGAAGTATAGTTTTCCACATGTCTTATTCCACAGAGAGGGGGGGGGGGGGTGTATTTACATGAGGACATATTATACCACACGCTCAAGCGATGGCGAGTTAACCCGACTTATCTCGGGTCTGGCGTCCAATGTGTTAATAATGATATTACCTAGATGAATGATAACAAGCACATATCAACTCCAGGTTATCATACGAACAGGCCTGATATATTACAAGGTATATAGGCTATTTGAAAAGTACAGAATTTTCATTTTATATCACACTTGACATGATTAGTGCAGCTCAATGCAATGGACATCGATTGGATGTCATTTAGCATAGGCCTATGTGAGCAGGTTCAGGTTGTGATATAAATTAGCTACTGACATAGAACACATCCCTCATGATTGTGATATCCCAGTCCTAGATTAGAGAATGAAAACATGTCTCCAATCTTTATTTTTAAAATGTTATAACATTTAATTATGTTATGGACTTATACGGTTCTTTGTACTCAAGTACTCAATTATGGTAATAGATGCATACAAAGTCAAAATGAAACATAATTTATATTATAGAGGCCGCGTGTTACGGGGCGGCATGGTGGCGGAACCCAAATAGTGCCGACAGTGAGTGAGGAAGGAGTCAGGAGACAAACGGTCACAATGAAAAGCTTTTACTGCATGGTAGTCCAACAAGCACGACAAAAAAACACGGAACATAAAAAGAGGCTCGGCCAAGCCAGCGCGGGGGACAGGAACACAATGACTATAAACAAAATCCTAACCAGAAAAACGGAACACGAGAAAACAATGAGCAACAAAACAAGAACACTACCAAAGCTTAGTACTAACCAGAGTTTACCCGGAAACAAATCCGCGAGTGGCAAAATAAGAAAAACATGAACTGGAGTCGGCACGAGAACAGAGCATAAAGCTCACAGGCCACGGAGGCTCCGACGAGCTGGGCTAACACAAACGGAAGAACTGGAACAGCAGTCACGGCACGAATAGTACAGGTTACAAAACACAGGATACGAGAGTACAGGAATGCAACAGAGAATAATGGCCGCGCCTTGGAGACAGGGGGAGGCGGTCTGATATACCATAACGTTAATTACAAAACAGGAAGCAGCTGGGGAACAAGGCAGAGTAGGATACGTGTAGCCGGTGTGATTTCGCTCTGCATTGTGTTTCGATTCGACCCCTCTTAAGGGATCGCCCTGAGTGGGAGTTGAACCGCACGCTCTCTGATTGGCCACTAATGTTTCTGGTCATATGACATGTGCGCCCAATTGTGTGATGCCTGTTCCTTTTGCCGGTTAAGCTTAGGCACTCTTTCGAAGTTGGTTCAGGTTAGAGTTTGTCTTAGAGCAGGGCGATAGAACACCAGCCCTGATTCCAAACTCTAACCTTAACCAACTTCGAAAGAGTCGCCTAAGCTTAACCAGTGATAAACTAGGCGTTAGGTAGTTTGCATGCTGTTCGAGGCGGAAATGGGCAAAGACACAGCTCGTCACGCGATTGGGCGCACATGACCAGAAACGTCAGTGGCCAATCAGAGAGCGTCTCTGCAAAATGCGGCTACAAAAAAAACTAACGCCTCTGGGGAGTGCGTTTACTTGCAGTACCGCTTAACGTCCACAGTCACTTCACTATACAAGTCCCTCGGATAGACATGCGGTACCTCCGTTACATACAGACTGAAATCAAAATACAAATACTGAGAAACACTAGACAGATCATAATTACAAAACAGACAGGAGGGAACAACAGACTAAGGCAGGGGAAATAATGCAGACAACAGAATTACAGGAAATAAGGTCTTGAGCCAGGCAGAGACTAAACATGACAGATAAATAAAACAAGACCTGAGAATAACTGCCGACATGAGTAGTAACGCCGATAAGCCACAAGATGGGGCCAGAGGATTGTCTATGAACAGGGCCTTATGGCAGGCGGCGAGAGGGGGAATGTTCAAAATGTTCGAGTTCAAGAGTCCAAGCAGCAGTTCATAACACGCGCTGTTTACACTTTCTGGCTCCCATGTGTCTGTGCAAGCACATCTGTCCTAGCCTGAGTAAAATAAAATAAAACAGGAAATGCTCCTCCACCCCTAGACCCCCTCCTTGAAGTTGTCCATGTTACAGATCTGCTCTCCATCCCCCACACCCACCTACAAACTTTTAGGGACAGAGCCCCCACCCTCTGGAACTATCTCCCGGCTGAGATCCGCTCCGGCGCCGCATCCTGGGGACTCTTATAAGATAGCCCTGAAAACCCACCTGTTCATGAAGGCCTACGGCCTCTAGTCATCTCCCTGTCCATCATTGTTACTGTTATCTTTCTTATTATTTGTCTTTTTGTTGCTTTGTAAAGTATCCTTGGGTTTCATGAAAGGTGCTATATAAATCCAAGCTATTATTATTATTATTATTATTATTATTATTATTATTATTATTATTATTATTATTATTATTATTATTATTATTATTATTATTATTATTATTATTATTATTATTATTATTATTATCAGCCCTCTAAACAACTTTTTAATTTAGGGGGAAAAGATATTTCACTCATAATTTGTTTAATGACCACCCCCCCAACCAGATAATGCTTTGTTGCCTCAGGGCAACAGTATGCTACGACACGAGGGCACTAAAACACCAAGGTTTTCACCCCGCCTAACCAGATAGTGGTCGTCGCCTCAGGGCAACAGTGTGCTACGAGGGCACTAAAACACCAAGGTTTCCAACCCCCCTAATGTTAAACACAAATGTCAAACGCTTCTTCACATAATATTATTCATGCACATTCACATGTTTCTTCTACCAAGTTATTTCAATTTAAACATGTAGAAAAGTGATATTTATCTTAGCTTTTTGCTGGCACTGTGTCACATGTGGCTTTGCTTCCTGAAAGGACCGCTCCACCCCACAGACAAAAGCCCACACCCACTTCAGCCCCTGATTTATGGTAATATTATAAAAAATAAACTAAAGCCACAGTGTCAGGGCCAACACTGTGGTTTATTGCCTGAGGGCAGCAGTCAATCAATCAATCAATCAGATTTATTTATATAGCACATTTAACATGACACGTGTCAACCAAAGTGCTGTACAGAGGGTAGATACACATAGATACATATTGACAACAATGACACTCCGTTTTATGGGAGGGCACACAGGCAAACACATAGGAAAACAGGGCATGAGTCAGTGAACGGGAAAGGCTAGTAGGTAGAAGTGGGTTTTGAGCCTCGATTTGAAGGCATCTATCGAGGGGGCGAGCCTAATGGAGGTGGGGATGCTGTTCCACAGTTCAGGGGCTGCGATAGCAAAGGCACGGCCCCCCCTGAGCTTGAGGTTAGACCTCCGGACTGTCAGGAGCCTCTGATCGGCTGACCTGAGGGACCTGGTGTTGGAATAGGGGGATAGGAGGTCTGAGATGTAGGAGGGGGGGTGACCATTAAGGGCTTTAAAAACAAATAGGAGAACCTTAAAATCTATCCTGTAGCGTACTGGAAGCCAATGAAGGGAGGCAAGGACAGGGGTGATGTGGTCTCTCTTGCGGGTTCCGGTCAACAGTCTGGCAGCAGCGTTTTGTACCAGTTGTAAGCGGGACAGGGAAGACTGGTTAATGCCTATATAGAGGGAGTTGCAGTAGTCTAATCTAGATGAAATGAAGGCGTGGATGACTCTCTGAAGGTCTGCAGGGGAGAGAAGGGCTTTGAGTTTGGCAATGGTGCGTAGTTGGAAAAAACATGCCTTTACCACTGGCAGTGTGCCCAGTAGCGGCTGCTGGTTCTCTCTCCACTAGGGGCGCTATACCAAAACATTTTGCAAACATGTACAGTACCACACAACCGACTCATGGCAAGACGTGAGCGATTAGACTCACGCTCACGGCAATGAATCGGCTCTTATGAACGAGTCGCTCAGCTGTTACTACAACAACACACAACCAGTCAAATAAAGTATAGTCTAATTCACA
This sequence comes from Notolepis coatsorum, assembly GCF_963971535.1. Classification (NCBI taxonomy): domain Eukaryota; kingdom Metazoa; phylum Chordata; class Actinopteri; order Aulopiformes; family Paralepididae; genus Notolepis; species Notolepis coatsorum. Next base: position 83,591,794 of record NC_140170.1, read on the forward strand.
ACTTGAAACACAATATATAAATAGAAAAGTTAGAAACAAAACTCGCTCCGTCTCCAAACACACGCAGATCTCTCCCTCTCTCCTTCTCTCTCTCACACACAGCGCGACGTGGAATCGATTCGTTACACAATCAGACCTATTATATACCAAGAATAACTTCAGTATGAGTACAGGGCTGTACACATATTTTGCATATTGTTAAACGAGCCACGGCTAGCTATTAAGGGGAGACACTGCAGGTGAATAGGGTAAAAAAAATAACTAATAGATATCACAATGAAACTTCCCCAGTTAATTACTTATATTAAGACAAGACTTTTTTGTATTACAAGTTTTCTGAAATTGTATGTTTAAATATGCAAATTAGGCATTATCTACTTAAATATGCACTAATTTGCATATAATTCCAGGACAGAAATCTGAACATTGGATAAAGCCATTTTCAAAATTATAGTTTCATTTTGTTGACATATTAGAGCCAAAGGTTATTACAGAGGGGATTTTGGATATCTCTTTTTATCACTCCATAAATCAGAAAATACTCCATTCAGAGATTTCTGGCTCAGAGTATGAGGAAAAACTCTTAAAACAATTTTTGGGGAAAACGCCTTCAAAGCTCTGTATTGTAAAATGCCATACTTTTTTTTTAAACAGATATTTACAAACACAATACCTAATCAAACCATTAGTAATAGACAACCTAAACACATGCCTGATAACTGAATAATAATAATAATGATGTTATTGAACTGAACAGAACTACACACAGGCTACAAACAGTGTAGTACAGTGTAGTACCCCCTAATAGGCAAAAAATATTTGAATAGATATCACTATGAAACTTTCCCAATTTGTTATGTACATATAAACTAAGAAAAAATATATTGCACGTTTTCTGAAATGTATGTTTATATATGCAAATGAGGCACTTCCACATTAAATATGTGCACATTTATGGATGCAATAAGGCAAAATGATGTAAAATAAACAACTAAATGTGTGTTATTGACGTTTTATTGTCACTAGTTTCATAGAAGACATGTTTAGGAAGCAAAATATAACAAAATCTCAAAATCAACAAAAAAAGTATATTTGACTATTCACCTGCAGTGTCTCGCCTTAAACTATCGATATGAATAGAAAATCTGGGACCCTGATGTAAACAAGACAAACGTCTTTTTCTGGTCTGCATCCCCTTAACAATTGTGTGTATTGAGCCGTACTGTATTGTACCCATTCTGCAATCTGTTAATAAAGTTTTCATTCATTCATTCATTCATTCATTCAAACATAGACGATATCGAACAAGCCATAATCCACGTATTTTCAATCCAAAAGAAAGAGAGAGAGAGAGAGAGAGAGAGAGAGAGAGAGAGAGAGAGAGAGAGAGAGAGAGAGAGAGAGAGAGAGAGAAGAGAGAGAGAGAGAGCGAGAGAGAGAGAGAGAGACTCACTGTTTAGTTGACACGTCCAGGGCGCGTGAATATTAAAGGCAACCAACTTGTGTTCGGCTTTTCTCTGATTGGCCGCGCCCCCCCCGCCCCCACGCGCAGGCAAGCGCAGCCGTCCCACGTCCCAAATGAAATCCAAAGAGCAAGCGCGGCAGCGCGGGCAACCAACTTGTGTAGTGTTGGGCTGCTGTTCCAACGCACTTGTGGAGCAGTGGAGCGCTGCTGACTGATTATTATGTTTCGCGTTTTTATACAGTTATGAAATAATAAACACTGTTAGGACTCGCAATAATAAACACTGTTACGACTGTCTGACTCTTAATAATAAACACTGTTAGGACTATCTGACTCTTACTAATAAACACTGTGTTAGGACTATAAACACTGTTAGGACTATCTGACTCTTAATAATAAACACTGTTACAGTGTTAGGACTATCTCGAGTCACGCGTCACTACTGTAACTAGAAACTCTGGGTGTCACTGTACATCAGTAACGTTATTTCGCGTTTTTAACGTCAGCGGGGCGATGCGGTGGTTTGTCCCCGGCTTGCGTGTGCCGCCCGCGGCTTGACTCGGTTCAGCTCCAGCAGCAGCAGCGGCCGTTCCTCCGTTGTAGGAAGCCCTTCAATGACAAGCACTCTCATATTTTGCGAATGCATAAACTATATCTTAAATTATGGCTATGTGTCTAATATGGCTGTCGCTTATCAATGACTTCGCAACAGCCATATTAGACACATAGCCATAATTTAAGATATAGTTTATGCATTCGCAAATATGAGAGCTCTGTCATTGAAGTGGGTGGTGGCAGCTTACTAACAGTAGCGATTTTTATTGTTTTGTCATGACCAAACATAATCCCAACATAGATAGGAGGTGTACAAATGTCGGTCATGTGGTGGAAGAGTTTAGCACAGTCGCACAACAGAACACCAGTGTTTCTAGTAGATATGTTTATACATATATATATACATACATATATGCGCATGCGCAGCCACTCTGCCGCGACTGCCGCGTCTCTCTTGTCTCTCTTGTCTCTCTTGCCGCAAGGCCGCGTGCTAGTGGATTGATTGATTGGCCGTGTGGCCAATCAGAGAAACGCTGAACGAAAAGCTGAACACAAGTTGGTTGCCTTTAATATTCACGCGTCCAGGGCAGGAGGGCTTGCCTTGATAAAGTGTATAATCCACTGTTGATGTATTCCAGACCACTGTCCACTGTGTCCAGACTGCATCCGCCATATAGCTTGTTAGCCAAGTGTTAGCTTGTTAGCAGTTAGCACCACACAACACAAGTACTTCATTCCTTTGTCCATTTCCGCGTCGAACAGACTGCAAACTACCTGGCGTTCTATCGCCATGCTCTAAGACAAACTCTAACCTTAACCAACTTTGAAAGAGTGCCTAAGCTTAACAGTCTAAAGAACTTGCAGTCACGGCACGCTCTAAGACAAACAGCTGCATCTCAAAACAACACAACTATCTCTACCACCAACGGACCAACCTAGGAATAAGCTAGAATTGGAACATTAGAAATTGGATTCGGCGAATCAGAGATCGTCTCTGTGAAATTCTGCTACGGAAAAAAATACTGGCGTCGGCCAATCAGAGAGCGTCTCCGCAAAATGCGGCTACAGAAATTCTTGACGCTACTGGCTAGACCGCTTCAAATCGCGCCCGGATTCCAACATAATAGTCATATTTCAACGCACAACGCGTTACGCACTGATTGGCTGCGACGGATACAGCGATCAAACCGTGACGCGCACTCAGAGCGCTATCGCGTCTAGCCCGGGCCGAGAAATACAAAAAAATAATAAAAAAAAGAAAAGTGAGTCACTTCCTGTTCAAGAAAAGGATTTTTTTTTTTTTTATATAATAACGTTATATTGTGCATTGGAAACACAAACATACTTAAAATGAGTAAATATTATTAATTTTAAACATGTTTATATTATTTATAGGGCTATAAAACTAAAAACTTATTTTTCTTCTTCTCTCATATAACCAGGGTAGGGCCTGAGGGGGGGCGGCGCCCGAGCGCCCCTAGTGGCGAGCCGCCACTGAGTGTGCCATAGAGGGCTAGCACACCTGAGGGCAGCAGTGTGCCATAGAGCGAGGGCTATCACACCTGAGGGCAGCAGTGTGCCATAGAGGGCTAGCACACCCTCCCAGAGGCTTTCGCTCCGCTCCCCGGTGTCAGCTGGCCCCACTCGGCTACTGACGAGCGACAGAAAGAGGCTAATGTGCGTGCCTGTCTGCCTGCCTGCCTGCCTGCCTGCCTGCCTGCCTGCCTGCCTGCCTGCCTGCCTGCCTGCCTGCCTGCCTGCCTGCCTGCCTGCCTGCCTTCCTGCCTGCCTGCCTGCCTGCCTGCCTGCCTGCCTGCGTGCGTGCGTGTGTGTGTGTGTGTGTGTGTGTGTGTGTGTGTGTGTGTGTGTGTGTGTGTGTGTGTGTGTGTGTGTGTGTGCGTGCGCGTGTGTGTGTGGCTAGAGTTATTATCTGGCACATATTATCTGGCAGCATTCAAATGTTGCTGTGTTCAGATCTGAAGAAGGGGATGGAAGACTACAGCTCAACATTGCCGCCCTCTGGCCTCTAAGAAAAGTGGTTTATCTTTTTAGAAGCACTGCTCACTCCTGAAGTGAGATGTGGACTGGTGTGGAACTTTACAGTAGACTTTGGCCTAGTAACACTTAGAGCACAGGTTATTTTCTTACTATATGTAGAAGGGTGGATTATCCCTACTTTATGAGAGTGGATATGAACTGTCACCAGGTAGTGGGAGCACAGCAGATCTGGATCCGGCTGAGTCCCCGACTGTAGTGTAGGAGTATTAGAATTGGGATCTAGCAGAGGGAGTGGATGGGGCCTAGGATTTACTAACCTAGTGGTTTTACACTGGTCCTTCTTGCCCTCCAGGGCGACTGCAGTAGTTCCACACACACCCACACTTCCCCTTATACGTCCCACACCCTCTCACACCCGGTGGCAGTAGTGATGGTGATATAATTTCTCCCCAAAGCAATACCTTTCCTTGTTGACTGGTGAAGACCTGTACAGAGCACCTGCCCCAATTACACATAGGCCATAGAGGAGGAAGGGGTTAAACAATAATGCACATTAATCAAGAAAATGGTTTAAACGATAATGCACAGTAATTCACACACACACAGTGGTCCCATTTATACGCCTCTCCTTTTACTTAAAGTTTGGTATCTGCATGAACAAGTCCCTGTACGGGTTAATACGCTTTTCATATGCAAATAACGAGGAGGTTGGCAGGACGCTCTGGGAGCCACACAATGGGAAACAACATATTCATACAATGGTGCCATATGCACCGCACGATAACACAACACAATAAATACAATAGAGTGGGCCCACACTGAAACAAAATACCTGATCAAGCCGGCATTAACAAAATAACAAAGGTTGTAGGAGAATGCTGGAGGTGGGTGCAGTCCGGAAATGTCTGCTGCGGTGTCTGCTCCGGGCTCTGGAAGAACGGCGGGGTGACGCGTGAGCTAATCAGGCTAACAGGCCTATACTTGAAGCTAAGCTCTGGTCAGTGTGACCAAACTATTCTCCCGACTATACGTTCTAAACGCAGAACGTGGAGGATCAACAGTGCAGTCCGGCTGTCGTACGTCTTCTTCTTGGTTCAAACGTACCCTAATCACTATACTGGTAAGTTAAACTTTCGCATACGACGTTACTTTCCCACAACGTGGCCGGAGTCGTATTTTGCGTGTCCTTGTGATGATGAGCTCTTCGTCCACACGTCCGCTTGCTTCTCTGGAAATTGACGAAGAGAGTGTCCCGTGTATCAAGCTCCTCCTTCATGCCAGTCTCTTCCTCACCTGTCTTTGCCAGCCCAACGTCGCACCAGCTCCCCCTGGCGACAGTCCAGCGCCATGTCCCACTACTAAATGTCAATATTAGGATATGGAGAATCAAGACGGGTCAACGAGTTACACAACGTTATCATGAACACAGTAGAGTACAAGGAATTAGAGTTAGACACATTGAATTACTGTTAGACATATTCAGGTGTCTACATATAGCCTCAAGTTAGGTTTTTATTTCTCTTGATGACCTGCACTGGCTCCCCATTGCTGCACGAATCCGCTTCAAGGCCCTCGACCTAGCATACCGTGCGGCAAAGGGAACCGCTCCCGCCTACCTCCGGTCAATGGTCTCTAACTACACACCCTCAGACCCCTATGCTCTGCATATTCTGGCCGCCTCAGACCTACTCCTATCCAAGCTCCGGGAGGGTCATCAAAGAGAAGTCGCCTATTCTCAGTCCTAGCCCCACAATGGTGGAATGAACTACCCGGGCTGTACCGAATGCTTCGAAGCTTCGAAGCTTCAATCATAATGTTGACATTCGAATTCTAAATCAACATTCGAATTTTTTATTTTTTATAAAAAATAATATATATATATTTTTTTTTCTTTTTTCTATTCAATCTGTTTAAACCAATGGGGGTTTTCTTCACAGTTGCAATTAAAGATTAGGCTACACTAATATTATTATATTATACTATAAGACGTCACCGTCACTTTCATACCAACCGTGCCCTTATTGGATTATTTATGTTGACAAAACTGATGAGTTATATTCATTAAAGAAAGTTGATTTAATAAAAGAAAAAGACTAATTTAATCAGATTAATCACTTTATTCAAATTGAGGATTCAGTCAAAAAAATTATAATAATTAAAAAAAGCTTTTTTTTCTTTTTTCTTTTTTTTGTAAAAAAAATTTTTATAGACATTCGAAGCTTCGTTCGAATACTTCAATCGAAGCTTTGAATATTAAAAAATGACATTCGGTACAGCCCTAGTACCCACCCCAGTTAGGACAGCCGAAACCCGTCCAATCTTTCGCTGTCGACTAAAGACGCACTTCTTCAACCATTATCTGAATTTAAAAAAAAGAAATGATCTCAAAAAAAATCTCAAAAAAGAATCTAACCCTAACTAACCTTACTGTCATGCACTTGTCCTAATAAACTAACCTACACTGTAGCACTCAACACTTTGATGAACATTGTTACTCAGCTGATAGAGTTGTGCCTTTCCTGACTTGTCGTACAGAACTTGTAAGTCGCTTTGGATAAAAGCGTCAGCTAAATGACTAAATGTAAATGTAAATGTAAATGGTTGAAGCAAAATGTTAGTTTGTTCTTGATTATGATGATCTGTTGTAGATGATGAATGCATCAGAGTCAACTGCTTAGTCACAGGTATTTCTTTATCTATAAGGCCAATCTAGATAACGTTAGACTCCTGTTGTTATTTATCTGTCTTTTGTTTATGTCCCAAAAACATGGCTGGTTAAATCGCCAGCGGTTGAGTGCCAGACCCGAGATTTCTCGGGTTTTGGTAGTTTTTTCTTTTATTCGATTTTTTTTATTCATTACAGGTTCACGGACCTCTGTGTTACCATTGGAAATCATTCTGAGATCCCAAAAGTTCAATACCGGCCGCATCCTGCTAGGTGCCAGCAGGGGTGTAGCTCCAGATTCTGGGCCCCCTGAAAGAATGTATTTGTAGGCCCCCAGTGAATGCGAGCGCGCGTAAGCCCGCAAGCGGAATTTTTTTGTGCCATTTTTTTATTGATGAAAACGCATAATATGGTTTTTACCTATACATTCGGATCAGCAGTTCAGCACCTGCACTGTTGGTGGGTGAGCCTAGTAAAGGATGTCGCATTGCGTTCATCTTCAATTAATGGACCAATGCAATAGTCTACCAAAGCCCCCCCCTCTCTCTCTATATATCTCACACACACACACACACACACATACACACACACACACTTCAGAAACAAACATAGTATCAATGAGAGCATCAATAATACACCTGAGTGATGTCTAGTAAAAAAAAAAAAAAAAAAAATTGGGGGCCCCCCCAGTGCTGGGCCCTTGGAATCATCCTAAGCTACCCCCCCCCCCCAGCTACGCCCCTGGGTGCCAGTATCGCCCACCCTTTGAAACCTTATTTCACACTGTGGGTCACATCTAATTTCGTCTAGGTGGAGAATTTAGGCTAAGCCAAGTAAATAGTTTCTTCCGACCACTTCGAAACGCGTTCAGCACACTTGAGGCATATCTTGTGCCACTTCATGTCAGGGACCTGATCGACATCAATACTGGAAATTGCGATCAGACAATTGGAATATTCTTTTTGGGATAAAGGTAAGGACTATATGACATCAATCCTACTTTGATCCAACAATGATTTCACATCGATCGCAACGATCATATGTAACATACTCCAAAACGTATGCCATTGCTGATGATCAAAGCATCAGAAAACGACCCCCCCCCCCCCTTTCATGCATTCATGATGAAACATAATACCTATTATATACCTTTGAATTGGAAATAGTAGCGCGTCCAGGCCAGCAACGCAAACGTTTTTAGCTAAATTCATGTATTGTTCCATAACACAGTTACCAGGAATTAGTCAGGATCACTCTGAAACTATACGATATTCACCACGGTATAACACGCAAACGTACATGAACATTTTTATTATTTTTCACATGTTGAACGATGGATAGTTAATGTCAAATGAACCATAGTATTGTCTCTGTAACTGAGGGGTACAATTCCCTGACTGTATTGATAAGTATGGTATCATTAAACCACTACCGCTTGATGTACTTTAACTTCTGGCCATCCAGTACACGATATCTAAGTATGATGAACACTTTCCCACATATGAAATCAGGTCCACACAAATATAACAGTCGAAGGTTTAATATAGCAAAAGGTATATACAACATTCACTTAATTACATTTATGATTTGAATGCACTTGTAAGGCAAATGAGTATTCGTAGGCAAATCAACACTGAATGTCCAATCTCTGGTTACGCAGGAAGCAAGTATACAACCTGGTTCTTTAGGGAAACTATAGCGATGGTACTTAAGGATTATAGCGGGATACTAAAGGGGTATACTTGAAGCTAAGCTCTGGTCAGTGTGACCAAACTATTCTCCCGACTATACGTTCTAAACGCAGAACGTGGAGGATCAACAGTGCAGTCCGGCTGTCGTACGTCTTCTTCTTGGTTCAAACGTACCCTAATCACTATACTGGTAAGTTAAACTTTCGCATACGACGTTACTTTCCCACAACGTGGCCGGAGTCGTATTTTGCGTGTCCTTGTGATGATGAGCTCTTCGTCCACACGTTCGCTTGCTTCTCTGGAAATTGACGAAGAGAGTGTCCCGTGTATCAAGCTCCTCCTTCATGCCAGTCTCTTCCTCACCTGTCTTTGCCAGCCCAACGTCGCACCAGCTCCCCCTGGCGACAGTCCAGCGCCATGTCCCACTACTAAATGTCAATATTAGGATATGGAGAATCAAGACGGGTCAACGAGTTACACAACGTTATCATGAACACAGTAGAGTACAAGGAATTAGAGTTAGACACATTGAATTACTGTTAGACATATTCAGGTGTCTACATATAGCCTCAAGTTAGGTTTTTATTTCTCTTGATGACCTGCACTGGCTCCCCATTGCTGCACGAATCCGCTTCAAGGCCCTCGACCTAGCATACCGTGCGGCAAAGGGAACCGCTCCCGCCTACCTCCGGTCAATGGTCTCTAACTACACACCCTCAGACCCCTATGCTCTGCATATTCTGGCCGCCTCAGACCTACTCCTATCCAAGCTCCGGGAGGGTCATCAAAGAGAAGTCGCCTATTCTCAGTCCTAGCCCCACAATGGTGGAATGAACTACCCGGGCTGTACCGAATGCTTCGAAGCTTCGAAGCTTCAATCATAATGTTGACATTCGAATTCTAAATCAACATTCGAATTTTTTATTTTTTATAAAAAAGAATATATATATATTTTTTTTTCTTTTTTCTATTCAATCTGTTTAAACCAATGGGGGTTTTCTTCACAGTTGCAATTAAAGATTAGGCTACACTAATATTATTATATTATACTATAAGACGTCACCGTCACTTTCATACCAACCGTGCCCTTATTGGATTATTTATGTTGACAAAACTGATGAGTTATATTCATTAAAGAAAGTTGATTTAATAAAAGAAAAAGACTAATTTAATCAGATTAATCACTTTATTCAAATTGAGGATTCAGTCAAAAAAATTATAATAATTAAAAAAAGCTTTTTTTTCTTTTTTCTTTTTTTTGTAAAAAAAATGTTTATAGACATTCGAAGCTTCGTTCGAATACTTCAATCGAAGCTTTGAATATTAAAAAATGACATTCGGTACAGCCCTAGTACCCACCCCAGTTAGGACAGCCGAAACCCGTCCAATCTTTCGCTGTCGACTAAAGACGCACTTCTTCAACCATTATCTGAATTTAAAAAAAAGAAATGATCTCAAAAAAAATCTCAAAAAAGAATCTAACCCTAACTAACCTTACTGTCATGCACTTGTCCTAATAAACTAACCTACACTGTAGCACTCAACACTTTGATGAACATTGTTACTCAGCTGATAGAGTTGTGCCCTTCCTGACTTGTCGTACAGAACTTGTAAGTCGCTTTGGATAAAAGCGTCAGCTAAATGACTAAATGTAAATGTAAATGTAAATGGTTGAAGCAAAATGTTAGTTTGTTCTTGATTATGATGATCTGTTGTAGATGATGAATGCATCAGAGTCAACTGCTTAGTCACAGGTATTTCTTTATCTATAAGGCCAATCTAGATAACGTTAGACTCCTGTTGTTATTTATCTGTCTTTTGTTTATGTCCCAAAAACATGGCTGGTTAAATCGCCAGCGGTTGAGTGCCAGACCCGAGATTTCTCGGGTTTTGGTAGTTTTTTCTTTTATTCGATTTTTTTTATTCATTACAGGTTCACGGACCTCTGTGTTACCATTGGAAATCATTCTGAGATCCCAAAAGTTCAATACCGGCCGCATCCTGCTAGGTGCCAGCAGGGGTGTAGCTCCAGATTCTGGGCCCCCTGAAAGAATGTATTTGTAGGCCCCCAGTGAATGCGAGCGCGCGTAAGCCCGCAAGCGGAATTTTTTTGTGCCATTTTTTTATTGATGAAAACGCATAATATGGTTTTTACCTATACATTCGGATCAGCAGTTCAGCACCTGCACTGTTGGTGGGTGAGCCTAGTAAAGGATGTCGCATTGCGTTCATCTTCAATTAATGGACCAATGCAATAGTCTACCAAAGCCCCCCCCTCTCTCTCTATATATCTCACACACACACACACACATACACACACACACTTCAGAAACAAACATAGTATCAATGAGAGCATCAATAATACACCTGAGTGATGTCTAGTAAAAAAAAAAAAAAAAAAAAAAATTGGGGGCCCCCCCAGTGCTGGGCCCTTGGAATCATCCTAAGCTACCCCCCCCCCAGCTACGCCCCTGGGTGCCAGTATCGCCCACCCTTTGAAACCTTATTTCACACTGTGGGTCACATCTAATTTCGTCTAGGTGGAGAATTTAGGCTAAGCCAAGTAAATAGTTTCTTCCGACCACTTCGAAACGCGTTCAGCACACTTGAGGCATATCTTGTGCCACTTCATGTCAGGGACCTGATCGACATCAATACTGGAAATTGCGATCAGACAATTGGAATATTCTTTTTGGGATAAAGGTAAGGACTATATGACATCAATCCTACTTTGATCCAACAATGATTTCACATCGATCGCAACGATCATATGTAACATACTCCAAAACGTATGCCATTGCTGATGATCAAAGCATCAGAAAACGACCCCCCCCCCCCTTTCATGCATTCATGATGAAACATAATACCTATTATATACCTTTGAATTGGAAATAGTAGCTCGTCCAGGCCAGCAACGCAAACGTTTTTAGCTAAATTCATGTATTGTTCCATAACACAGTTACCAGGAATTAGTCAGGATCACTCTGAAACTATACGATATTCACCACGGTATAACACGCAAACGTACATGAAAATTTTTATTATTTTTCACATGTTGAACGATGGATAGTTAATGTCAAATGAGCCATAGTATTGTCTCTGTAACTGAGGGGTACAATTCCCTGACTGTATTGATAAGTATGGTATCATTAAACCACTACCGCTTGATGTACTTTAACTTCTGGCCATCCAGTACACGATATCTAAGTATGATGAACACTTTCCCACATATGAAATCAGGTCCACACAAATATAACAGTCGAAGGTTTAATATAGCAAAAGGTATATACAACATTCACTTAATTACATTTATGATTTGAATGCACTTGTAAGGCAAATGAGTATTCGTAGGCAAATCAACACTGAATGTCCAATCTCTGGTTACGCAGGAAGCAAGTATACAACCTGGTTCTTTAGGGAAACTATAGCGATGGTACTTAAGGATTATAGCGGGATACTAAAGGGGTCCTGCTGGTTGTAAGTCAGTAAGGGGGGGGGGGGGTTTGGAGAGCCGTCAGCTGCATCCCATCTGGCCAACGATTCCTGGGGAGAATTCAGGTACAGAAAACAGTGCCCGCAGGATCTTGATCCACAGATGAATACACTTGGGCCCTCTTGTAGACGGTAGCTGTAGGTCCACAACGAAGGAGAAGCGAGGCGGCCTCGGTCTGGGTTGAGCGCCGTCTCACCTGGGCTCCTCTCGGGGGTAATTCCAACACTCACTGGCGTTGGCTGTTATCCGCTCCACAAATCAAAGCACCCAAAGCAAATAGATATTCCATGCCGTATAGGCTCAGCAGTCGTCCGGGTAGGTAATCCAATGTGCAGGTCCACTCGTCCTCGCCCAGAACTCCTCGGATGAAAGCACCACGCGTGGTCTGCCCGGCCTGGTTAAGACTCTAGATAACGCGAGGAACGATGGGGGTGCTGCTCGCTTTAGAACTTTAACCGAACGATGCATCATACATAATAGACTATTATTACTTAATAGAAATACGTCCCACTCGACGGTACAGTGCCAAACTATGACAATTCAGCTATGAATTTACACGAGGTCTCAATGCCTATTCTGGGGCCAAAATAGGCCATACTGCACCACACGTGGGTCGTGGGTGAGGCTTCACGTCTGTTACTAGGTTGGAGGGTAAAGGACTAATGGACTAAAAGAAAGTTCTACTTTACTTGCGCCCTATTTATATTCACGGTGAACAAATAGTACCATTCGTATTTCGGTAGCCGTATTCCTACGCGGAACCGGGGCTAGTTGGGACATGTTCGTCGGCACTATTGAACTTGACTCAAGGGGCCTGTCTGCTGGCGCCAGGTTCTTGTCCAATGAGAGAATGAACTATTATGGGCTGTAGTAGACTAAAGGGATATTCAGTGTATATGTACAAAGAATATACAAGGGATATCGAACGATATACAAATACTATTAAATATATATCCATAAATAAATATATATATTCGGTTTAATCTGATCCTTCACAACAGCCGCCCCCTAATTAGTCCCACCTAATTAGCTAAGCAGAGACAGATTAACCGCACTGTCTACCACTCAAGGTCCGCTGTAAGGGTCAGTCAACTCACAAAGTCATGGGGTCATGGGGTCATGGTCGTCATCGATAGTGTCTGGGAGTCTTGGCAGTTCTATTAGCCTCGCCACGGGTCGTGTGTAAGTTCGCCCTTGGACGAGCACTTCAGCTGCTTGGACCTTGCCATCGGCACCGGTGATCACTTTGCTTACGCGGCCAGCCGGCCACATAGCTCTGGGTAGTGACTGGTCGATAATCATGACGACTGTTCCTTCTGTCAAATTGTCTCTCTCTTTTACCCACTTCTGGCGGGTCTGTAGAGACGGTAGATAGTGGAGTAGGAAGCTATTCCAAAACTTGTCAGCCAGTACTTGACTGTACCTCCACATTCTTCGGCCGTTCGCTTCTTCAGGCCTGTACATTGTCTGGGGTAGCGCGGGGTCCAGCCGCCCCATCAAGAGTGTGTTGGGGGTGACTGGGTCGACATCTGCTACATCACTTGAGACGTAACCGAGGGGCTTGGAGTTCAATACTCCCTCGATCTCCGTGAGGACTGTCATTAGGACTTCTTCCGCCACAGTCTGGGCCCCAAGCACGGCGTACAGGGCTGTCTTTATAGAACGTACTTCTCGTTCCCAGGTTCCACCGAAGTGGGGTGCGTTCGGGGGATTAAACTGGAAGTCAATCTGGGATGGAGCGAGGTGGGTCTTAAGTTCTGGGCCCATAGCTTGGAAGCTCTCTCTCAGCTCTCTTTCTCCGCCTTTGAAGTTTGTCCCGTGATCAGACAACAATGTAGACGGTTTTCCTTTCCGCGATGTGAATCTTCGGAAGGCCATAAGGAATGAGTCTGTGCTCATGGTTGGAAGGAGTTCGATATGTATCGCTCTGGTGGTCATGCATTTGAATACAATACCCCACCGCTTCTCGGTTCCTCTTCCTTTCTTTATATACAACGGGCCAAAACAGTCCATGCCTGTGGAGTGAAAGGGCTTGTCGCCGAGTCGGAGGCGACAGGGAGGTAGGTCAGCCATCCGGGGTATGCTGGGCTGCGCGCGCCACTTTCGGCAGTCTAGACAGGTTCGCTGGAAGCGTCGCACTGCTTCTCTCCCTTGAAGTATCCAATAGCGACGTCTGATCTCCGCGAAGACTCTCTCTGCTCCTGCGTGGTGCACATCCTCGTCGTATTTCTTTATGATCAGCTCTGTGACCTTGTGTCGGCTGTTCAAGACTATCGGGTACTTAACGTCATCCGGTAGGTCGGGGGCTCTCCGCAGACGACCACCCACTCTGATGAGATTATGGGCGTCACTCTCGGGTGCCAGGTGGAGCAGTCTGCTGTCTGATGGGACGGGCTTTCCTCCCTGTAGACAGTCTAGCTCATCGGGGAACGAGTCTCTCTGGGCTCGTTGTAGTAGAAGAAGTTCTGCTTCTTCGTAGTCAGCTGCTGAAATGTCAGTGGTGGGCTGAATCTCTGGGTGGTGCCACAGGAATGTCTTTAGCTGCGCACTCTGTAGGGTGAGGCAATCATCTATGTTGGGGTCTGTGGAGGCAACTGTGCTCAATCCACAGAACATAGGTTTCTTGTTTTCAGCCTCCTCTTTACTCGCCTCCTGTGGGGTGGGCGTAGGCCACTCTTCTTCCGGGAGCTTGAGGAACTCTGGTCCGTCACTGTAGATGTTGTGACGGGTGAGGTCATCTAGGGACATTCCCCGGGTGATGACGTCAGCTGGGTTGTGTTTGGTGTCCACATACCGCCAGCTCGCTGCTTCTGTTAACTCTTGAATCTCTGTGACTCTGACTCCCACGAAGACCTTGTATCTGCATGAATCAGACTCGATCCATGTGAGTTCTGTCGTAGAGTCTGACCACAAGATTGTTCTTTGCACCGGGATGGTGAGTTCACGTTGGATTAACGTGGCTAGATGCGCTCCTGCTAGGGCTGCGCAGAGCTCTAGACGCGGGATAGATTGTTGCTTTCGTGGGGCTATTCTTGAGCGAGCCAGGATGAAAGCGGTGTGTATCTCTCCTCCCTTCTCTTGGGCACGCAAGTAGGCCACAGATCCATAGGCTACTTCGGAGGCGTCGCTGAAGACGTGTAGATCCATCTTGCATGTCTCTGGCCTCACTGTGGGTGGGAAGTAGCTGCGGCGTATGTTGACGCCTGGGAGTGAGCGGAGTTCCATCTCCCACTCTCTCCATGTGGAGGCAAGGTGTGCGGGTATTGGGTCGTCCCAGCCCTGGTCCTTGTCCCATAGTGCTCGTACAATCATCTTTGCCCTGGTGGTGTAAGGTAGAATACATCCCAACGGGTCATATTGTCTGGCGAGTGTTCTGTACACACTCCGTCTGGTGGTCGGTATCGCCGTCGACCTTCCCTGCTCCGTGGTCAGGGGTTTGTGTCTATAGTGGAGCGAGTCTGTTTTGAAGCGCCAGACTAGTCCTAGTGTCATTTCTTGGGCTTCTCCTGGGATGGTCGCCATCCAGGTCTCGCTACTGGCTGCCTTGTCCGTGGGGGAGAGGCTGCGCAATACTTGCGGGTCGCTGCTGGCCCACTGCCTGAGATCAAAGCCGCCTTTGATCAGGGAGGCGCGTAGCTTGAGTAGGAGAGCCTCGGCTTCTTCTTGGGTCGAAACGCTTTGTAAACAGTTGTCCACGTAGAAACTGTTCTTCACACTGTGTCGGACCTCTTCATCTGCTGCTGGGTCCTCTGCGACGTGTTTCTGCAGTGCAAATGTAGCACAGCACGGGCTGCATGTGGTTCCGAAGGGGAGGACTTCCCATTGGTAGATGGCTGGGTGCTCATCTCCGATCCTCTCTCTCCATAGGAACCGCAGTAGGGGCTTATCCTCCTCCACTAGTCTCACCTGCAGGAACATCCCTTTGATATCCCCGCTGATAGCCACCTTGTCCTGGCGGAAGCGTAGTAGCACGCCTAGTAGAGAGGGGCCGAGTGTGGGGCCGGGCAAGAGCTCTTTATTCAGATTCTGGGATCCGATCTGGTAGCTGCAGTTAAACACAATGCGATCCTTGCCGTTGTGGTGGACCTTGTGGTGCGGCACGTACCATGATTCAGTCGTCTGATCGGCCTCTTTAATGTCAATCTTCATTACGTGTCTCGCTGTGATTAGCTTCTCAATCTCAGCGCGGTACACACTCTCTTGAGCGGGGTCTTTGGCTAGGCGCCGCTCTGTGTTCAATAGATACCGCTCCGTAGCTTCTTTCGCGGCGTGAAAGGTGGGCATTCCCTCTCGCCTCAGGAGTGGAGTTGCGTATCTCATCACTCCGCCGACTGTGACTCTCTTTGTCCCTTGCTCGAGGAGGTTTATGGCGTAAATGTCTTCTTTAGAACGAATGTCTTTCTTTTCGTTCTTAAAGGGCATTGTCTCTAGTGTCCATAGCCTCTCGACATGCTGCAGGAGAGTGGTGTCTTCTTCTGTCACTCTGGAGTGGAGGCAGCTAGTGGCTGCTGTTCGGTTGAGAGATTTAGCGAGGGGGCCTTGTAGTGTCCATCCTAGGCGGGTCTCGACTGCTGCAGGACAGCCTCTGGGTCCTGTATGGACCTCGTCTATCGGGACTATGAGGTCTGCATGGTCGGAGCCTATCAGCAGGGTCGGGGTGGCGCCGTCTATGAGCGGGATAGGTAGTTGACGCAGGTGCACATATTTATCCATCAGCTTGGCGATGGGGTAGGTGTACTGTGATAGTCCTATTTCTTGGCTGGTGAAAGCATTTGTAATCCTATACCGTCTCTCTGGCTGCCCGCTTGCTGCGATAGTGAAGGAGACATTCTCGCCTTTTATCGTCTTTAAATCTCTTCTTATTGTCCGAATCTTCATCTGGTTCTCGCTCCCCCGCAGTCCCAGCTGGGCCGCAGCGGATGCGAGGAGAAGGGTCTTCTCTGACCCGTCATCAAGGACGGCGTAAGTGTCCATGACTTTATCTTGGTGGCTCAATGTTACACGGACTACTTTTAAGAGCACCTGGGCGCCGCTGCTGCTGGCGGGGTCAATGTACATGACACTTGCCTTTGTGCTGCTCGATGGTGCAGGTGCAGGCTTTCATCTGTTACTGTCGTGTAGGACATCTAGGTGGGCTCCGTCACACCGACTGCACCTCTTCTTTAGGCGGCACTCGGCTGCCATGTGACTGCGCGCACATCGGTAACAGCGCCTGTTGGACTTTATCCATTGACTCACTTCTTCTGCATTCATCTTCTTGAACAGATCACATTGTGACAGCCAGTGTTCCTTCTCGCAGTACGGGCACACCATCTTCCACTTCTCTTTTCTCGAGGGGGTACTGTGGTTCTTACTGCTCGGTACTGATTCTGATTGGTGCATGACAGTCACTGATCTTCTTCCATCGTTCACTCTCCTAGGTCCCTCTCTGGAGCTTGGTGTGCTCCGCACGAATGTATCCAAGCGTAGGCTGCTGACTTCTCTCGTCAGGAAGTCGGCTAAATCGAGGAGGGATGGTTCGGGACCGTTAGGATCACGGTGGTCTCTTTGCCGCCTAAAGCGCTCTTGTCTGGCGGGCGGCAGCTTCTCTAAAATCCTCTCGACGTTAGAGTTGGCGTATAGCTCGTGCATACCCTTTTCTCGTTGCGCTCCCAGCATCCCTACCAGGGACTGCACTTTTATAGACAGGTCGTCTAGTGAGCGATTGTCTGTTGCTGGGGGTAGGCGGTCAATATGCCTTATCTCTTGGATTACGTAATCCCATATACGTCCATATCTCTGGTCCAGCGCTGCTAGAGCCGCGGTGTATGGGGTCGTAGAGGTGGCATAGGCTAGCGCTATATTGTGCGCTCGGGGTACTTTCAGGTGCTTCAGTAATATTGCATACTTGTGGCGTTCGTCAACGACATCCACCATCATTGTCTCTAAGCACATCCGGAGCTCCGTGTACTGTGCTCGATTCTCATGGGTGAAGTCTGGAAACGTCGGTGTGCCAATGTATGACGCCGTGGATGGCTGGCACATCGTCGAGCGTTGGGAGAGAGGCCTCCTAGGCGAGTCTCCTCTTGCGCCTCTCTGTGGGCTGGTACCGGCAGGGTACCATGGCCCGCTGGTCCAGGTGCTGTTCCTCGGGGCTGGTCGTGCGTCATGCTCACCCGTGAATAGAGTCGGGGGTCTGTAGCGCAGCGCCGCGGGGGTATAGCCTGGGCTGTACTGGACCTCCTGGTCCGGTGGAGTACTGTGCTGTCGTCGGGCTTGGTTCTCCTCCTCTCCCTCTTCTTCTTCTGTCAGGTCCTCTAGATCCTGTAGTCGTTTATTTAGCCTCTCCGCAGTGTATGCTGTTCCTTCCTTGTAGCTGGGTCTCGCTTGGACCGGTCGGGGAAGGGGGTCTGCGGGGGGTATAGGCTCTCTCTGGTGGTCAAGTTCAGGGTCGCTTGGTCGGTTAGGGGATGCTGCCCTTGACTGTTGTCTCGACGAGGCCCTTGAACCCCTGGCGGAGGGAGAGGGTGTTGCCCTGGTGATCAGCTGCTCCATTAGCTGCGCTTGTAGTCTGTCGCGCTCGGCTTGTAGTCTGTCGCGCTCGGCTTCGCGCTGGATGAGAGCGATGTCGCGCTCTGCTTCTCTTTGGGCACCGTCAGCGGCGCGCTGGGTGTCGGACCGGTCTCTTGCCATATTCTCTTCCGTCTGAAGGCGTCTCATCTCCAGGCGTATGTGCTCTTCTTCGCTCCGCTGCTGTGTTTGGAGTCGATTGCGTTCACCCTGAAGTCGATCGCGTTCACCCTGGAGTCGATCGCGTTCGGTAGAGGCTGTCAGGCTGACGAGGAACGCCTGTGACAGCATCCTCTCCGCCTCGCTGGGGGAAGACGCTTGTAGAGGTGAGCCGCTCCTGGCTGTCCTCGTTGGGGAGTCCTGGAGCTCTATCTCCTCGGCGCTCTCCTCATCTTGTTCCGTGCAGGGTTCCACCTCTGGAGGGTTGTCTTCCTCCCGGAGCTGGTTGGGGACTACTTCTTCGGTATTGGCGGGGGGTAAAGGCATGTCTGTTCCCTCCTGGTCCCCACCGTGAGCTTGGTCAGTTACATTAGAACCCACTAGGGCCTCTGTGGTCGGGGTAACCTGGTCGTTAAGGTCAGACATAATTTTACTTTCTACTTTTACCGCGTTTACCGTCTGTAGAAGGCTAGGTAGTTGACTGACAGCGTAATCCTCTAAGTACTGAGGTGTCTGTCGTCTGCGCCGCGGGCGTTCTACGTTAGGAGGACCGTTTCGTGGAGTGTTCATCATAGGCCATTTCAATATTAATAACACTATATTAATATTACACTAGTTACCCTCCGGCTCGAAGGACCAATTGTAACTGAGGGGTACAATTCCCTGACTGTATTGATAAGTATGGTATCATTAAACCACTACCGCTTGATGTACTTTAACTTCTGGCCATCCAGTACACGATATCTAAGTATGATGAACACTTTCCCACATATGAAATCAGGTCCACACAAATATAACAGTCGAAGGTTTAATATAGCAAAAGGTATATACAACATTCACTTAATTACATTTATGATTTGAATGCACTTGTAAGGCAAATGAGTATTCGTAGGCAAATCAACACTGAATGTCCAATCTCTGGTTACGCAGGAAGCAAGTATACAACCTGGTTCTTTAGGGAAACTATAGCGATGGTACTTAAGGATTATAGCGGGATACTAAAGGGGTCCTGCTGGTTGTAAGTCAGTAAGGGGGGGGGGGGGGTTTGGAGAGCCGTCAGCTGCATCCCATCTGGCCAACGATTCCTGGGGAGAATTCAGGTACAGAAAACAGTGCCCGCAGGATCTTGATCCACAGATGAATACACTTGGGCCCTCTTGTAGACGGTAGCTGTAGGTCTACAACGAAGGAGAAGCGAGGCGGCCTCGGTCTGGGTTGAGCGCCGTCTCACCTGGGCTCCTCTCGGGGGTAATTCCAACACTCACTGGCGTTGGCTGTTATCCGCTCCACAAATCAAAGCACCCAAAGCAAATAGATATTCCATGCCGTATAGGCTCAGCAGTCGTCCGGGTAGGTAATCCAATGTGCAGGTCCACTCGTCCTCGCCCAGAACTCCTCGGATGAAAGCACCACGCGTGGTCTGCCCGGCCTGGTTAAGACTCTAGATAACGCGAGGAACGATGGGGGTGCTGCTCACTTTAGAACTTTAACCGAACGATGCACCATACATAATAGACTATTATTACTTAATAGAAATACGTCCCACTCGACGGTACAGTGCCAAACTATGACAATTCAGCTATGAATTTACACGAGGTCTCAATGCCTATTCTGGGGCCAAAATAGGCCATACTGCACCACACGTGGGTCGTGGGTGAGGCTTCACGTCTGTTACTAGGTTGGAGGGTAAAGGACTAATGGACTAAAAGAAAGTTCTACTTTACTTGCGCCCTATTTATATTCACGGTGAACAAATAGTACCATTCGTATTTCGGTAGCCGTATTCCTACGCGGAACCGGGGCTAGTTGGGACATGTTCGTCGGCACTATTGAACTTGACTCAAGGGGCCTGTCTGCTGGCGCCAGGTTCTTGTCCAATGAGAGAATGAACTATTATGGGCTGTAGTAGACTAAAGGGATATTCAGTGTATATGTACAAAGAATATACAAGGGATATCAAACGATATACAAATACTATTAAATATATATCCATAAATAAATATATATATTCGGTTTAATCTGATCCTTCACAACAGTCTCCATAGCTATAATATAAAATATAGATATAGCCCTGCAAACACCGCGACGCACAGTGAAAATCCCTATCCTTTACAGCGGTGGCACACTGAGTACAAAGATGGCTAAAGCGGCTGGCGCCCAAAGTGTTACACTCTCAGGACACTGTGCTTATGACTGATCTGGGGGCAAGAAGGCCTCAATGTTTTTTGCTACCTCTGCTTGGCCTGCAAAATTAGTTTCCTGTAAACCTAGAACTCTCACTGAATTTAAAGCCATTGTAATGACTTTGGAATCGAAGTCTATTGATAATTGCAAATGATTTGACTGATAGAATGATTGTATTTTCCTTCTGCACGTTTGTTTTATTGCACTTTTAGCTCAACTGACGTGAGTTTTATGTGGTTAATCTCAACGGGACTAACTAACCTGGTTAAATAAAGGTTAAATAAATAAATAAGAATAAGCTCTATTCGGACAGGATTACTTTTGCCATTACCAGAGCACCTCTGTGACTTAAGTCCCGTCTGAACAGACCGCCCACTGGGGAGATGACTATACTGTAGGGTCAGAGCACGATTTGTTGTAAAGTACAGCTTGTACTTGTGCATTCTATGCATCGTTGTCCCTGGACAGAACATGCCCTTGTTTATCTACAGTTCCCTATTGATGTCAATCATTGATTGGCGGTGGTGGTTCCAGGAGTAACCCCTATACTGCCCTATCTACAAACCTATACTACCAATCTGTCAGATTGTAGGGAGAAATATGTCTTGGTTTAAACAGGAAACCTTCAACATTTATTTATTTTTTGACAATGAATGCTGATTCATAGGAGGAGCTGGTCTGTCAACTGTGAGGTAGTGTAACACATTACGTAGATCCAAGCACCCCCCCCCCCCCCCCCCCGCCTCCCCCGACATGAGAAGCAAAACATCTACTGTACAGATCAGCCAAAGGTGGAAATTGCCCTCAGACCCGGGAAGAGTTCACTAGGCTCTCAGGCAGGCGCTACTCTCTCTGCCCGCTACACTAGCGGTGTGGATTACGGGCTCCACTTGGCCCGGCCAGCGGGTCGTGAATATAATCAATTACCGTCTGGAAGCGGCGGCTGTCACGACGTCCTCCCGTGGGGG
Organism: Notolepis coatsorum; assembly: GCF_963971535.1. Taxonomy (NCBI): domain Eukaryota; kingdom Metazoa; phylum Chordata; class Actinopteri; order Aulopiformes; family Paralepididae; genus Notolepis; species Notolepis coatsorum. Next base: position 83,613,521 of record NC_140170.1, read on the forward strand.
GGTAATGTGGAAAGTGGTCCTGGCCTCGGGCCCCCAGGGCTCTCTCAGGTGTATTAAGGTGCGTTTCGCAACATGCTTTTAGGGGGGAATCCTTCCTCCCGTTTCAGCCTTTGGACCCATTAAAAGAATGGTCCTCACTCACTTTGCTCTTGCAGTAACAGGCGGCAGAGACTGACTGGACCAAGGAGTCCTTCCAGTGCCCTGCCCAAGTGCATGGCCATCTCAGGAATAATAAGATCAGATAAGATATTCCTTTATTGATCCCCTTGGGGAAATTCAGGCATCATAGCCATGGCCCTAGCCAGCTATGAGGTCACCGAGGTCCAGAGGTCCTATTTGTAACTATTCTGGAAAAAAAGAATAATGATTTTTCTTATTATACTTTTTATTAAAAAAATGTTTTATAGAAAGGTCACAATATAAATGTACAGTCGGGAGTTGAAAATGTCCGGTAATGTCTGATGTTTGGCAAAGGTACTCCCCCCTGCATAGCTACAGTACAGCACTACTTGGTCGCTTCTGCCCTAAATGCATTTTGAATTAATAGGTTGCGTTGTATTATAACTAGGTCTCATTTTGGTATGAATTTTGCCCATTCACCAAATTATAAATGCATAAGAGACCACAGGGCTTTGGTGCACTCTTTAGGCCACTCACCTGTAAGTGCCCCACGTCCTGTAAATTACTTTGTGAGTGACTGACCTTAAGTTGATCTCTAGATAATGGCTAGCCATTAAGAAAGTTTGTATATAAAATAAAATGGACCTCCCTAATTTTTTTTTTTTTTTTATATTTTTTTTTATTATTGCAAAACAAAAAATTATTAAAAGTCAGTACTCAACACACAATGCATAATGAAACTTTCAGTAAAGGTGGTTAAAATATATGCAAGTACAGAAACAGGATAAAACAAAAATAGTCTATAATAACATTTTAACCGTATACAGTGTATATCCAGCGAAATTACAATTATATAAATGTTAGTATATAATATACCCCTAATACCTATTTTCTAAAACCCTACACACATATGCTCCAGCTCAAACCCCCCCCTCCCGGACCCCCTCTTGGATAGTACCTCCATTATCCCTCACTCCTAACCAGACACTACCATTATAAGCTAGCTTTTATTCTCTCCACCACTTCTAACCACATTGACATTTTGGATTCATTGAGCCCCAGAATTCTTGCTGTAGATATTTCTTGATATATCACATCGAGATATGTAAGAAACCACACTTTTCGGCACATTTTTTCCGGTTGAAACCAACGTGATGCGATCAGTTTTTTAGCTACTGTGATACCCGATAAAACCAATCTTTTTAGTTGTGGATTCACTGCAAACTCAAAAACATCATTCAATAGTAATACCGCGGGGTGTACAGGTATATTCCAAAATACGAGTATTGATAATTGTTGGGACACATCTTTCCAGAATGCCTTAACTGGTGGGCAGTCCCAATACATGTGCATAAATGTTCCTTCGTCCCCATTTGTACATTGGGAGCATTTGGAGTCTTGTATAAGCCCCATTTTGCACAGCCTTATAGGAGTCAAGTATGTCCTGTGAATATAGTTCAGATTGATTTGTTGATGATCCGGGTTCCTTGATGTAAGTCGGACATTTGCCCAGGCTCCTTGCCAATCAAAGTCATATTCCAGGTCTGGTATATCCCTCCTCCAGACAGTGTCTAGTTGAAGGGTTTCATACGAGGACGTTAGTAATTGATAATAAAAACCTGATACAAAACCTCCCAATGTATCTCTTTCATAGAAAAATTTGTGGTATCTGTGGTGTTCAATTGGTATGAGTAATGGAACACCGTGAGATCTCATACAAAGTCGTAACTGTATGTAAAAAAGCCATGTGGACTCGGTGAGGTTAAACTTTATGCATATTTCGACATAACTACAGAGGCCCTTGTTATTAAAAATATCCCCTAATGAGTGTATGCCTTTCTCTTCCCATATAGGGAATCTTATAGGTCGTTTTCCCATTAAGAGTGCATTGTTATTGAATATGGGAGTGTGATTATGCCATTCTTGAGGGTTAGGATATTTCTTTTGTGTTTCCCGCCATGTTCTGACCTCCCTAATTTCTAAACCCTGGCTACGGCCCTGATCATAGCAGCATGGGGGAGTGGGGAAGGGGAGGTACAGGTATGGGCATTGGGCAGGGTAATAGTAGAAGACATACAGGCAATACAATTATAGTACAGTAGAAAAGTAAAATAGTGCAGTGTAAACAATATAATTACCTCTGAATATACGCATATGAGCAAGTAGGCAGTGTGATCAAAGGTGCAGATGAGGGTCTGTATGCCCTATCAGTTATATTATACATTACAATAAATATAGTTACAATAAAAACTAGAAAATAAATATATACTATGAATAAGTAAAGTATACAGATGATGATCATTGCATTCATAAAGTATATCACTTTTCTAGATACTCAAAGCGCTTTACAACAGAGGGTGGAAATTGCCTCCTTCACCACCACTTAAAAAAGTATTTAAAATTGTGTTAAATTTTTTTTGCATTTACATATACAGTATAAACTAGAAGGGCACACCACACCCGGTGTGCAAGTAGGCAAAGTTTGCAAGTGCTGCTG